>NC_132923.1:7361746-7671912 GCF_047675955.1 Chlorocebus sabaeus | reverse complement strand
GCTAGTTTTTTGTACTTTTTAGTAGAGATGGGGTTTCACCGTGTTAGCCAGGATGGTCTCGATCTCCTGACCTCGTGATCCGCCCGTCTCGGCCTCCCAAAGTGCTGGGATTACAGGCTTGAGCCACCGCGCCCGGCCAGTTTGTGGCATCATTTATAGCTTTTGGAGCCTAATGGCTGGAGCAGATTGGCTAATGAAATGCTTTGCCATTAATATTTTGCCTTCTGGAGAGGAAGAGTCCAGATTGGTATATTTCCTTTCCCCAGCCTCCGGTAAAACATGGCTGGCTTTTCCTCCTTGCCTTGTGTAACCTCCCTTATCATAATTTGCTACCTTTTTCATGCCTCCAAGGAGAGCCTCAAGAAATTTGGCCCAGTTGCTCATTCCCACAGGGGTGTCACAGGCCCAATTAGGATTAGTAGTAGGGGCTGGGGCTGGGCCCTGGTGATTGCCCTAAGGGCTTCAGGCAAATAAATCATCGGCTTCCTGGCAGGTGGCCTCAAAGATTTGTTCCTTTTCCAAGGGGGTACAACAGGTTGCTAGAATGAATTGAATATTCCTCCATGAGAGATCAAAGGCTAAAGTCAAAAGTTGGGAACACATCTGCAAATTTCCTGGGGTTCTTAGAATAGCTTCCTAGCTTTTCTTTACATTGTGTTATGGAGAAGCGAGCCTGCCAACTACAACTGGCCCCTTAGCTCCTGCTACTTCCCTAATGAGTGGCAGGGCTGGAAGGGAGTTGAGTAAGGTGTTCCACTGTGAGGGGAACTTAGCAGGGTCCCTGGTTTTTGCTCTTGGGTTTGAGCCTCAGGAGCACTTGGCAACAGGATACACGAGGGAGGTTGCCATTCCCCAAGAGACAGGTGGCCCTTGTAAAAAGAAGATCATCTACAATACCTGGTTCTGCCTCAGGACCTTTGATTATGAGAAAGGTTCTGGAGTTTTGCACACGGTTGGGTTTTGATATACACCCATGAAGACCTGCACATATGGGATTTCTGGCCATTTACCCTGCATTTTGCAAAATAAGTCTAATTGCAGATAGTGTTATAATTAAGAATTCCACTGACTGCCCATTGTTCCTGGCTGCTTGACTGGAGTCCCTAAGGGTGTTCCCCTTTAGGGTCCCATCTTTGTCTGACATCTGTGACCTTTGATGGGTGCCAGCACTACTTTGGGAAGGTCCTCTCCACCACTGGTGACTCACTATGAACTCCTTTTATCCCTGGATGAAGGCCTTGACTTCTAGCATCCTTTTTTTTTTTGGAGATGGAGTTTCACTTTTGTTGCCCAGGGTGGAGTGCAACGGGCACGATCTTGGCTCACAGCAACCTCCACCTCCTGGGTTCAAATAATTCTCCTGTTTCAGCCTCCCGAGTAGCTGGGCTTGCAGGTGTGCATCATGATGCCAGGCTAATTTTGTATTTTCAGTAGAGATGGGGTTTCACCATGTTGACCAGGCTGGTCTTCTATTCCTGACCTCAGGTGATCTGTCCGCCTCAGCCTCCCAAAGTGCTGGGATTACAGGCGTGAGTCACAGCAACTGGCCTCTAGCATCCTTATAATTTGGTAAGGCCATGGTTTCCCATACTTCCTGTTCCACTAGAGTGATAGTTGTGTACTTTAATGAGAGGAACAGGAGGCTGGTAGGTTTGTCATGTGGATTATGGGTAATTTCAGGGGAAAAGGTTGATTTTAGACATGAAAAATAAAATAATAGGGCTGGCTATTCCATTCTGGCCCTGGATGAGAGAGGGAATGTTTAAAAATCCACCACCATGACAATGGATCCTGTGTAAGGACAGGCCATTTTACTGAAATATGGTGAAGATGAAGGAAACAAGGTCCCCTCACTGGAGGTCCAAGATGTAGAATGTATTCTAAAGCTTGTGGGCCCCAAAGGTCATCATCCAGCCAAATGGATTGAGTAGAAGAGTCAAAATATCCAGGAGACACTGTGTTTTGCCCTCACTGGCTAACTCTAAGAAAATCTGGCATAAGAAAAGAGGGTTTAAGAGGACTGAGTGTGAATTCGCCCTGAATGAGCTACCACTGCCAATGGTGTCACATGTAGAAATCAGAGACTATAACCAGGAAAGACAGAAAAGAGTCTTTCTCCCTTCCGGGCAGGGAAGCTATTGCCATTCACTCCTTGGCCTTCAGGTAACAATGGAGAGTGGCCCTGTCCAGCTGCCCTCAATTACCAAAGAGCTATTAGAAAACAGCAGCTGAAAGACTCAAAAAAAGAGAACTCAGGTCCCTCACCCAAACTGGGTGATGGTGATCAAGTGCTCCCACATGGATACCCTTCAGTCTCACTGGAGAGTGGCCCGGGCACAGACCTGCAGTTGCCTCCATGTTCAGATGCTATCCGCTGAGTCTCAACGTGGAAAACGGAAAGAGAGAGGAAAAGGTTCCCCTGTATGGGGTGGAGGGAGCATTGCACAGAGATAGCTCTAGTCCATGCCCCCAAATGAAGGCTTGATAGGGAAAGAAAAATGAAAAAAGAAAAGAAAAATAAACCCCCAATTTGGACTTACCTCCAGGCTGGCTTGCCAAAATGTTACTGGCGGAGGGTCTTGACTACAAGTTGTCCAGGTACTTGGAATGTTGAATGAAGAATTGAACAAATTGCACAAATCAATGAAACAAAGCAATAAAAGCACAGATTTATTGAAGCAAAAGTATACTCCACAGAGTTGGAGCAGGCTAAAGCAAGCTGCTCAAGAGCCCCAGTTGCAAAATCTTCTGCGGTTTAAGTACCCTTTTAAAGGTTTCCTATTGGTTACGTCCTATTCGTCACCAATCGGAGGCTGAAGTGAAGGCTCCCAGTCTCCAGACTCTATTCTCCTTCCTCAAGGAAATCCACTGATTTCCTCTGTAGCATCTTCAGGTTCCATCTTGACAACTTCCTCTAAATCCCAGAGGAAGAGTTGTTTAGAGACTCCTGGATGCCCTGAGGCAGCGGCTCCAGAGCTTGTCTTCCCTCCTCTGTTTTCACAACAGTCCAGCGATAGGCACTGTTCTCTGACAATCCTTCTTGGCACTCTGCATCTGCTGATGGAGGCCCTGGGCTATGTTCCACTTTGGGGAAAACAGTAGCAGAGAGAGGAGATAGTTCCTGGGGCTCTAATTTGGGTTCTAGGCCCTGAAAGGCATTTTCCCCATTAGCCACAGCACAAGCAATGTCCACATTCACGTGGGCCTTATCTTCAGGGGTGGATGGTATAGGAAGATTCACAGAATTGCCAGAAACAATTAAGGGTGAGACAGAGGAGGCCACAAGGGGCTGGTTCAATTGACAGGGGAAGGAAGTAGGGTTAACCAAGAGGGTGGTAATGGGAATAGTCTGGGGACTCTGGGCTACAGCCGCATTGACAGGCTGGATCATGTTACAGCCACTGCCAAGGCTCACAATCTTCACAGTGGTAGCAGGAACAGTGAAGATAACAGATGCAGGATGGATAACAGGGGCAGGTTTGATACAGCGAAAGGCCCTGGCTCCCCTTCTTTTTGAGGGTCTGCGTCTCACATATGGCTTTCGAAACATAGAAGGGGAAGGGGAAGAAGGCAGCATTACCTTGGGCACAGGGGCAGAAGAGAGCAAAGTCTGGGACTCAGACAGAGGGAAGCCTGTCCTGCCCTCAGGGGGCATAGCAGGCAGTGCTGCAGGAGACTCAAAACTCTCACCTCCACTGACCCCCAGTGGAGGGACACCTGGAACTGTCTGTAAAACAGTGGCTGGCTGAATCGGGTGAGGAATCCGGACCACCATTTTGCTCGGAGGGGCTTCTGAATGAGTTGATTGGGCTGATGTTTTCCCAGGGTTGAAGCTAGGCTGGACAGAGGGGCTGGGTTGGATAAGGAGGGGCTTCAGGACTGATGAACGCTTCTGTCTCCAAGCCTTTCTGGGGAAACGGTTGGCAACTGGCTTCAGTTTCAGGACCACACCCTTAGGCAACAGCAGTGGGTACCGAGTTTCACTCTCCGAGTTGTCTTTTTCTAGGCCTTGATCTGAGTTGATCTCAGTGGTTCCAGTCACATGTCCTACCTCTCTAGCACCATCAGCCATGTGCCGCAGTTCCTCCTGGATGGATGGCAGACTGGCCTATTGGAAACAAGAACACTCTGATCCAGCATATGTCAGAATTTGGGAAAAAGAATAGGGCTTTCTAGGTTTTAGGGACCTGAGACAAGCTCAAAGCATCTTTCCAAGAAGGGACTCTGTATATCAAATTTCTACAAAGACCACATTCCAGTTATACACTTTAGAAACTCTTCTCTGAATTTCCTTTAGCAAATTATCATTTTACCCATTATTTTGAAAATGTTGTAGAATCACCCGGAGAAAGGCAAAGTAAGGGAAGAAAGGTGAATGAGGAAGATTTCTAAGTCCTAGTTCTACAACTAAAGCATTAGTCAATTAAGGAAGCCCCTGATACTCTCTCAGAACTTTCAGTGACTTGCCTCCCACAGACTTTGAGGAAGAGGGTTGTACCTTTAACCAGAATGGGAGCCGGTGTTCTTCTCTCTCTACAGGTGGCTTCCACTGATGTGGCTGGATCTCTTCACAGCATTTTACTAAGACTGGCAGCTGTTTGGTCTTCTTATAAAACTTAACACAAAAAAAATGCGCATGAGTTACATTCCTTTTGGAAACACTGTTGTCCTCTGTCAGGCTGGTGAATGGGGTGGGTGGTGGATCGAGAGAGAGACACACACACACACACACAAAACTACATACACAAACATCCATGAACACACACATATAAATGGCATATGCTGAATACTTGTACATTTCAAATTAATCTCTATTTAAAGATTTTATAGTTATTCAGTATTTTTTTTTTTTTTGGAGACAGTCTCAGTCTGTTGCCCAGGCTGGAGTGCAGTGGCACGATCCTGGCTCACTGCAAGCTCCGCCTCCCAGGTTCACACCATTCTCCTGCCTCAACCTCCCGAGTAGCAGGTGCCTGCCATTATGCCCGGCTAATTTTTTGTGTTTTTAGTAGAGATGGGGTTTCGCCATGTTGGCCAGGATGGTCTTGATCTCCTGACATTGTGATCTGCCTGCCTCAGCCTCCCAAAGTTCTGGGATTACAGGTGTGAGCCACCGCACCCGGCCAGTTATTCAATATTTTCTGACTGATGATCTCCATTCTGGCTGCCAGGAAGGACAGAGTTTAGGTCACAGAGAGAAAAGGAAGCAGATGCTCAGAGCAATCTTATGTAAGATTTGTTCCTGCTCAACAGCTGCAAAGACAGCATTGTGATCTATAAAATGGACACATCAAAGATTTTAAGCAAATGAAGGTGTGAAGGGCATCAGAAGGGAAGAAAAAAAAAAAAAACACCGAAGCAGTTCAGTTTTAAGAGTAAATAGGCTGGCCATGGTGGCTCAAGCTTGTAATCCCAGCACTTTGGGAGGCTGAGGCGGGCAGATCACTTGAGGTTAAGAGTTTGAGACCAGCCCGGCCAACATGGTGAAAGTCTGTCTCTACTAAAATACAAAAATTAGCCACGTGTGGTGGTGGGTGCCTGTAATCCCAGTTATTTGGGAGGCTGGGGCAAAAGAATCGCTTGAACCCGGCAGTGGGGGTGGTAGGGTGGAGACTGCAGGGAGCCAAGACCACGCCACTGCACTCCAGTCTTGGTAACAGGGTGAGACTCCATCTCAAAAAAAAAAAAAAGAAGATAAGAACTGAACTTAAACCACTGACAATAAGCATCTGTTCATCCAACATATAAGGATGTTTTCTATATCCTAGGCACTGTGCTAAAAGCTAAGCACACACATAAGGGAAGCAATTCCTAATCTCATGGAGCTTACAGACCAGTGGGAGAGAGTCAAGTGGACAAATAATGACATCCTACATTAAAAAACATACAAAGGGCTGGGCATGGTGGCTCATGCCTGTGATGCCAGCACTTTGGGAGAACGAGGAGGATGGATCACTAGAGGTCAGGAGTTCATGACCAGCCTGGCCAACATGGCGAAATCCTGTTTCCAATAAAAGTATAAAAAAGCCGGGCGCGGTGGCTCAAGCCTGTAATCCCAGCACTTTGGGAGGCCGAGACGGGCGGATCACGAGGTCAGGCGATCGAGACCATCCTGGCTAACACGGTGAAACCCCGTCTCTACTAAAACTACAAAAAAACTAGCCGGGCGAGGTGGCGGGCGCCTGTAGTCCCAGTTACTCGGGAGGCTGAGGCAGGAGAATGGCATGAACCCGGGAGGCAGAGCTTGCAGTGAGCTGAGATCCGGCCACTGCACTCCAGCCTGGGCGACAGAGCGAGACTCCCGTCTCAAAAAAAAAAAAAAAAAAAAAGTATAAAAAAAATGAGCTGGGTATGGTGGTGCACGCCTGTGATGGCAGCTACTTGGCAGGCTGAGGTAGGAGAATCGCTTGAACCGAGGAATTAAGAGGTTGCAGTGAGCCGAGACTGCACCACTGCACTCCAGCCTGGGTGACAGACCAAGACTCCATTCCTGACCCCTGCCCTGGCCCCCCTAAAAAA
The DNA here is from genome assembly GCF_047675955.1 of Chlorocebus sabaeus. Classification (NCBI taxonomy): domain Eukaryota; kingdom Metazoa; phylum Chordata; class Mammalia; order Primates; family Cercopithecidae; genus Chlorocebus; species Chlorocebus sabaeus. The sequence continues at coordinate 7,665,393 of NC_132923.1, read as the reverse complement.
GTACAAAGATGTACACAACAAATTACACAAAACTAAAACTTAAACAAAAATTACTTCTGGCCAGGCGTGGTGGCTCATGCCTATAATCCCAGCCCTTAGGGAGGCTGAGGCAGGCAGATCACAATGTCAGGAGATCAAGACCATCCTGGCCAACATGGTGAAACCCCGTCTCTACCAAAAATACAAAAATTAGCTAACTGTGGTGGCACCTGCCTGTAATCTCAGCTACTCGGGAGGCTGAGGCACGAGAATCACTTGAAACCAGAAGGCGGAGGTTGCAGTGGGCTGACATCATGCTACTGCACTCCAGCCTGGAGACAGAGTAAGACTCCATCTCAAAAAAAACAAAACAAAACAAAACAAAACAAAACATTATTTCTGCAGAAGAATAAGGTTTATCATGTGTGCCTTAAAACCATGGATAGGCCGGGTATGGTGGACCACACCTGTAATCCCAGCACTCTGGGAGGCCGAGATGGGTGAGTCACAAGGTCAGGAGTTTCAGACCAGCCTGACCAACAAGGTGAAATCCCGTCTCTATTAAAAATACAAAAATTAGCAGGGTGTGGTGGTGAGCACCTGTAGTCCCAGCTACTCGGGAGGCTGAAACGGAAGGCGGAGGTTCCAGTGAGCCAAGATCATGCCATTGCATTCGGCCTGAGCGAGATTGTGTCTCCAAAAAAAAAAAAAAAAAAGAACTTAAAAAACCATGGATAAAAATAGACAAATACTAAGGCATATTATCATGAATTTTCAAAATATTGAAGCCAAAGGAAAAATCTGCATGCTGTCAGAGGTTGAGAAAAAATGGGGCTGTGGCTCATGCCTATAATCCCATTACTGTGGGAGGCCAAGACAGGATGATCACTTGACGCCAGGAGTTTGAGACCAGCCTGGCCAACATAGCAAGACCATGTCTTAAAGAAAAAAAAAAAAAAAAAAAAAAAAAATTGGGCGGGAGCCATGATTGAGTCATGCTGCAGAATGGGCAACAGGGTGGGACCCTGTCTCAGGAAAAAAAAAAAAAAAAAAAAGTTAAAGGGCATGAAATTTCTAAGCACCACAGTAGGAGCTAGAAGAAAATGAAGTGAGGCCCTTAAAAGCTTCTTAAAAAATTATTTCCTACCTAGAATTCTAGATATAGTGACAGAGGAGAGTATTATTTTTTTCCTTTTATTATGAAATAATTATGGAGTCATAGGAAACTGCAAAAAATAGTACCAAGAGGTCCCATGTACTCTTCAACCAGTTTCTCCCAATATAATGTTTTTCTTTTTTTTTGAGACAGAGTCTCGCTCTGTCGCCCAGGCTGGAGTGCAGTGGCCGGATCTCAGCTCACTGCAAGCTCTGCCTCCTGGGTTCGCGCCATTCTCCTGCCTCAGCCTCCCAAGTAGTTGGAACTAGAGGCACCCGCCACCTCGCCCGGCTAGTTTTTTTGTACTTTTTAGTAGAGACAGGGTTTCACCGTGTTCGCCAGGATGGTCTCGATCTCCTGACCTTGTGATCTGCCCGTCTCGGCCTCCCACAGTGCTGGGATTACAGGCTTGAGCCACCGCGCCCGGCCCCAATATGTTTTTATGTTACATAGTAACAAGAGTGATACATATAAACAAGGTACACAGTAGAATATTAGTACCAGGAAACTGGCCAGACGTGGTGTATGTGGTGGCTCACGTCTGTAATCCCAGCACTTCGAGAGGCCGAGGCGGGTGGATCACTTGAGGTCAGGGGTTCGAAATCACCTGGCCAACATGGTAAAACCCCATCCCTACTAAAAATACAAAAATTAGCTGGCTGTGGTGGCACATACATGTAATCCCAGCCACTCAGGAGGCTGAGGCAAGAGAATCGCTTGAACCCAGGAGGCAGAGGCTGCAGTGAGCAACAGAGACTCTGTTTCAAAAAAAGAAACAAACAAACAAACAAAAACGAGGAAACTGACATTGACCATGAATAGAGATGGTTTAAATGTGAAAATTCCCTTCCCAAGCACTCTCCCTCAGAATGCTACTGGAATGGGGCCAGGCAGGGTGGCTCATGCCTATAATCCCAGCACTTTGGGACGCTGAAGCAGGAGGATCACTTGAACCCAGGAGTTTTAGACCAGTCTGGGCAAAAAACTGAGAACCCCCCAACTCAATTTTTAAAAATTTAGAAAAAATTTTTTTTTAAAAAAGCTACTGGAATGTGTTCCACTAAAGTAAAAAGTAATATGCCTATAATCCCAGCACCTTGGGAGACCAAAACAGGTGGATCAAGAGGTCAGAAGAGCAAGACCATCCTGACTAACACAGTGAAACTCCGTCTCTATTAAAAATACAAAAAATTAGCCAGGCGTGGTAGCATGTGCCTATTTTCCCAGCTACTCGGGAGGCTGAGACAGGAGAACTGCTTGAACCTGGGAGACGGAGGTTACAGTGAGCCAAGATCACTGCGACTCTGCACTCCAGCCTGGGCAACAAAGCGAGACACGGTCTCAAAAAAAAACCCAAAACAAAATAAAAAACAAGGCCAGGCATGGTGTCTCACGACTGTAATCCCAGCACTTTGGGAGGCTGACGCGGGTGGATCCCCTGAGGCCAGGAGTTCAAGACCAAGACCAAGGTTGCAGTGAGCCAAGACCGTGCCACTGCACTCCAGCCTGGGGGACAGAGCAAGACTATGTCTTAAAAAAAAAAAAAAAAAAGTAATGCAAAAGCAAAGATGTAGAATTCAGGAAATAAAGAGGATCTAACACAATATGAGGCCAAAGGAATTCCCAGGATGATGGTGAAGAAAAAGCCCAAGAAGACATCAGTGCAGCAACCTGGAGAGCAACATTCTTAGAGTGGAATAGTGTCAAAGGGCTCAGGGAGCAATTTCTTCATGATGAAAGTGACAGAATATCTACAACGCCTGAACACACCAAAAGATGATCTGGGAAACAAAATGTTCAGCAGAAAAGGCAAGGTATCACAGTAACATAGTTGAGCTATGAAGAGCATTTATACAGTCCTTAAAATCTTTTTTTTTTTTTTTTTTTTGAGACGGAGTCTCGCTCTGTCGCCCAGGTTGGAATGCAGTGGTGCGATCTCGGCTCACTGCAAGCTCCGCCTCCTGGGTTCACGCCATTCTCCTGCCTCAGCCTCCCGAGTAGCTGGGACTACAGGTGCCTGCCACCATGGCTGGCTAAGTTTTTGTATTTTTAGTAGAAACAGGGTTTCACTGTGTTAGCCAAGATGGTGTGGATCTCCTGACCTCGTGATCCACCCGCCTCGGCCTCCCAAAGTGCTGGGATTACAGGCATGAGCCACCGCGCCTGGCCAACAGTCCTTAAAATCTTACAATGTAAATCCTGAATACAATCTAACCAAAATTGTTCCATAACTACTAGTGAGGAGTTTGGAGAGCATAAAATGTGCATGTTTGTGGTGGGAGAAATGGAGTGAGGAGAGAGGTAAATCTTTGGCTTCCATGGTTTATGGTTAATAAATAAGGCCTAAATCCAATACACCAGGAAGTACCAACTAGAGGCTGAGACAAGAGAATTGCCTAAGGCCAAGAATTGAAGACCAGCCTGGGCAATACAGGGACACCCCATCTCTTAAAAAAAAAAAAAAAAAAAAAAAAAAAATTTTTTTTTTTTGCCAGGCACAGTGACTCATGCCTATAATTCCAGCCCTTTGGGAGGCCGAGGTGGGTAGATCACCTGAGGTCAGGAGTTCAAGATCAGACTGACCAATATGGTAAAATTATGTTTCTACTAAAAATATAAAAATTAGCCAGGTGTGGTGGTGCATGCCTGTAGTCCCAGCTACTCACGAGGCGAAGGCATGAAAACTGTTTCAACCTGGTAGCCGGAGGTTGCAGTGAGCTAAAATTGTGCCACTGCACTCCAGCCTGGGTGACAGAGCGAGATTCTGTCAAAAAAAAAAAAATAATAATAATAATAATGGCCAAGCACGGTGGTATCCCAGCTCCTTGGGAGGCTGATGTTGGAAGAATGCTTGAGCAGGCTGCAGTGAGTTATGACTATGCCACTATAATTCAGCCTAGGCAGGAGAGTAAGACTTCGTCTCAAGAAAAATACAAAAACAAAACGAAACCAAAGGCTCACACCTGTAATCCCAACACTCTGGGAGGCCGAGCTGAGGCAAGAGAACTGCTTGAGGTCAGGACTTCAAGACCAACCTGGGCAACAAAATGACACCCTGTCTTCACACAAAATAAAATAATTAGCTAGCCTTGGTGGCATGCACCTGTAGTATAAGCTACTCAGAAGACTGAAGTGGAAGGATCACCCAGAAGTTTGAGGTTTAAGTGACCTATGATTGTGCCCATGCACTCCAGCCAGGATGACAAAGTGAAAACCAGTCTCTAAACAAACAAACAACAAAAAACAAACCATAAATAAATATCTAAATAAAAAAGAAGGCCGGGGGTGATGGCTCACGTCTGTAATCCCAACACTTAGGGAGGCCGAGGCAGATGGATCACCTGAGGTCAGGAGTTCGAGACCAGCTTGGCCAACACGGTGAAACCCTGACTCTACTAAATACAAAAATCAGATGGGCATGGTGGTGGTGGCCTGTAGTCCCAACTACAAGGGAGGCTGAGGCAGCAGAATCGCTTGAACCCAGGAGGCAGAGGTTGCAGTCAGCCGAGGTCGTGCCATCACTCCAGCCAGGGGGTCAAGAACGAAACTCCATCTCAATCAATCAATCGATAAGTAAAAAGAGTCGAGAAAAAGTATATAGGCCGGGCCTGGGGGACAAGAGCGAAACTCCATCTCAATAAATAAATAAATACATGCATACATACAAACAAATAAACACAGAGTTGAGAAAAAGTATATAGGCTGGGCACAGTGGCTTATGTATTTAATCCTAGCCTCTGGGATGCCAAGACGGTGGACTACTTGAGACCAGAAGTTCAAGACCAGCCTGGCCAACACACAAAAATACAAAAAGTTAGCTAAGCGTGGTGGGCACGCCTGTAATCTCAGCTACTTGGGATGCTGAGGCAGGAGAATCACTTGAACCTGGGAGGTGGAAGCTGCAGTGAGCCAGGATCATGCCACTATACTCCTGCACTCCAGTCTGTGTGACAGTACAAGATTACATTTGACCAAAAAACAAAACAAAACCCCAAAACATGTAAGTGGAATACTGCATATCATTTCTTTTTTTTTTTTGAGACGGAGTCTCGCTGTCTCTCCCAGGCTAGAGTGCAGTGGCGTGATCTCGGCTCACTGCAAGCTCCGCCTCCCAGGTTCACGCCATTCTCCTGCCTCAGCCTCCCAAGTAGCTGGGACTACAGGCGCCCGCCACCACACCCTGCTAGTTTTTTGTATTTTTAGTAGAGATGGGGTTTCACCATGTTAGCCAGAATAGTCTCGATCTCCTGACCTCGTGATCCACCCACCTCGGCCTCCCAAAGTGCTGGGATTACAGGCTTGAGCCACCGCGCCCGGCCTTTTTTTTTTTTTTGAGACGGAGTCTCGCTCTGTCACCCAGGCTGGAGTGCAGTGGCCGGATCTCAGCTCACTGCAAGCTCCGCCTCCCGGGTTTACACCATTCTCCTGCCTCAGCCTCCCGAGTAGCTGGGACTACAGGCGCCCGCCACCTCGCCTGGCTAGTTTTTTGTATTTTTTTAGTAGAGATGGGGTTTCACCGGGTTAGCCAGGATGGCCTCCATCTACTGACTTCGTGATCCGCCCGTCTCGGCCTCCCAAAGTGCTGGGATTACAGGCGTGAGCCACCGCGCCCGGCCAGCATATCATTTCTAGAAAGTTCAAGAAAGAGGCTGGGTGCAGTGGCTCACGCCTGTAATCCCAGCACTTTGGGAGGCTGAGGCGGGCGGATCACGAGGTCAGGAGATCGAGACCATCTTGGCTAACACGGTGAAACCCCGTCTCTACTAAAAATACAAAAAAATTAGCCGGGTGTGGTGGCGGGCGCCTGCAGTCCTAGCTACTCGGGAGGCTGAGGCAGGAGAATGGCGTGAACCCAGGAGGCGGAGCTTGCAGTAAGCCGAGATTGCGCCACTGCACTCTAGCCTGGGCGACAGAGCGAGACTCCGTCTCAAAAAAAAAAAAGTTCAAGAAAGAGAATTATTACAGGGAAACATGGATTTGTGAAATCTTTTAACAGGATGAAGATACTCCAGAGGAACGTAATGAATGAGTCAATGTCCCTGAAAAGGCAACAGGGGAATTCATCTAGTGTACAAGTAGGAGAAATTAGCTTAAGATAAAATAAGGTTCTTCTTTCCTGTTAGAATAACAAGAGGAAAGAACGGATATGTATTAGTGAGGTGCCTGGATGGCGCATGCAGGAAACACTCACTTTAATGATGTTGTCAGGAGCTCTGTTCATGTTGAGGTTCTTGATTCTCACTGTCAGTTGGCGGGCAGTCTTGCAGGTTAGAAGGTACTTGCTGATTAGAGGGTTAAGAAACTCAGTCCCTTCAAAATGCTTCAGTCCTAAAGCTAACAAACTGAGAAAGGAGCAATGACACTAAATCTCACTTCACAGTCCTTCCTTCTAAAGGGCCTCCCCAGACTAACACATTTTACAATCTACTTTTTCTCATTTTTTCTTAAGGTCTCACTCTGTTAACTGGGCTGGAGTGCAGTGGCACAATTGCAGCCCACTGCAGCCGCTACTTCCTAAGCTGAAGTGATTCTCCGGTCTCAGCCTCCCAAAGTGCTGAGATTACAAGTATGAGCCCATGGCGTGTGGCCCAATCTATTTTTTCATTTTTTCAGACAGGATCTTGCTCTGTTGTCCAGGCTGGAGAGCAGTGGCATGATTACAGTGCATTGCAGCCTTGAATGCCTGGGTTCAATTGATTCTCGCACTTCAGCCTCCTGAGTATCTGTGGCCATAAACGTTTGCTACCATGCCTAGCTAATGTTTTCTTTCATTATTTGTAGAGACCAGTTCTCACTTTGTTGCCCAGGCTGATCTTGAACTCCTGGCCTCAAGCCATCCTCTGCCTCGGCCTCCCAAAGTGCCGGCATTACAGGTGTGAGCCGCCATGGCTGGCCAATCTACTTTTTTGACAACTAATTCTTGTATAAGTTGGTGACTACTCAGTAGAAAATTTCAGGTATTTAGTGAGTAGTGATTAAGTACTATCAATAAGAATCAAATAGTTCACAAGTAGGAGCAAGAGAAACTAGTCATAAATCATTAATAAATGTCAGATCGTGATGAGCTGTATATTAACAATACAAAGGAAGTTCAAAGAGAATACATGGGAAGGAAAATGATCCTAATAAAACAAATATAAAATGAATAATAAGTACTCTGTCAGACAATTAAACTGGCACCAATACTATCCTCTAACATAACATATATAATCATGGTTACATATATACATATTTGCTGATAACAGTGTGGCAATACACACAAAGAGCCATAAAAATGTTCATAATCTAGATGGGCGCGGTGGCTCATGCCTGTAATCCCAGGACTTTGGGAGGCCACGAGTGGGTGGATCATTTGAGGTCAGGAGATCAAGAGCAGCCTGGGCAACAGAGACCCTCACCTGTACACAAAAAATTACCCATGTAATGGTGGCACACGCCTGTGGTCCCAGCTACTCCATGGAGGCTGAAGCAGGAGGATCGCTCGATCCCAGGAGTTCAACGCTGCAGTAAGCTGTGATTGCAACACTGCACTCCAGCCTGGGTAAAAGAGTAAGATCTTGTCTCTAAATAAGTAACACTAAAAGTGAACCTCCTGCCTTGGCCTTTCAAAGTGCTGGGATTACAGGTGGGAGCCAACAAGTCTGGTCTAAAACAATTTAAAAATGTGTGTGACATCCCCCAGAAAGCAGTATTTGGCACAAACAACCACGTCCTAGAGGAATCTGCTCATCTATACTGCTCTTCCTTTTGTCTTTTGTGTCCATGTTTTATTACACAAATCTTACTTCCCCTAAACTCCTCAAAGGAACTATGTCTTCTCCTTGGGATATTCTGCTGTTTTGATCCCCCAGAGTAAACACTTACTTGTCCTCAGCCTTGGTGAAGAGTATCTTATCCTGGGGATTCTTTGCCTTTAGGGAACACACTGGAAGTAACTCTGGGTACATGAAAACCTTGCTTGTGGCCAGGATCCAAGCCACTTGCTTTGGCAAACAGGGAAATTCATTGGCTATAAGAAAATGAATCTCGGATAAATCAGCTTCTAGGAAAAAAGAGGGCTTCAAAAAGCCTGTGAATGCATTTCTGCATTTAGGTAGAGCTGTCCTTATCTAACCTGATTCCCTCCCATCTGCCCACCATTTCCCAAAGAGTTTCCACAGTCTTTCTTCAACTAACATTATGTCTAAATGGAGTCCCATTTAATGGCTATAAAAGTTGACTCTCTTATTCTTTTTTTTTTTTTTTTTTTTTTGAGACGGAGTCTCGCTCTGTCGCCCAGGCTGGAGTGCAGTGGCCGGATCTCAGCTCACTGCAAGCTCCGCCTCCCGGGTTCACGCCATTCTCCTGCCTCAGCCTCCCGAGTAGCTGGGACTACAGGCGCCCGCCACCTCGCCCGGCTAGTTTTTTGTATTTTTTAGTAGAGACAGGGTTTCACCGTGTTAGCCAGGATGGTCTCGATCGCCTGACCTCGTGATTCACCCGTCTCGGCCTCCCAAAGTGCTGGGATTACAGGCTTGGGCCACCGCGCCCGGCTGTTTTTTTTTTTTTTTAAGATGGAGTCTGGCTCTGTCACCCAGTTTGGAGTGCATAGCACAATCTCGGGTCACTGCAAGCTCTGCCTCCCGGGTTCACGTCATTCTCCTGCCTTAGCCTTCTGAGTAGCTAGGACTACAGGTGCCTGCCACCACGCCCGGCTGATTTTTTGTATTTTTAGTAGAGACAGGGTTTCACTGTAGACAGGATGGTCTCGATCTCCTGACCTTGTGATCTGACTGCCTCGGCCTCCCAAAGTGCTGGATTACAGGTGTGAGCCACTGAGCCTGGCCTCTCTTACTCTTTCTTACGTGTAACACTTTATTCACAAAGTAAAACAAACACTTAAAAAGTACCTAGTAAAAACTGTCACATAGTGTATGCTCAAAAATGTTTTACCTCCTTTCCCCTTTAAATCTTTGAAGGATAACAGACCTTCAACAATGCTTTTTTTCTCCCAGGATAAAATTCTAGGCCAGGCATGCTGGCTCATGCCTGTAATCCCAGCACTTTGGGAGGCCGAGGCAGGGGGATCACCTGAGGTCAGGAATTCAAGACCAGCCTGGCCAACATAGTGAAACCCCATTTCTACTAAAAAATGCAAAAATTAGCCAGGCATGTTCGCACGCACCTATAATTCCAGCTACTCGGGAGGCTGAGGCAGGAGAACTGTTTGAATTTGGGAGGCAAAGGTTGTAGTGAGCCGAGATCACCTCACTGCACTGCAGCCTGAGTAACAGAGCGAGACCCCATCTTAAAAAAACACACACACACGAAAAAGATTCCAACTTCTTTAATCTCCCTCACAAATCTGGTATTCCAAATTTTACTTTTATTTGATTTTTACTTAACTTGCATTAAGTTCTCCCAGACTCCTCCTGAGGTTGGGAACAAAAGAACCATAAAAGGAATGAGACAATTCAGTCTCATTCATTTCTCTCTCCCTCTCTCAGTCTCTCACTTTCAGGAACCTCTGCAATTCTAAAGACAAAACTACTATATCCGTATTTCTCCTTCCATAAGTGTTATTTTTATATCCCCAGAAGAAAGCAACAGGTCACTAGATGTGTAAGATAATACTATAATTTGGTATTAAATCACATTTTCATTACCATTTTGTATCACTTAATATAGCTATTAAAGTAGTTTGGGATCTGTGTCTATGATATAGTACACTTAAATTCAACTATATTCAATTCAATGATAAGACTCAGGGATTTAAAATAGCATCCAAAGACAAACCCAAATCCAGAACAAACCACAAGTAATTTGCTAAATCAGCAAACAAATCAGAAGCAAATATTTGCTTAAGCAAACAGCAAATATTTTCTAAAAAAATACTAAGCCAATGCAAGGTAGAATCTAAACCGGCAAATTTTTAAAAAATACTGAATATGGCAAATGTACAATCTCTAACATGCCTAACTTGCAAGACATTTCATTCAGAATGGAGACATCACCTATGATAGAAACATTATGGTAAATCAAGTTAGTTGATCTTAATAAGGAGAGTAAAAAGCTAAACATGACCAAACTTTACCACCTGACTTTCATCTTTACCAGGCCCCAGTTTATTTTGATCTGACTCCTAATATCCCTCAGATTGCTATAGTCCAATTCTTAGCACTGAGCCTCATATCTCTACCTCCCATACTCCTATACTGTCCACTGCCTCCATGCCTTACCCAGGCCCAGAGATAATTCTAGAATTCAGATAATGAGTACAAAGGGAGGATAAAAGAGAGAAGAAAGAAATTACAAATGTCCTGTGTCCTCCATTCCTAGGCAAGTATCCTAGGAAGTTATCTATGGGATAAGATTCCCACCACCTCTCACCGCAAGTAAAAACTTAAAGCTGACACATCTGTCTCCTACCAGTCTTCTTGACAGTTTTATGAGGGCTGCAGTCAATGCTGACATGTGTGCTGAAGTCTTCAATAAGCTGCATAGCTCCCATCAAGTTACAGGGTTGGAACAGGGTCTGAAACTTGGGGTTGTACTGATGGTGAAGGGCGATGGAGCTTTGAGCAAAGGTTCCCAGCTCTTTCTGGGAAAACAGGACACAAGGAAGATCTAAGACAATTCCAGACAATTAATACCAGTAGCCTTCAGAATCTAAATGAGAAGCTGACCTTCCTACTACAGGATAAAAACAGGTAAAAATCATCATAAAGTCTTTCACAATAAACTACTCTGTTAAGATTACGCGTGAGTTCTCAGATATTCAGGGATTATATTCTTGTTTTATTTTTAAACTGTTTATCACTAAGGAATACATGGTCTAGCTCCCGAGCTAGAATTAAGAGGCTCAAGAATGAGGACTATTACTTTAATTTACTTACTTTGAGACAAGGTCTCGCTCTGCCGCTCAGGCTGGAGTGCAGTGGCACAATCTCAGCTCACTGCAACCTCCTCCTCCCAGGCTCAAGCCATCCTCCCACCGCTGCCTCCTGAGAAGCTGGGACTATAGGCATACACCTCCACACATAGCTAATTTTTGTATTTTTTGTAGAGACAGGGTTTCGTCATGTTGAGCAGGCTGATTTCGCACTCCTGGGCTCGCAATCTGCCTGACTCGGCCTCTCATAGTGCTGGGATTACAGGGATGAGCCACCTCACCCGACCAGGACATTACTTTTAAAACTGTTTTGTCTTTTGGTCTCAGAATAATGCCTACAACCAAGTACTCCTCATCCTCCTCTGAATACAGTAAGAGATGAAGACATCCTGTTGATCACCAAGTAAGTTTTAGAGTACTAGCAAATGTATTCTTCAAACTCCAAAGACGACTTGTTGAAGAAGCTGAGAGTATCATCATTACCTGTCCAAAAGTTTGAGGCAACTTATATGAGGTAAAATTTGGTTTTGTTTTTGTGAGACAGGTTCCCACTTTGTCACCCGGGCTGGAGTGATGTATAGCTCATTACAGTCTCAATGTCCCAGGCTCAAGTGATCCTCCTACCTCAGTCTCCCAAGTTGCTGGGACTACAGGCACTCGGCACTATCCCCAGCTAATTTTTTTTTTTAAGTTTTTTGGTAGAGATGGGGTCTTACTGTGTTGCCCAGGCTGGTCTCAAACTCCTGGGCTCAAGCAATCCTCCCATCTTGACCTACCAAAGTGCTGGGACTACAGGCATGAGCCATCATACCTGGCCAAATTTCAAATTTAAAAGCTCAAAATACCTCAAAATGTCATGAGCAAAACTAGCTCTACACATAAAACACTAATTATGAGCGTAATGAATGGATAATGAATTCAACACCTAGATGTGTATTTACTTTACTATTTAATTTTTTTTTTTTTTTTTTTAAAGAACACAGACCAGGTCTTACTATGTTGCCCAGGCTGTTCTTGAACCCCTGGGCTCAAGTGATCCTATCACCTCAGCCTCCCAAAGGCTGGAATTACAGGCGTGAGCCACTACACCCAGCCTCAACATCTATGAAACGAATAGCAGTACCAAAAACCTAAGAAGTCAGGGTGGATCTAAAGATGAGGAGGAGGATCCAATAAAAATATCAGAAGGACAGGCCAGGTGCAGTGGCTCATGGCTATAATCCCAGTACTTTGGGAGGCCGAAGTGGGCAGATCACTTGAGGTCAGGAGCTCGAGACCAGCCTGGCCAACATGGCAAACCCTGTCTCTACTAAAAATAGAAAAAAAAATTACCCAGGCATGGTGGTGCCTGCCTGTAGTCCCAGCTACTTGGGAGGCTGAGGCAGAAGAATCACTTGAACCCGGAGGCAGGGGTTGCAGTGAACTGAGATTGTGCCACTGCACTCCATCCTGGGTGAAAGAGCAAGACCCTGTCTCAAAAAAAAAAAAAAGAAAAGAAAAAATTGAATACACTCTTTGTCCTTTCATGTGAATCAGTGGCTTATCTTCACTCAGCAAACATAGGAAGCCATAGCAATAAAAAATACCCAAGAGAGAAGAATAACTGTGAGAAATAACCTGCCAAGCTAATTTTATATTCTAGTCTATAGAATTACAGCAATTTGGAAACTTACAAGACATATCCTGGTGCTACTGGCCTCCGGATTGAGATTGGGGTTGCAGGTGGCAAGAAGGTGGATTTGTGTCAAGAGCTGAACATGCTGGGGAGAGAAAGAAAATAATACAGTGATATGTTATGACACTGCCATTTCAGGAGCCCAGAGAGATTTTTTTTCCCCCTGGAGACAGAGTCTTGCTCTGTCATGCAGCTTGGAGTACAGTGGTGCAACCATGACTCAATGCCCTCTCAACCTCCTGTGCTCAAGCAATCCTTCCACCTCAGCCTCCCAAGTAGATGGGACCACATTTTATTATTTTATTATTATTATTATTTTTTAGACAAGAGTCTCACACTGACTTCTGGGCTGGAGTGCGGTGGCATGATCTCGGCTCATGGTAACCTATGCCTCCCAGTTTCAAGTGATTCTGTTGCCTCAGCCTCCCGAGTAGTTGGGATTACAGGCGTCCACTGCTACACCCAGCTAATTTTTTGTCTTAGTAGAGATGGGGTTTCACCATGTTGGCCAGACTTGCTTCGAACACTTGACCTCATGATTCACCTCCCTTGGCCTCCCAAAGTGCTGGGATTTCAGGTGTAAGCCATTGTGCCCAGTCTTATTTTTATTTTTTGTAGAGACAGGGTCTCACTCTGTTGTCCAGGCTGCTTTTGAATTCCCCAGCTCAAGCAATCCTCCCACCTCAGCCTCCCAAAGTGCTGGGATTACAGGTGTGAGCCACTGCACCCAGCCCTCAGAGAGACATTAACCACAAGATGTTTGCAACTTTATGACACATATTTTGCTTTCTGGAAAGAGTATGAGAACAACATAGGATCTTGGCATAAATTTCTCGGACATGTTCCCTCAAACAAAATGACAGAACCAGAGGAAGTTTAGCCTCAAAACAGAGGAATTGAGATTACAAAAGGAAACGGCCAGGCGCAGTGACTCATGCCTGTGATCCCAGCACTCTGGGAGGCCGAGGCGGGCGGATCACGAGGTCAGGAGATTGAGACCATCCTGGCTAACACAGTGAAACCCTGTCTCTACTAAAAATACAAAAAATTAGCCAGGCATGGTGGCGGGTGCCTGTAGCCTCAGTTATTCGGGAGGCTGAGGCAAGAGAATGGCGTGAACCCGGGAAGAAAAGCTTTCAGTGAGCTGAGATCGAGTCACTGCACTCCAGCCTGGGCAACAGAGCGAGACTCCGTCTCAAAAAAAAAAAAAAAAAAGAAAGGAAAAGAAAAAGGAAAAGGAAAAACACTTTCAGAATAGATTACTGAGGACCCTTTGAAATCTGTAATTCCGAATACCATTAGGGTCCTTATGTGCTCTCCTCCCTGAGCCACAGGACATGAACATGATGACTTCTCAAGCTTCTAACTGATGTGAAGATACTACAGTTTTAATAGGTAGTAAGGTAACTATCTCTAACATTTACAAAGTTGTTAATTTTGGATTATACCAAAGCCTCAGAGTTAGGCCTTGGTATAATTCAATATTAACATGACCAAGGCAAGTGTTACCTGCTGCATCTGCTGCTGGAGTCTCTTCCTCTGTGCTGGGTCCAGAATCAGGGTCTGATGAACTTCCTTACACTGGGGTTTAACCTTCCCTACCTCCTTCTGCTGTTTGGCTGAAGATTTCTTCATCTTCAGCTGTTCAAATAGTTCCTTTGCTATCTGATGTTGTTCATTTAGTAGGTTGGCCAGTAGTTCCTCAAACCTATCCCAAACAGGGGGATGATGGAATGTGAGTGTTTTCCTAGGTTCACAACACATCCAATTCTTTCCAATGACGAGCAAACAGCCTGAACAATTTTCATTCCCTACTAATCCCCCATTTCACTTTACCCAGCAGTCAAACTCCCAGCCTTATACAAATCTTTTCCCAAAGTAGTTAGCATGCATCAAATATAATTCTGTATTATACCCCATGCCATTCTTCTACAATTCCTCTTCCAAATAATATACGAATGAAGGAAAAAAACAAACATCTAGGGACAGAGAAATATATGGGTAAGAAAGCAGCCAAGGAGCTGGTGGGAACTCATCATTCTCATTTCTTCTCTCATTTACTTGTTACTCCCATCCCAGGTCCAGCTTGTCCCATTATCCCATCTACTCAGGCTGCACTACCTTGCTATCTTAACAAGTCAAAGGCTTTCTAGCATGAAGCAAGAAAAGGATATACCAAAATAACTGAAGTGCACAGTAGTTCAAAACAACAGAACCGAGATGTTGGTTCAAATACTATCCTACTGCTATCCATGAAGGCTATCTTCTTTTGGCCCTTTAAATTCCTCTTCCAAGGTTCCTAACCCTAACTTCCCACTCCTACTCTCATGAAAGATTGTTTGCAGGGCTGGAGCAAAAATTCAAATACCTAGCATGTCAGTTCTATGTATGATTACTGTACCTTTTTTATGTTTACAAAGAAAGAAATAAAGGGAGAATAAGATACCTAAATGATTAAGCACATGCTGATACCCTATGCAACAGGATAAGATCTGCTGAAGTAGCTGTAACAAGCAGGTTATTATATTTCAAGGAATCCCCTACATTACAGCAATAGTTAAATGGTAACGTTTTTCAGTAGTTTTTGCAGATAAAGATTACCTTTGAGTAAGTTTTCTTTTATAGTATTTACTACTGTGGGTTTGCGTAGCAGAGTAAAAACCTAAAGACTGTGGGACTGTCTATACAATCTTTACTGACAACTGAAAATTTGAACATTTGTGCTACCACCACTGAAGGAACAAAAGGGCAGAAGCATAAGAAAGGAGAAAATGGAAACATAGACTACACTTAGTTTTAATAAATATTATTTAGATAACTGATAACGGAAGCCCCAGAGATTTTGTTTTGACTGTCTTTTCCTCCTCTCTCTTCTTTATTGTGTTTTAAGATGTTTTTACTATCTACGGACTTACAGAATCCAGGATTTTTATTTAGTTAAAGATTAAAACAGGTTTGTATTTGCAATCGAAAGAGAAGCAGCAGCGGCCCAAGTACAGTCATGTGCCACATAATGTTTGAGTCAATAATGAACCACATATTCAGAGGTTGCTCCACAAGATTACAGTACCTTTTGTATGTTTACATACATACGTACTTACCGTTGTGTTACAACTGCCTACAGTATTCAGTACAGTACAGCAACACGCTGTACAGGTTTGTAGCCTAGGAGCAATAGGTACGCAGTAGGCTAAACCATTTAGGTTTATGTAAGTACATTCTACGATGTTTACACAATGATGAATCATTTAATACATAATGACGAATCGTTTAATGATAGATTTCACAGAGGGTATGACCATGAGATGATATATGACTATATTCCATTGAATACCAGAAGGTAACTGAATTCTAACAGGAATTTTAAATTAGTTCTACACTTTCCAAATTTTAAGAAGTTATAAAGAGTTGATCAGCGAAACCAAAATGTTTATTAATCAAATCCCATTATACATTCCCAGGATGAATGGTTCCATTCTGCTATACCATAATTTTGTTCTATGAACTATAAATTAAAATAATGGGTCAAATACTGACTTAGCAATCTTGAGGTTTTTGATGTAGTTGTATTGTTATATTTGTTGTAATGGAGAATGACTAGTAATTCTAGTTTTTAGACATTGGTTGGCATATCTTATCTTTTTTCACTAGCCTGGAAAATCATTAAAGGTCTAGCTTTCAGATGGATCTCAAGCTCTCTGCTTAGTAATGCTGTTAAGTTATAACACAGGACTAATTAGAGGGTCTATTCTCTTTGCTTTGTTCCACTTACGGCACAAAATGCATCCTGACCTGTTGCCATCCACCTAATGATTATATGCTGTTACAACAGAATAAAGTGCAGATGCAAATCCACCAGAAAATGAGGAAAAAATTAAAGCCTCTACTTTCTGGATGCTGTAACACAAGTGCCAACCTCAGGCAGAAACGTCAGCACATACGTTTCAGACTCCTTACTGCAGGTGCTTCAGGGTTTGCTCCACTAATGCCTAGGTGACTTAACAAATTTTCAGTCACATTTAGCAAATATTAATGGCACATAAAAAGAACGAAAGGGACAGACTCGATATTATAAAATGTTTGTGTGTTATAGTAGTTTGTGTGTCTGGCCACATAAATTTCTACATACCTCTCCAGCACCACTCACCTGGAGAAGTGGATATGGATGCCAGCTACTGTTTTTTCTCCCTTCCCAAACAGATACAGCTTGGCCTACAGCTGCACTGCCCCATACCAAGGAGACTTCACTTGACACCTAACTCCTGACAGGGCTCTGCATCCTTACATCAGTAACAGAAGCTGGTTGGGGATGAAAAATTGTTAACTGCAACTTCTGAAAACCTTTTCAGAAATAAACTTTTCCTCTATTCCAAATCTCAAGGTCTTTCAACTAGCCTACCGTAGAGCTTGAGGAGTGTTGAAGTTAGGTCGAGGCTCAGCCACACGCTCCTCCTCTTCTGGGCCATCATCTTCCATGTTGGAGAATCCCATCTCATCTTGGAACTGTGGGCAAAGGGAAGAGAGGGTTTTCCTGGGGAATGGGTCTCGAATGTTGCTCCAGTATTGGGAAGGAAGAGTGAAAACTACAGATTACAAGACTTTAATAATGCTGGCACCCAGAAAGAGCCTACATCAGAACCTTTCTCACTTCAGGACTCCCACAAATCCACATTTGGAAGGACTATTATGCCGGGAAAGTCATCGCTCAACCAGTCAACTTGTATCAGTATGGACAGAGCTAGGGTAACAAAATGATCAATCTCTTCAGAAATATCTTTTCAGACAAAATTATGGAAAAGGTAATTATTTGTGTGCAAAATACTTTAGTTGGCAATCTTTAAGGACACACCAAATGACAGTAGGCAAAGCCAGCGAAAGTTTTCAGGGGACCAGATATGCTGGCTCACACCTATAATTCCAGCACTTTGGGAGGTTGAGGCAGGAAGATTACTTGAGCCTGTTAGTTCCAGAACATAGCGAGACCCTGTCTCTAGAAAAAAGTAAAATAATTAGCTGGGCCTGTAGGTGTGTGCCTGTAGTCCCAGCTACTCAGGAGGCTTAGATGAGAGAACCGCTTGAGCCCTGGAGGTCGAGGCTGCTGTGAGCTGAGATTTCACCACTGTATTCTCCAGAGCCTGGGTGACAGAGCAAGACTTTGCTTCCAAAAAAAAAAAAAAAAAAAGCTTCAAGGAAAATTTTAATAACGATAACCTACATGTGGATAATCAAGAGTCTAGTAGTTAGCAAATTTCCCTTGTCATTATATTCTTTCCCAGGCAGACTAAAAGGAGAATTGGTTTAGTCCTTCTTCTAGAGGGAGCATCACAGAGACCAAAGGACACATTTTGTTGGAGAACCAACTTACAATCCCATGTTCTCACTTGAGGATCACTACTCACAGTTTCAAACAGATCTTCCATCAGTTCATTTGCTTCCTTTTCTGCAAAAAAGCCAAACAGCATGTTGTTGGTATAAATTAGATTCATTTTACAATAAGGAGAAATTCCATGTAGACAATGTATGACGTTTTCAACAAGGCATCTGATGAATTCTTCATATTTATCCTTATTCTTTTTTGAGACAGGGTCTCACTGTGTCACCCAGGCTAGAGGGCAGTGGCTTGATCTTGGCTCACTGCAATCTCTGCTTCCCAGGCTCAAGTGATGCTCCCACTTCAACCCTCCAAGTAGCTGGGATCACAGGAGTGTGCTGCCATGCCCGGCTAATTCTTCTATATTTGGTAGAGATGGGTTTTCCCCATGTTGCCCAAGCTGGTCTTGAACTCCTGAGCTCCAGTGATCCATCCACCTTGGTTTCTCAAAGTGCTGGGGTTACAGGCTTGAGCCACCACACCCCGCTATCCTTAATTCATTTGTTCAAAAACATTTATTGAGTACTTACTATGTTTCAATCCCTGTTTTAGATGCTATGAGAGAATGAGAGAGAGAGAGAGAGAGAGAGAGAGAGAGAGAGACAGTGTTCTAATCTCATGAAGCTTAAATTCTAACAGGAAGACAACAAAGAGAAAATGTAAGCTAGATGATTCCTTTTTTTTTTTTTTTTTTTTTTTTTGAGACGGAGTCTCGCTCTGTGCCCCAGGCTGGAGTGCAGTGGCGCGATCTCGGCTCACTGCAAGCTCCGCCCCCCCGGGTTCACGCCATTCTCCTGCCTCAGCCTCCCGAGTAACTGGGACTACAGGCGCCCGCCACCTCGCCCGGCTAATTTTCTTGTATTTTTAGTAGAGACGGGGTTTCACCGTGTTAGCCAGGATGGTCTCGATCTCCTGACCTCGTGATCCGCCCGTCTCGGCCTCCCAGAGTGCTGGGATTACAGGTTTTTTTTTTTTTTTTTTAATGAGATGGCGTTTCACTCTTGTTGCTCAGGCTGGAGTGCAATGGCATAATTTCGGCTCACTGCAACCTCCGTCTCCTGGGTTCAAGCAATTCTCCAGCCTCAGTCTCCCAAGTAGCTGAGATTACAGGCATGCACCACCATGCCCAGCTAATTTTGCATTTTTAGTAGAGATGGGGTTTCTCCATGTTGGTCATGCTGGTCTTGAACTCCTGACCTCAGGTGATCCACCCGCTTTGGCCTCCCAAAGTGCTGGGATTATAGGCGTGAGCCACCATGTCTGGCCCAATGATTTTATAAGTAGATGGCCTATCCAAACCCTCACAATACTGAATGGAATCAAGAGACAAGTCTCCCAGCCTGGGCAAAATGTCAACATATCTCTAAAAAAAAATTTATCTGGGCTTGGTCGCACACGCCTATAGTCCCAGATACTTGAGAGGCTGAGGTGAGAGAATCTCTTGATTCCTAGAGGCAGAGATTGCAGTGAGCCAAGACCGTGTCACTGCATTCCAGCCTAGGCGACAGAGCAAGACACTGTCTCAAAAAAAAAGAGAGAGAGAGTGAGTCAGAGACAAGTTTCCAACAGCGTTTCATAGGGCCCTATCTTTGGACCTGACCTATTTAAGAACTCCATCAGTGAGTTAGAAGACCAAGAGAACATACTTAACAAATCTGTAGATGATGTAAAGCTGTAGTGCTGAAAGGGACTGCCAATGCAATTGATGGAAAATTCAAAATTACATTTTCTCAAATCAACTGGATGCAACACACGAGGATAAATTTAAAGTTCTACATTGAGGATTATTATTATTTTTTAATAGAGCCAGGGACTTGCTATGTTGCCCAGGCTGGTCTCGAACTCCTGGGCTTCAGTGATCCTCCCACCTCATCCTCCCAAAGTGCTGGGATTATAGACATGAGCCACCCCACCTGGCAAGATCTTATATGTGTATTCAAGATACTACACGACTCATTAAGTCTCCAAATGAAAACCAGAATCTCTAAATATAGTTTGACAGTTTGACAGTGCCCAATGACAGACTAAATGAGAAACTGGGAGGCAGCTTGATCTTTACTTCCTCAGAGATCTTTGTTCTGAGTTCTGACTCTTGTTCTATAAATTTTCAAGGTTGAAATGATTATCATGTTAATGGGTAAAGAGCTTCAAATCTTTGGATATCTCATTTTTTTTAAAAAACTTTTATTCATTTGTTTTACCTTATGTGTTCCTCTACAATGGATATCTAGGAAAGTAACGACCATTCTAGCCATCTAGCATTCTGTTTCTTGATATCATGTAAAAATCAGCGTTCTGATCTCTGACACACAAAGCTATTTAGAAGATAAAAAACAGACATTTTTTCAACAATCATTTTACTTTTGTTTCTACATCTACATACTCTACATGTTAGAGTTTTTGTTTTTGTTTTTTTGAGACAGAGTCTCGCTCTGTTGCCCAGGATAGGGTGCAGTGGTGCAATCTCAGCTCACTGCAACCTCTGCTTCCCAGGTTCAAGTGATTCTCCTGCCGCAAGCTTCCTGAGTAGCTGGGATTACAGGCACCCGCCACAACACCTGGATAATTTTTTGTAATTTTAGTAGAGACAGGGTTTCACCATGTTGGCCAGGTTGGTCTCCAACTCCTGACCTCAGGTGATCCACTCGCCTCGGCCTCCCAAAGTGCAGGGATTACAGGCATGAGACACCACGCCCAGCCGAATACATTGATTCTTAAAGGAGGATTTAATCCCCTGATATCCCAAAGGACAAACTATCCAGTGGAATTCCTGGATAAAACATAGGCACATAGTGTCTTTTCCTCAGAGGAAAGACATTTTTGTCAACAGAAGAATTTTGCTCTTCTGGGCATGGTGGCTCACACCTGTAATCCTAGCACTTTGGGAGGCCGAGCGTGGTGGATCACCTGAGGTCAGGAGTTCGAGACCAGCCTGGCCAACCTGGTGAAACCCCATCTCTACTAAAAATACAAAATTAGCCGAGCGTGGTGGCTAATGCCTGTAATCCCAGCTACTCGGGAGGCTGAGGCAGGAGAATTGCTTGAACCCGGGAGTCGGAGATTGCAGTGAGCCAAGATTGCGCCATTGCACACCAGCTTGACTGAAAAGAGTGAAACTCCATCTCAAAACAAAAACAAAAAAAATTGATTTGCTCTAGCAGAAAAATAATTATATTTCAGGAATTCCTTCAGGAATCCTATACCAGTACTGAAAGATCCTAGATTGGAAAATGAAAATGCCCAAATTATTAAGTCCTGAGATAGAGGAGCAGGGATCTTGTTTTGTCCATTACTGTATCTTAGTACCTGGAATAGTGCTTGGCACATAATTAAGCACTACGTACATGGCAGTCTTGTTTCTGAACCAAAATAAGGTGATTTAATGAAAGAGATGGGTTTGACCAGGTGCGGGGGCTCACACCTGTAATCCCAGCACTTTGGGAGGCCAAGGCAGGTGGATTACTTGAGGTCAGGAGTACGAGACCAGCCTGGCTACTGGCCAACACTGTGAAAGCCTGTCTCTACTAAAAATATACAAATTAGCCAGGCGTGGTGGTACGTGCCTGTAAACCCAGCTGTCAAGAGACTGAGGCAGGAGAATCACTTGAATCCAGGTGGCAGAGGCTACAGTGAGTCGAGATCATGCCACTGCATTCCAAACTGAGCTACAGAGCAAGACTCCGTCTCAAAAAAAAAAAGAGAGAGAAAAAAGAGATGGTTGGTCCTACTTTAAAGTACACTGGACTTCTAAAACACAAGTGAAATACTGATCAGCTTTAAAAAGAGAACTGTCATAACTACCTCAATTTAGTTCCAAGACTTAGGCGTCCCCACCAAGGCAACATTAACACAGTAAGGCTATTCCAGTTCATTTTGGAGAAAATCTTTGATTTGGTAACCAGGTAAAAATTTCGGCTGGGCATGCTGGCTCAGGCCTGTAATCACAGCAAATTGGGAGGCTGAGAAAGGAAGATGGCTTGAGGCCAGGAGTTTGAGACCAGATTGATCTACATAGCAAGACCTGGGCCAGGTGCAGTGGCTCACTTCTGTAATCCCAGCACTTTGGAAGGCCGAGGCGGGTGGACGACTTGAGGTTAGGAGTTCGTGACCAGCCTGGCCAACGTGGTGAAACCCTGTCTCAACTAAAAATACAAAAATCAGCAGGGCGTGTTGGCACGCACCTGTAATCCCAGCTATTTGGGAAGCTGAGGCAGGATAATCACTTGAACCTGGGAGGTGGAGGCTGCAGTGAGGCAAGATTGCGCCACTGTACTCCAGCCAGGCGACAAGAGTGAAACTCTCAAAAACAAAAACAAAACCATAGCAAGACCTAATCGCTATTAAAAAAATAAACTATATAAACATACATGCACATATATACACACTACACACACATATCACATGTATGTTTTGAGAAAAACAACACCATGAACCTACTACCCATTAAAAATTTAGAGAAAATATTAAACTTTTCACAAATTTACATAGTATTCTTACACAGGGGCCATGTCAATAGAGAGAAAGGACTAACAGACCATTTTTCCTAAAACTTCTCCATTATCTCACTGAATCCTATAATCTGTCCTATTAAAACACCTTTTTGAAATTCCTGCTCTTTTGTGTGTGTGTGTGTGTGTGTGTGTGTGAGAGACAGTGTTGCTCTGATGCCCAGGCTGGAGTGCAGTGGCGTGATCTCAGCTCACTGCAACTTCCCCATCCCAGTTCAAGCAATTCTTGGTTCAAGCAATTCTCGTGCCTCCGCTTCCCTAGTAGCTGGGACTACAGGTGCACTCCAATACATGCGGCTAATTTTTTGTATTTTAGTAGAGACGGGGTTTCACCATGTTGCCCAGGCTGGTCTTGAACTTCTGAGCTCAGACAATCCGCCCACCTCATCCTCCCAAAGTGGTAGGATTACAGGCATGAGTCACCCCACCTGACCAATTTCTTGTTCTTTTAAAAGTACAGTAATTATTTTTAATTTCTAGTACTAAATTAATGGGTAGTCTGTCAAATAGCTACTGGATTTTATATCAGGAGGGCTTTCTACACGTATGTATACCCAAAAATGACATTAAGACCTTTTTACATAAACTCACTGTGGAAATATATCCCAAAACAGCTAAGGAACACAAATGATGTTTGCCTTCTTTTCAAACCAACAGTTCCTTTGTACAAAAACACCAGACGATACAAAACATATTTTTTTAAAGTACGAAGTTCCATACAGAGTGTACACACTTTATGGTTATTTCTAAGAATAAGTAGTGACAAAAAGTCTTTGCAATTGGGTTATAAAATTTAAACTTCTAGGAATATGTTTCCCTTTTCCTTGTCCTTTTGAGAGCTGCCACCATCATACAATTCACATCATCTCTTCAACCACAGAAAAGTAGCATCTCTTCAAGCACAGAGACCATGTATTAATCTTTGTGTCTCCTGCATAGGCTTAACTCAGTGTTTGTTATAACTAAGCTAAACTCCAAGATAGGAGCTTCAAATCACCTCAGGCCCAATCCAAAACTGAAAAAAAGGCGCTTCTCAGAGTTTGAGAACAAAAAGATACTGACAAAGAACAAAGCCACAGATACTCGTGCTATATTAGCTTCCCCTTTTAGCAAATACAGAATTGTTTACTAACACTGCAGAAATAAGTTTGCAGACGATAAAAAGAATACATAAAAAACACAGATCCTAAAGTTCTCCTGTCAACATGTTCAAATACTATCATAGACTCCTTCACCTTAAACTCATACTAACATCCACACACCCGAACAAAGAAAATGAAAGGTTTTCAAATGAGACCTAAATATAAATTGGCTCTATTTCATTACACTTTAAGTTCCTAAAATCATACGTATAAATCATGTGATTGTGCTTATGCTCATCTTCTAACTTGAGGGCCCAGTGTCTTTCATCAGATTCTCAGAAGGATAAATGACCCCCAAAAACTTTTAAGAACCACTAATCTAGCCTATCAAGAAACATCCCATTTTCCAGAAGAATACAATTAAGTTGGCTTAGTTCATGCACTCTTCCCTCATATTCACAGAGGGGATTCTTACTATATGAAATCAATCTTTCAAAGGATTCCTTCAGCCCAGCCAAGAAGTTCCAACATTCACAGGTACATATATTAACAATCACCAGAACCCAAAAACAGTTCTCTGATTTTAATTCCACACTGCTTCACTCAACTTAATATCTACCACTGTCAACACAATTCCCCTCATATTGCATCCAGGCTATTTACAGAGACATCTTGATTATCCTCACCCCAAGGCATGGACGATTTATTGAACAGGTAGTCAACAAATATTTGTTGAATGAATGAAAAAGGATCCTTCCTCCCACAGATTTCAAGTTAAGCTGTCAGCACCCATGCAGCTGCTCTGGTAGAGGTTAAGCTGTGGAAGCCTTCTCTCCCTCACACATACAACCTCAAGTGTCAGAAATGCTCTGCTTCCCCCATAAACAAAATAATATAGCCATGGATATGCATTTCATACAGGTCAGACCGGGCAAGGACATCTACTTTCCACATACATATCTGACACAATCGGTCTCCTCCAAATACAATCCAACCAGTCATATGTGCTCCTATCTTTCCAACATACTCAGATTTGCCGACAAAGACTTCCTGAGGCACCATGGTATACTGAATATACTGCTGCAGTAGTAGTGAAAATATGGGAGGTACAGTCTCAACTTTGTCACCAATTTAATATGCGGCCTTGGAGTTGTTCTCTCCTTATGCCTAAATTAACTATTTTGTAAAATGGAAGAAAGCATCCTACCATTTTCACAGAGATTTAGTATCACAAAGAAATTGAAAGCGCTTTCTTATTGTATTTGTAAACTATTACTATAAACCCGCGACAACGAATAAGGTCACCCATTCTTTACAGCTTTGTAGCAATGATTCTGTTAAAGATATTTTGGGCCTTCACATTTATACAACTCACTCTAACCAAAGGCACAAACTATTAAGACCACAACTGGATATGCCAAGTTTCTCCCCGCCATGACCTCACAGACACATGCTGTATAGAACACTACCATTGCCACTCTTTCTCAGCAAGTAACTAGGGGCTCCCAATCCCTAAAATACACACACACATCAACCTGCAAGGAACCTCCCAACATTTATTCAAGAAATAAGCTAACTTATAAGGGGAACTCCATTACACTTACACAAATACAGGCAAACTCTTCCGGAAACACTTTCCATCCTCGCATACACACACCAACACAGCCGCTACACATCAACAGACCATCTGTCTTCTAGACCAAAAACACCTCTTTCCATGTACAAACTAATCAGTGACATTTATTAAACTTACAACACTGAGATCATCCTGCCGTTCCTACATACCGTTCAACGCGGCAGGGACACCACAGACCTTGTCACACAGGTAAACTCCCCTCTCAGGATCGTGTCCTCGACCACTCTTATCCCTTAATTAAACACACACAAACTGGACTATGGGGGAGGCTCCGATCATGCCTACAAACACAAACTAATCTGTCAGGGGCACAGACGACTCCGCCTCCACTCGCTTACTTTCCAGCCCCCTCCGGGAGTCCGCCTGTCAGGGACACCCCTTCACCCCGCCTGGAGGGACTTCCCGGTAGGCTCAGGATCCCCCTCCCTGCTCTCCCCTCCCCCATCTTCACCACTGCTCTCCCGGAGGTCCAGGTCCGGGAGATGACAGTGGCTCCCAGGAAGCACAGGATTCAATCGCTGAGAGTGCTTAGGCCCGAAGGCCTGCCCAAATCGTTCTACTCACCGTGTCGGAGGCCGAGGCCGAGAGCGACGAGAGTGCAGGGAAGTGGGGAAGAGGGGGTGGCCGCCAGGCTCCTCCGCTTCCCTGGGTCCACGGCGGATCCCTCCCGCTTGTCAGGAGGCGGCCAGCGGGCAAGCTGACTGGCGGAAATGCGAGAGAGGAGAAGGGAAAGGTGGAGGCTAAAGGGGGCAAACTGAGGGGAGGCGGGTCCCGCAACCGAGACTGGGATCGTCTCCCCTCCGCAAAGCGAACCCAAAATGGCGGCGGGAGCGGCGGCAGCAGAGTGGCGGCGGTGGCGGCGGCTGCTCCTCCAGAGAGAGAGAGAACGAAAGGCGCCTAGCGCCCCCCCCCCAACCTCCCACTCCTCCCTCCTCGCGTTCTTCCCCACCGTCCCCCGCTCCGCCCGACTCCGGCCGCGTAGCGCGCACGCCCGCCCGCAAGCGTACGAGTGTCTACGGGCTAGTCGCTGGCTGCTCCCACCAACCACCACCTTCGGCCGCCCAGCGCGCCAGCCAGCCCGTACGCGCTCACCCACGGGAACTTCCTCGCCCAGTCCCCCACTCCCCCTCAGGCCCTGTCAAGCCGGCTCCGGCGCAGGCCCTCACGCATACCTTAAGCTGCGCGAGCCCAAGCCTCCTCCACCTCCTCTTCCCGCCCCCACGGCCACCAACCGCCGCCAAAGCAGCCGCTGCCAGCACAGCGCCCCCCTCGACTCTCCAACCCTCGCGCGTGCGCCTTCCATAGTCCCCCCGCCGCGGGACTGTTCCATTCCTGTCGGCTGCAGGGGCAGGAGAGGAATGGGCCGGCAAAGCGAGTCTGGCGTGCCGGTTGACTGGAATTGCCAGGGTGGCGGGCCGAGTCCCACGACAACCTACCTCCCTGGGCTCGTTCCTGCGGCGCTGCGGCTCGCCTCCTCCTCCACAGGACCCCGGCGAGCGGATCGAGGGCTGCCTAGCGCCCCTCTGCCGGCCGGTGGTTGGAGGCCGCGGCGGCTGCGCGTTGAGTCGTTTCCGGCCGGATGACCCGAGCCTTTTACGCAGTGGCAGGACGGGCGCTTTGGGGCCGGACCTTGGCAGCGTGTGTCAGTCGTCTGGTCTGGAGAAGTAGTCCTCGACTCACGGTGAGGGAGTGGACCGGCACGGGGGATGTATCGCTGAGGGAAAGGAGCGGGACTCCGGACCTCCAGGAGGTAGGGAGTGAGGCCGGTAGGACCGGTGCGCCTCCGTGGGGATTCCTCCCGGGCGTTGTGGTGCCAACCTGGGACCCGAGGAAGATCGGCCTGGTGATCTGCTTGCTGTTGTTAACCCGCCTCGGATTTCTCGAATTTCACACTAGTGTCCATATGCGATTTTGTTTGTTTGCCCTTGACGCGCTACTTATGGATAGTACTTCTTCAGCCTCGTTAGGCAGCCTGGTGATAGAGGATGAAGAAACCATGTGCTTCTCATTCAGTTCTGGACTCAGTCTCCCTTGTTTTCAGCAAGCTATTTTTCTTAGTTCCTTATCAAAAAGTGTACATGAAAATTAGGCAACTCCAAACATGCCTCCAGGGTTGGTGTGTGAAATAATAAGATAGGGCTGGGCGCGGTGGCTCACACCTGTAATCCCAACACTTTGGGAGGCCGAGGCTGGTGGATCACAAGGTCAAGAGATCGAGACAATCCTGGCCAACATGGTGAAACCCCCCGTCTCTACTAAAAATACAAATATTAGCCGGGCGTGGTGGCGGGCGCCTGTAGTCCCAGCTACTCAGGAGGCTGAGGCAGGAGAATTGCTTGAACCCGGAAGGTGGGGTTGCAGTGAGCCGAGTCCGCGCCACTGCTCTCCAGCCTGGGTGACAGAGCGAGACTCCGTCTCAAAAAAAAAAAAAAAACCTAACTAACTTTTTTCACTATATCACATTGTTTTCATAGTAAAATTTCTCATCAGCAGCATAACTGTGTGTCAAAGAAGAAAAGAGCCTTTAATGAAATTTCACTACACCAGTGTATAGGGAGAGTTACTTACCTATGGTCTCTGTGTTCAAGTAACTTTCAGTAACTATACTGATTAATGAATTGTCAGCTACATATAAGCAAATGAGATAGGATTCTGTTATTTTGTGACTGTAAGAGCGTACCAGAAGTTAAAATATATTAAATGCTCAATAAAATGACTTCACTGAATGAACAAACCCTGAATTATTTGAACCAACGAAGATAGAATAATGGTTTCCCCAAGGATATTCACTTCTTAATCCCTGAAGCCTGTAAATATGATATGTTACATGACAAGGGAAAAATCGGGATGCAGAGGGAATTAAGGTTGCTAATCAGCTGACATTAAACTAGGGAGATTATCCAGGAGCCAGCGCTCCGCAATGGCCCTCTTCAGGTTTACTTCTGTAGCTGCCCATGCTTGTGTTCCTTTTCAGAAAGGCAGTAGCTGAAAAGCACAGAAGCTGCCAGCACCACAGAATTCCCATCAAGCCCCGTTTCTTCACGTTGGAGTACTTGTTGTAATACCTATAGTAACCTCTTTGAACTCTCCAACAGTGCCTTCTTGTGTGAGATCATGCATTAATATTTAGTTTGGCAGTTCCACTAGTTTGACATCCAGGAGTTTCTTCTCCTTCACTGGTACAGCTGACTCCATCTTGGGGTCCTGGTGTGATATAAACTTTTAAAATGAGGTTTCAGGCTGGGCACCGTGGCTCATGCCTGTAATCCCAACACAGTGGGCAACTGAGACAGGAGGATTACTTGAGCCCAGGAGTTAAAGACCAGCCTGGTCAACATAGCAGGACCCCATCTCTACGAAAAATAAGAAAAATCAGCTGGGCCATGGTGGCATGCCCAGGAGTTTGAGGCTACTGTGAGCCGTGATCACACCATTGCACTCCAGCCTGGGCAAGAGAGCGAGACCCTGTCTCTAAAATAAAATAAGGTTTAAAATATTTAATTTTTTTTTTTTTTAATTTCTTTTTTTAGAGACCTGCTTTCACTATGTTGGCTAGGCTAGAGAGTAGCTCCTGTGCTCAAGGGATCCTACCGCTGCCTCAGCCTCCTCAGTAGCTGGGACTACAGGTGTGCGGAACTTTTTTTTTTAAGATAAAATTTACTGGAGTATGGTCAGGGTTTACATTTGACAAGTTATGGCAACTGCTATGTTGTAACAGTCTATAAATGATTTTTTTTATTTAACGAGGGAAGAAATTTGAGGTTTTTGTTTGGGTACAGGTTGAGTTTTTCTTTTCTTTTTTTTTTTTTTTTGAGACGGAGTCTCGCTCTGTCGCCCAGGCTGGAGTGCAGTGGCCGGATCTCAGCTCACTGCAACTCCGCCTCCGGGGTTTATACCATTCTCCTGCCTCAGCCTCCCGAGTAGCTGGGACTACAGGCGCCCGCCACCTCGCCCAGCTAGTTGGGTTTTTTTTGTATTTTTTAGCAGAGACGGGGTTTCACCGTGTTAGCCAGGATGGTCTCGATCTCCTGACCTCGTGATCCGCCCGTCTCAGCCTCCCAAAGTGCTGGGATTACAGGCTTGAGCCACCGCACCCGGCCGAGTTTTTCTTTTTTTTTTAATGAAAATGTTTGGGAACAAGTGTTTTGGATTTGAGGTTTTTTTTATTTTGGAATATTTCCATTATACTTACTGGGTGAACAACCCAAATTTGAAAATATGAAATCTCAAATGTTAGCATGAACACCTTAATAAAGTTAGGACAGTATTTTATAAACATTATTAATATTGCTAATTGTTAACATTAGAAATGAAAATCAAGAAACGTAATTATCTGCAACATCATCACCCAGAAATACCAATTGTGCTGGTATATTTTTTCCTTTAAGTTTTTATCTTTATGCATCGCCACATCAGAACCATAATGTAAATATACAGTTGGATTGAGGTCAGTACCTCATGGGTGTGCTATTGAGCCCTGTAATTCTAGGATGTTAACCCTGGTCATATGTATACACTTAACATGCATTTGTGAAGTTTTTTGAAACTTCTCAAATACAGCCTGAAGTCCAATTTGCTAAAGAGTATCTAGAATATCCACTACCCTAAGAAGTAATCATAGTCCCTTCCATAGTAGTTTAAGTTTTAAATTGTCCACTGTTCTAAGTAGCGTGATGAAATTTTGCACCACCCTGTCGTAGATGTGAATCAACATAACCATGCTGTATGTGCTACCCATCGGTTAGTCATTGACATCATCTGCTTTTGACATCCAACTGTGGACATTGGCCTGACTCAGTGATTCAGCATCACCCAAAACAGATGATCTCCCTTAGGCATAGTCAGAAGGTCCAGAAGATTGATAGTAGATGAACACTATATCACATTAGTGAGTGCCTAAGTCACTCACTTTATCTCATCTTGTAAATGTTTTGTCATTTCACATCAACACGAGAAGGATGAGCACAGTTCAATGAGATATTTTGAGAAAGAGACCACATTCACATAACTTTTATTATGGTATGTTGTTCTAGTTGTACTATTTTCTTTCCATCCCCCTACCCCCCCTGCCGCAAGACGGGGTCTCACTCTGTCGCCCAGGCTGGAGTGCAGTGGCGCAATCTCGCCTTGCTGCAACCTCAGCTCGCTGCAACCTCCCCCTCCCGGGTTCAAGCAATTTTCCTGCCTCAGCCTCCCCAGTAGCTGGGATTACAGGTGTGCGCCACCATGCTCGGCTAATTTTTTGTATATTTAGCAGAGATGGTTTCACCATGTTAGTCAGTCTGGTCTCGAACTTCTGACTTCATGTGATCCACCCACCTCAGCCTCCTGAAGTGCTGGGATTACAGGCATGAGCTACTGTGCCCAGCCCAGTTCTACTATTTTTTTTTTTGAGACGGAGTCTTGCTCTGTCGCCCAGGCTGGAGTGTAGTGGTGCCATCTTGGCTCACTGCAAACTCTGCCTCCTGGGTTCATGCCATTCTCCTGCCTCAGCCTCCTGAGTAGCTGGGACTACAGGCGCCCACCACCATGCCCGGCTAATTTTTTTTTTTTTTGTATTTTTAGTAGAGACTGGGTTTCACTGTGTTAGCCAGGATGGTCTCGATCTCCTGACCTCATGATCCGCCTGCCTCGGCCTCCCAAAGTGCTGGGATTACAGGCGTGAGCCTCTGCACCCGGCCTGTTCTACTATTTTCTTACTGGCTATTGTTGTTCATCTCCTACTGTGCAAAATTTATAAATTAAACTTGATTATAGGTATATACCTATAGGAAAAAAATTGTGTGTGTGTGTGTGTGTGTGTGTATATATTTTTAGTGATCAGTACTCTATGGTTTTAGGCATCACCTGGGAGTCCTGCAGTGGATATCCTAAGGATAAGGGGGACTACTGTATTTCCTTCTTTCTTGCTTTCTCCATTATAGAAGAGCTAAGAGGGCGTTCAAAGCTGGGGAGGTTTAAAAAGTGTATATTGCAGCTGGACTCAGTGGTTCATGCCTGTGATCCCTGCACTTTGGGAAGCCGAGGTGGGTGGATCATCTGAGGTCAGGAGTTCGAGACCAGCCTGGCCAACATGATGAAACCTTGTCTCTACTAAAAATACAGGCCGGGCACGATGGCTCACGCCTATAATCCCAGCACTTTGGGAGGCCGAGGCGGGTGGATTACCTGAGGTCAGGAGTTCAAGACCAACCTGGCCAACATGGTGAAACCCTGTCTCTACTAAAAATACAAATATTAGCTGGGCGTGGTGGCACACCCCTGTAATCCCAGCTGCTCGGGAGGCTGAGGCAGGAAAATTGCTTGAGCCTAGGAGGCAGAGGTTGCAATGAGTGGAGATTGTGCCACTGCACTCCAGTCTGGCCAACAGAGCACAACTCTGTCTCAAAAAAAAAAAAAATACAAAAATTAGCTGGGCTTGGTGGCACGTGCCTGTAATCCTAGCTACTCAAGAGGCTGAGGCTGGAGAATCGCTTGAACCTGGGTGGCGGGAGTTGCAGTGAGCTGAGTTGGCGCCACTGCACTCCAGCCTGGGCAACGAGCAAAATTCCGTCTCAAAAACAAAAAAAAAATTGTAAATTACCTGCATAATTTCTACCAAAACCACCTAGAGGTACAAGACTGAGAGCTTTGCTGGACATGATGCTCGCACCTGTAATCCCAGGAGTTTGGGAGGCCAAGGTGGGAGGATTGCTTGAGATCAGGAGTTGAAGACCAGCCTGGGCAACATCGACTTCATCTCTATTAAAAAAAAACTAAAAAATTAGCTGGCCATCGTTGTGTATCCCTGGCCATCGTTGTGTAGTCCAAAGTTGTCCAACCCATGGCCTGCACGTTGCATGCGGCCCGGGACGGCTTTGAATGAGGCCCAACACAAATTCATGACCTTTCTTAAAACATGAGATTTTTTTTTGGCAGTGTTTTTGCCGTTGTCGTTTTTAGCTCATCAGCTGTCATTAGTGTTAGTATGTTTTATATGTATGGCTTGAGACACTTCCTTTTCTGACGTGGCCTAAGAAAGCCAAAACATTGGACACCCCTGTTGTAGTCCAAGCTTCTCAGGAGGCTGAAGGGAGAGGATCTCTTGAGCCCAGGAGTCCAAGACTGCAGTGAGCTATGATAGCACCACTGCACTCTAGCCTTGGGGACAAAAGGAGACCCTATCTCAAACAAAACAAAACAAAACAAACAGAAAACCTGAGAGCTTGGAGAAGTTAGCACTGTTGAAGTTTGTGATAATCAGTAAATTTCAGGACTCCTTTACTTTTATATCCCTAATGTTGTTCTAGGAATCCAGACCTGGGGAGGTAGATATTATTAAGACGAGAAAATACAGCATAAGGAATTCTGCTTTTTCTAGCTGAAATTATGAAAGCAATGAAAGTAGTCTTTGTGAACCAAACTTTTCCTATGGGACTTGGAATTTAGGACATTGTTTCTCAATCTCAACACTGTTGACATTTGGGGATGGATCATTCTTTGTTGTGGGGGACTCTCCTGTGCGTTGTAGACTGTTTAGCAACATACCTGGCCTCTACTCACTCGATGCCAGTAGCATCCCCCCCTCCCTCCTTCAGTTGTGACAACCAAAATGCCTCCAACCATTCATTGTCAAATGTTGGCGGAGGGGACAAAATCCCCCTGGTAGAGAACTACTAATTTAGAGAAAGATTACTGATCGTGAAGAATCAGTCTGGGTTTAGTAGTAAAGAAAGTCATGGCAGACTAATACATCCTTCTTGTTAGAATTCCTAGAATGGTAGATCAAATTCCATTATTGATATGTCCTCATTAAAGTTAGACATTTGATAATCTCTCACAGCGGCTTTTTGAAGAAATGTATACTGAATGTTTAATTGGTTGAATAACCATACCTAAAGGCTACATGTTAGTGAAACGGGCTGAAGTTTTGTTAACCACTGACATGCAGGCAGTGGTTGTCACTCTTGGCTGCACATTGGAATGAGCTGTGAAGCTTTAAAAATATTGACATCTGGCCAGGTATGATGGCTCACAACTGTAATCCTAGCATTTTGGGAGGCCGAGGCCAACGGATCACTTGAGGCCAGGAGTTCAAGACCAGCCTGGCCAACATGGTGAAACCCATTCTCTACTAAAAATACAAAAATTAGCTGGGCATGGGCTCGCCTGTAATCCCAGGTACTTGGGAGGCTGAGGCATGAGAATTGCTTGAACCAAGGGGCAGAGGTTGCCGTGAGCCAAGATCGCACTGCTGTACTCTAGCCTGGGCAACAGAGCGAGACTCCATCTCAAAAAAAAAAAAAAAATTGATATCAAGTTCCCACTACCAGAGACTGATTTAATTGGTCTGAGGCACAATCTGTATATCAGAATTTTTAAACTGTACCGAGGGGGGCTGGGCACCGTGGCTGAAGCCTATAATCCTAGCACCTTGAGAGGCCAAGGCGGGTGGATCGCTTGAGCCCAGGAGTTTGAGACCAGCCTGGGCGACATAGTGAGATCCTAACTCTATATAAAAGATACAAAAATCATCTGGGCGTGGTGGCACGCACCTGTAATGGCAGCACTTTGGGAGGCCAAGGTGGATGGATCGCTTGAGCTCCGGAGTTCACGACCAGCCTGGATCACATATGAAACCCCATCTCTACAAAAAAAAAAAAGTATATAAACTATGTACTCAAGTATATAGTTTATATACCTGAGTATATAAACTATACTCAAGTTATTCTAACATGCAGCTGTGGTTGAGAGCCACTGATCTAGTCTATGCTAGGTAACCCTATCCTGTTAAATAGTTTTATCAATGACTTGAATTAGATTAATGAGGATATATTTTTCAAATTTATGCCTTTTACAAAATTTTTAAAGGGTAGGTAATGTCGGTGATAGATATAAAGACAGAAGAAGATCTCCAGATGTGGAATCTTCTGCTGGATCCTGTAACAGAAAGAAGACATTAGGCTGGGTGCAGTGGCTTACGCCTGTAATGTCAGCACTTCGGGAGGCAGAGGAGGGTGGATTGCTTGAGTCCAGGAGTTCAAGACCAGCCTGGGCAACATGGTGAAACCCCATCTCTACAAAAAGACACAATAATTAGATAGGTGTGGTGGTACACGCTTGTAGTCTGAGCTACTTGGGAGGCTGAAGTAGGAGGATCGAGGCAGAGGTTGCAGTGAGCCGAGATCACGCCATCACACTACAGCCTAGGTGACAGTGAGACCCTGTCTCAAACAAAGAAAGAAGACATTAGCAGAAACGCTGAGGAAATCCAAATAAAGTCTGCAATTTAGTAAATAGTATTGTACTAGCTTTAATTTCTTAATTTTGAAAATTGTACTATAGTCATATATATATAACATTAAGGAAAGTTTAATGAGAATTATAAGAAAGCACTTTGTACTGCCTTTGCAACTCTTCTGTAAATTTACACTTTTTTTGTTTGTTTGTTTTGAGATAGGCTCTCACCGCCAAGACTGGAAGGCAGTAGTGCAGTCCCGGTTCACTGCAACCTCAAGCTCCTCAGCTCAAGGTATCCTCCCACCTCAGCCACGAGCAGCTAGGACTACAGAGAGTTCATAAAGGTGGGAGCCAGGGGGCCAGTTGCAAAACGGAGGCAGCAAAAGGCCCAGAGTTCTGGTCTCCACACTATTTATTGAGCACAGTCACTTAGATCTAAGAAGAAGATGTTCAGGGCAAAACAGTCAAAGGGAGGCTGTACCTCACACACTTAATCTGTAGCAGTGGCGGTTTAGGTGAATCTCCTTTGTGCTCAAACAGCATATCTTTAGTTAGCTGGTGGGAACTGATACACAAATTGAAAAGTGATACACAATTTGAAGTCTCTCACCTTTTCCCTCAAGATAGTATTTTTCTTCCAAAACCCGAATATGAGATTGGGCCTTGATTAACTTCCATAATTTGGGATGTTCAGGGCCTATTATTGGATTAATCATTTTTGGATGTAGGCCAGCTATACCAAAATCGGTCGAAATTATGGGAAACTGGGCACATTTTTCAGTGTAAGCAGTGTCATCTCTTTGATAGTATAGTTCCTTTTTTAGTCCTGTCTTGCATCTATCATTCTGATTGGTACAATTAACTGCACAGGTCCCCTTAGAGGACCAATCAATGATGATTCCATAGGAATTATTTTGCGATACCACAGCGTGATCAGAGATGCAATCCTGGTAGGAGTAGTAGCTCACGCCTGTAATCCCAGCACTTT
The DNA here is from genome assembly GCF_047675955.1 of Chlorocebus sabaeus. Lineage (NCBI taxonomy): Eukaryota > Metazoa > Chordata > Mammalia > Primates > Cercopithecidae > Chlorocebus > Chlorocebus sabaeus. The sequence goes on along the minus strand of NC_132923.1, from coordinate 7,629,908 downwards.
GGGAGGCCGAGGCCAGTGGATCACCTGAGGTTGGGAGTTCGAGACCAGTCTGGCCAACATGGAGAAACCCCGTCTCTATTAAATATACAAAAATTAGCAGGATGTGGTGGCGCATGCCTGTAATCCCAGCTACTTGGGAGGCTGAGGCAGGAGAATCCCTTGAACTCTGGGGGTCAGAGGTTGCAGTGAGCCGAGATTGTGCCATTGCACTCCAGCCTGGGCAACAAGAGTGAAACTCTGTCTCAAAAAAAAAGAAAAAAAAAAAAGGAGATGCAGTCCTTTCAAATCAATATTTCTAAATCCTTTGACCATTGTTGAGGTTATTGACACCTCTCTTTTCTGGGCTTAAACTGTTACAATTGAACTGAACTCTGAATGATCCGGGCTCCATCTATAAAAGAAATGATAGGATACTGGTGTTTGATTATGACCTGGAATTTTAACTAGCCACTGTTGTCCGTAGCCTTTTAGGCAACCGATAGCCGGCCCTATGCAAAGCAGGGGAACTGATAACCCATGGACACATTTATTAACATTCCTTCCTCCTCTGGGTGAGAGGGCTCATGAGTATCTGTAGGCTCAGGCATCCAAACACTATTATTAACATAAGCCTCAACCGGGGGTTCCAACCATGTAACAGGCCTAATTAATGGCGGAAATAGGACGTATGCCCAATAGGTATAATTTTGGTCAGCTGTAGCCACAGGGAGACTTACTGCCATAGTAATTACCGCAATCATAGCTACCGTCAGGTTACTTGAGGTTAGTGGTTTTTGTTGTGTTTTCAGGTTTTCTTCTGCAAGGTGGGTCAGCCACTTGATCTGTCCCCAAGTTGGTGGGCTTGCTTGACAGGTTTTGTTGGTCTTCATCTGGTCGGCTGAAATGTTCATTCGAGCCATCAAGCATGCTAGGGGGTAGAGATCTTGGTTCCAAAACCCTTTTCTCTTCTTTGGAGTTTTGCTCATCATAGAATTTAAGATATCTTGTAGCCAAACTGGAAACTGGTTTTCTTCTGGGGAAATACAAGCAAACCCTCTTCCCCATGTTATAACTCTCCTTCTTTCCCAGGTCTTTGTTTTAAAGTCCTTCCACCACACAGGTTTTCCTTCATGAACATTTACCTTCTGTCCTGTTACATGCTGTTCAGCTGCTGTAGTAACCTGATTCCGGGAGATGTTAAAAAAATTTAAGGTAATGAGCCAACTGTAATTGCATATGAGGGGTGGAATATTCCATATCTCCCCCAATTTTCTATTTATGTAATTGCATTTTTAAGGTTCAGTTGGCTCGCTCAACAATCACTTGCCTTTGAGAATTATAGGGGATAACCGTACTGTGTTCAATGCTCCATTGTTTTAAAAATGTTTGGAAAGATCTACTACAGTAGCCTGGTCCATTGTCTGTTTTTAATTTTTGTGGAATTCGCATGACAGTAAAACAGGAAAGCAAGTGTCTTTTTATATGTGTTGTTGTCTTGCTGGTTTGACAAGTAGCCCGTATAAAATGAGAATATGTATCTATGGTCACATGGACATAAGAAAGTGTGCCAAATGCAGGAATGTGGGTGATGTGCATTTGCCAGATCATGTTAGGTGCCAACCCTCGAGGGTTAACACCATTTCCTTGATGCGCTAGTTTTAGTACCTGGCACTGAGGACAATGTTGTACAATGTCCTTGGCCTGTTTCCACGTATTTTTTTTTTTTTTTTTTTTTTTGAGACGGAGTCTCGCTCTGTCGCCCAGGCTGGAGTGCAGTGGCACAATCTCGGCTCACTGCAAGCTCCGCTCAGCCTCCCGGGTTCGCGCCATTCTCCTGCCTCAGCTTCCCAAGTAGCTGAGACTACAGGCGTACGCCACCACGCCCGGCTAATTTTTTGTAATTTTAGTAGAAACGGGGTTTCACCATGTTAGCCAGGATGGTCTCGAACTCCTGACCTCATGATCCACCCGCCTCGGCCTCCCAAAGTGCTGGGATTACAGACGTGAGCCACCGTGTCCGGCCCTGTTTCCACATAATTTGATACTTGTTTTTAAGTCCTGCTGCATTAAGGTGTGTTAATGAGCGGAAAGTTTGGGCATTAGTAAGTATGGGGGAAACCAACAAGTCAGCTTGCTCATTAGCCTCAGTCAAGGGTCCTGGAAGATTGGTATGTGTTCGGATATGGCTTATATAGAAAGAAAAATCCCTAGCATGCACAGCTGTTTATAAAGAGTTGAACAATTGATAAAGCTGTTTATCAATAATATATTTAATTAAAACAATTTCAATATGCCGAGTAGCTTATACAGCATAAGCTGAATCTGAAACAGTATTAACTGGCTGATTAAAATCTTCTAATACTGCAATCATTGCCTGTAATTTAGCTCTTTGGGCTGAGGAAAAATTAGTGTGGATAACTTTATCACAAAGTGCCATATATGCCACTTTCCCAGTACTGGAACCATCAGTAAAAACAATCATGGCTCCTTCCAAAGAGGCATCCTGAGTAATTTTTGGAAGAACCTATGTAGTTAAATTTAAGAACTGTAAAATTTTATTTTTAGGATGATGATTATCAATACATTCAATAAAGTCTACTAAATCAACTTGCCATGTAACTGAGTTAATAAATGCTTGTTTAACCTGATTTTTATTTTTTGGAACTATAATCTTATTGGGCTCAGTGCCACAAAGTTTAACAATTTGCATACGAGCCTGTCCAATTAAAATTGTCATCTGATCTACATATACTGTAAGTGTTTTCATGGTATTATGTGGCAAAAAAGAACATTCAACCAAATCATTATTTTGAACAATAACCCCCGTTGGGGCGTGTGAAGTAGGGAACACAATGAATTGAAAAGGGAAGACTGAGTCAATCCTACTGACCTGGGCTTGCTGAACTTTTTTTCAGTTACTCTTAACTCATTCATAGCCATGGGTATTAATTCTCTTTTACTGTGTAAGTTGGAATCTCCCCTCAATATTGAGAAAATATTAGACATAGCATAAGTAGAAATTCCTAAGGTGGGCTGAATCCAATGATTATCTCCTAACAATTTTTGAAAATGATTTAAGGTTTTTAAAGAATCTTTTCTGATTTGAACCTTTTGAGGCTTAATGGCTCTATCTTGTACTTGCATCCCCAAATATTGAAAAGGAAGTGTTGTTTGAATTTTGTTAGGTGCTATAAGCAATCCAGCATTTGTAATTGCCTTTTGCAAAGATGAATAATGTTGAATAAGTTGGTCTCTATTTTTCTGTTGCACATAGTATGTCATTCATGTAATGAATGATGTAACAATCTGGAAATTAATCTCCAACAAGCTGGATAGCTTTGCCTACAAAAGTTTGACAAACTGTGGGACTGTTTAATATACCTTGGGATAAAACCTTCCAATGATATCTGGCTGCAGGTTCTTTGTTATTAATGGCAGGAATAGTAAAGGCAAATTTTTCAAAATCTGTCTCTGCTAAAGGAATTGTAAAGAAGCAATCTTTTAAATCTATAATAACAAGCAGCCAGTCTTTAGGGAGCATGGTGGGGGATGGGAGTCCTGGTTGTAAAGCTCCCATCAGTTGAATTACAGTGTTGACCTCCCGCAAGTCAGTCAGCCTGCGCCGTCTACCGTACATTTTTTAAAAATCACAAATACTGGGGAATTCCAAGGAGAGAAAGTGGGTGAAATATATCCTTTTTCTAGTAGTTTTTTAACTATTTCATGGAGCACCCCCAAGTTTTCCTGAGGGAGCTGTCACTGTTCGACCCAAACAGGATACTTCAGGGCGAGCCTGAATTGCTCCTTCACCATAGTGAACTGTGGGTTGGGCAGTAATGGGCGCGGCGAGCCGAGTTTCAGGCTCCCTCCTCCTGCACTCACTCGGCTGAGGAGGAGGTGGCCATTCCAGACATTTCTCTGAAGGAGCTGTGGGCTGAACAATTTTCTGCATAGGTTTAGGGAGAGTGGGGGTATTGGCAGAAATCACCTCTGGTATTGGGGGAACCAGCTCCCGATATTTCAACGTAGGTTCTTTTCTATTTTCCGTAAGTGTCGGCTGGTCTGAGAAATAAAGAGAAAGAGTACAAAAGAGATAAATTCTACAACTGCGTCTCTGGGGTGACATCACATTTTGGCAGGTTCTGTGATGCCCCTGAGCCACAAAACCAAGTTTTTATTATGGATTTCAAAGGGGGAGGGTTGTATGAATAGGGAGTGGGTCACAGAGATGACATACTTCAAAGACAATAAAATATCACAGGGGAAGAGAGGCAGAGCAAGATCATAAGGGTGAAACTAGAATTACTGATGAAGGTCCATGTCCTGCAACAGGAAACAGGGTTAGAGAGCAGACAACCAGTCTGACTAGAATTTGCCAGGCTGGAATTTCCTAATCCTAGCAAGCCTGAGGGCACTGCAGGAGACCTGGGCATATTTCATCCCTTATCTACAACTGCGTAAGACAGACACTCCCAGAGTGGCCATTTTACAGACCTCTCCCTGGGAATGCATTTGTTTTCCCAGGGTTATTCCTTGCTGAGGAAAGAATTCAGCCATATTTCTCCTATTCGCTTTCTGAAAGAAGAGAAATATGACTCTGTTCTGCCCGGCCCCTCAGGCAGTCAGACTTTATGGTTATCTCCATTGTTCCCAGAAAATTGCTTTTATCCTGTTCTTTTCAAGGTGCCCAGATTTCATATTGTTCAAACACACATGCTTTACAAACAATTTGTGCAGGTAACACAATCATCACAGGGTCCTGAGGCAACATACATCCTCAGCTTAGGAAGATGACAGGATTAAGAGATTAAAGTAAAGACAGGCATAGGAAATTAAGAGTATTGATTGGGGAAGTCATAAATGTCCATGAAATCTTCACAGTTTATGTTCAGAGATTGCAGTAAAGATAGGCATAAGGAATTATAAAAGTATTAATTTGGGGAACTAACAAATGTCCATGAAATCTTCACAATTTATGTTCTTCGCCATGGCTTCAGCCAGTCCCTCCGTTCGGGGTCCTGGACTTGCAGCAACACTCTGGACTCTCCCTTTTTCTTAGTACTTGGTAGAGGCGGTTCAGAGGCCTGATCATTAAACTCCTGCCTCTCCTCCCCTGACTCAGCCTCATCATCTATCTGAAAAGGCTCCAGTGCTGCACGCACCTAATGACCAAACTGACCAAGCAGGAAAAGGAATTTCCTTTCCCTTTCTATGTGCTCTTTTAAGGTCCTTTCCAACTCTTTCCCAATCTTTCAATTCCAAAGTTCTCTGTTCCAGGAACCAAGGGCAAAGTTGTTCCACAGCATAAAACAAATCCATAAGATTTTTCGTATCAACTTTTACCCCACCATGCTTCAAGAGCTGCCATAGCAAGCTCAAATACATGGCGTACTTACTTTCAGTTTGTCCAATTTGTGTCCCTAGCTTTCTTGGAGTGCCACGCTTACCTGCAGAGCTTAAAACCTTTTCGTCCTGGTGAGTCCTTTTTCTGTCGATCCTCCATTTAACACGCTCGAGTGTTCCTTCACTGGATTCTTTTGGGCCCCACATTGGGCTCCATAATGTTGGGGACCAGCCTCAACACCATCCATAGGGTATCCGAAGTCCGGTGGCAACAAAGGAATAAGAAGAGACAGGTTGAGTTCATAAAGGTGGGATCCAGGAAGCCAGTCACAAAATGGAGGCTGCAAAAGGCCCAGAGTTCTGGTCTTCACACTATTTACTGAGTACAGTCACTTAGATCTAAGAAGCAGATGTTCAGAGCAAAACAGTGAAAGGGAGGCAGTACGTCATACACATAATCTGTAGCAGTGGCAGTTTAAGTGAATCTCCTTTGTACTCAAACAGCATATCTTTAGTTAGCTGGTGGGAGCGGGCTTAACTAGGAGCCTGCATATCTAGCCACATTCCAGTGCTTCAGAGGAGCATCCTTCTTCTTGAGCACAGTGTTTGTAGATAGGAGAGCAGGATGCGCTCAGAGCATCGGAACATAATAGTGATAAGAAGAACTTCCTCCTCAGAGGCCTCTTGTGGCTTTGCACAACTTATTGTCCCATATTTTTATGGCCAGTTTATGCAGGCACCCCATAAGCCTTTTTCCCAACACTTAATGACTAGTAATGTTGAACATCTTTTCATGTGCTTATTGGCCATTTGTATAACTACTCTGGAGAAATGCCTATTCAAATATTTTTCCTTTTTATTTTTTTAATTTGAGGCAGGGTCTTACTCTGTTACCTGGGCTGGAGTGCAGCAGTGTGATCACAACTCACTGCAGCCTGAAGCTCCCAGGCCCAGGTGATCCTCCCACCTCAGACTCCCAAGTAGCTAGGACCACAGGCTCACACCACCACACCTGGCTAATTTTTTAAATTTTTGATAGAGGACAGGGTCGCATTATGTTGCCCAGGCTGGTCTCAAACTCCTGGGCTTAAGCAGTTCTCCCATCTCAGCCTCCCAAAGTGTGAGAATTACAGATATGAGCCACTGCACCTGACCCTTTTGCCTATTTTTTAAATTGAGTTGCTTTTTTTTTTTTTTTTTTTTTTTGGAGACGGAGTCTCGCTCTGTCGCCAGGCTGGAGTGCAGTGGCATGATCTTGGCTCACTGCAACCTCCACCTTCTGGGTTGAAGTGATTCTTCTACCTCAGCCTCCCCACTAGCTGGGACTATAGGCGTGCACCACCATGCCCAGTTAATTTTTGTATTTTTAGTAGAGACAGGGTTTCACCATGTTGGCCAGGATGGTCTCAATCTCTTGACCTTATGATCCGCCCACCTTGGCCTCCCAAAGTGCTGGGATTACAGGCATGAGCCATTGCACCTGGCCTTGAGTTGACTTTTTATCGTTAAGTTGTAAGACTTCTTTATATATTATGGATATAAGTTAAGTTTTGTGTGATTTGCAAATATTTTCTCCCATTCTGTGGGCTGTCTTTCACTTATTTTATGGTATCCTTTGAAGTACAAGTGTCTGATTTGGATAAAATTCAGTTCTCCATTTTTAGTTTTTTTGCTTGTGCTTTTGATGTTATGGTTAAGAAACCATTGCATAACACATTATAATGAAGATTTACTTTCTTCTGTAGAAAATTAGAAAACTTGGGCCGGGCCCAGTGACTCACGCCTGTAATCCCAGCACTTTGGGAAGCCAAGGCAGGTGGTTCACGAGGTCAGGAGATTGAGACCATCCTGGCTAACAGGGGGAAACCCCGTCTCTACTAAAAAAAATACAAAAAGTTAGCCAGGCGTGGTGGTGGGCGCCTGTAGTCCCAGCTACTCGGGAGGCTAAAGCAGGAGAATGGCATGAACCCACGAGGCAGAGGTTGCAGTGAGCTGATGAGCCAAGATCACGCCACTGCACTCCAGCCTGGGCGACAGAGCAAAACTCTGGCTCAAAAAAAAAAAAAAAAAAAAAAAATTCAAAAACTTGCCCCTGCAAGTTTTGTACCTGGAGCTTTTATGAGTAGGTCTATGATCTATTTTGAGTTCATTTGTGTATATAATGTAAAGTAGGGGTCCATTTTCATTCTTTTGTGGGTGAATTTCAGGTCGTCCCAACAGCATTTGTTGAAGACCCTATTCTTTCCTCATTGAATTGTCTTGGCATCCATGTTGAAAATCAGTTGACCAGGCAGGGCGTGGTGGCTCATGCCTGTAATGCCAGTACTTTGGGAGGCCAAGGCTGGTGGATCATGAGGTCAGGAGTTGAAGACCAGCCTGGCCAAGATGGTGAAACTCTGTCTTTACTAAAAATACAAAAAATTAGCCAGGTGTGATGGTGGGCACCTGTAATCCCAGCTACTCAGGAGGCTGAGGCAGAGAATTGCTTGAATCCAGGAGGCAGAGGTTGCAGTGAGCTGAGATGGCGCCACTGCACTTCAGCCTGGGTGACAGAACGAGACTCCGTTTCAAAAAAAAAAAATCAGTTGACCATGATGTAAATGTATGCCAATACCACACTATCTTGATTACTGTAGCTTTGTAGTAAGTTTCGGAATTAGGATGTATGAGGCCTCCAAATTTGTTCTTTTTCAAGAATACCTGGGCTATTCTAGGTCTATTGCATTTCCATATGAATTTTGAGGTTAGCCTGTATATTAGTCCATTTTCATGCTGCTGATAAAGACATACCCAAGACTGGATAATTTATTAAGAAAAAGAGGTGTAATGGACTCACAATTCCATGTGGCTGGGGAGGTCTTACAATCATGACAGAAGGCAACAAGGAGCAAGTCACATCTTACATGGTGGCAGGCAACAGAGCATGAGAGCCAAGCGAAAGGGGAAACACCTTATTAAATCATCAGATCTTGTGAGATGTATTCACTGTCACATGAACAGTATGGGGAAACCACCTCCATGATTCAATTATCTACCATGGGGTCCCTCCCACAACACATGGAAATTATGGGAGTTACAATTGAAGATGAGATTTGGGTGGGGACATAGCCAAACCAAATCAACTTGACAAGTTTTTTCTTAAGACAGAGTCTTGCTCTGTCACCCAGACTAGAGTGCAGTGCATGATCTTGGCTCACTGCAACCTCTGCCTCCTGGGTTCAAGCAATTCTCCTGCCTCAGCCTCCCGAGTATCTGGGACTACAGGTGCCCGCCACCACACCTGGCTAATTTTTTGTATTTTTAGTAGAGATGGGGTTTCACTGTGTTAGCCAGGATGGTCTCGATCTTCTGACCTCATGATCCACCTGACTTGGCCTCCCAGAGGCATGAGCCACTGTGCCCTACCTAGACTTTTTTTTTTTAACTTGAAAACTAGTGAGGGCCAGGCATAGTGACTCACGCTTGCAATCCCAGCACTTTGCGAGGCCAGGGCAGGAAGATCACTTGAGGCCAGGAGTTAGAGACCAGCCCAAGCAACATAGCCAGACCCCATCTCTATAAAAATAAAAAATTAGCCACCAGGTGGTTGCATGTGCCTGTAGTCCCAGTTACTTAGGAGGCTGAGGAAGGAGGATTACTTGAGCCTAGGAGTTAGAGGCTGCAGTGAGCTGAGATTGCGCCACTGCACTCCAGCTTACGCAACAGACTGAGACCCGAACTCAAAAAATAATAAAGTAGTGAGGAAATACTGAAGAATTTTAAGCAAGGCTTCAGTGGAGAAAATGTTTAAGACCGGATGCTGGTAGATCATTTATTTTAATTTGGGTTCAAGATGATAGTGTCCTAGAATGAAAGCTGATTACGCGTTCTGACCATCATTTCTCATAGTGTCTATAATATAGGCAAAATAATAGCCCCAGTGTCCACAGGCACACCTGTGGAAAGAAGTGCATCTGGACCATGTCACACACTCCTTCCTCTCCAGTATCCAGCCTGCTTCATAGTCCACAGCTCTTCCAGTAGTTGTTGTGCTGGGGAGCATTGAGAGGATCTGGGGAGCACAGTGGGGCAGGTCAAATACTATTGGAGTGACATTGCACTCTAGAAAAGGAGCCCTGAAATCCCACAAGTAAAAAGGCAGGCAGGCCAGTAGAGACCATCCCAGTCTTATTCACCACTGTAGACTATATAGTGTGGGCATGTGGAATCATGTCATACACTTCTTGAATGACTGAGTTTAGGAGTGCTTTGGCATCTCCATTAAATAGTATGGCTGGGCATGGTGGCTCACACTTGTAATCCCAATACTTTGGGAAGCCGAGGCGGGAGGATCACTTAAGGTCAAGAGTTCGAGAACAGCCTAGCCAACATGACAAAACCCTGTATCTACTAAAAATACAAAAATTAGCTGGCGTGGTAGTGGGCGCCTGTAGTCCCAGGTACTTGGGAGGCTGAGGCAGGAGAATTGCTTGAACTCGGGAAGTGGATGTTGCAGTGAGCCGAGATCATGCCCCTGTGCTCCAGCCTGGGCGACAGAGCGAGATTCCATCTCAGAGATAAACAAATCCAGTATATTTAAGGCCAAGTGCGATGGCTCATACCTGTAATCCCAGCACTTTGAGAGGCTGAGGTGGGAGGATCACTTGTGTCCAGGAGTTCAAGACCATGCCTGGCAACATAGTGAGACCCTGTCTCTACAAAATAAAAAAGCCAGGCACAGTGGCACGTGCCTGTAATCCCAGCTACTTGGGAGGCTGAGGTGGGAAGATCGCTTAAGCAGGGGAGTTCGAGGCTGCAGTGAGCTGTGATTGTGCCACTGTACTCCCATCTGGATGACAGAGCAAGACCCTGTCTCAAGAAAAATAACAAATGTGATAGAGTTGAAGCAGAGCATGGTGGCTCACACCTGTAATCCCAGCACTTTGGGATGCTGAGGCAGGAGGATCACTTGAGCCCAGGAGTTCAAGACCATCCTGGGCACCATAGCAAGGTTATGTCTACCAAAAAAAAAAAAATTTTTTTTAATATGCCAGGCAATGACACCTATATTCCCAGCTACTTGAAAGGCTGAGGAAGGAGGATCACTTGAACCCAAGAGTTCGAGGCTACAGTGTGCTGTGATCTTACCACTGCACTCTATCCTGGGCAACCAAGTGAGACCCTGTCTCAAAAAAAAAAAAAAAGAAAAGAAAAGAAAGAAAAAACTGAAAGAAAATAAAATTAAAGGAATTTGTGTGATTCTTTCTCTTTTTATTTATTTTTTAAATTTTATTTATTTATTTATTTGTTTTTTTGAGTTGGAGTCTTGCTCTGTCGCCTAGGCTGGAGTTCAGTGGCGCAATCTCAGCTCACTACAACCTCTGCCTCCCGGGTTCAAGCGATTGTCCTGCCTCAGCCTCCTGAGTAGCTGGGACTAAAGGCATGCACCACCATGCCAGGCTAATTTTTTGTATTTTAGTAGAGATGGGGTTTTACCATATGGTCCAGGCTGGTCTCGAACTCCTGAGCTCAGGTAGTCCATCCACCTCAGCCTCCCAAAGTACTAGGATCACAGGTATGAACCACTGCACCTGGCCTCTTTTCATTTATTTATCTATTTATTTAGATCAGATCTGACTGTATCATGCAGGCTGGAGTACAGTGGCATGATCATAACTCCCTGTAGCCTTTAACACCTGGCCTCACGTGATCCTTTTGCCTCAGCCTCCTAAGTAGCTACGACTAGTCCTGCACCACCATGGCCAACTAATTAATTTTTTTCTTTTTTTTGTGGAATTGGTGGTCTTACTGTTACCCAAGCTGGTCTCAAACTCCTGGGCTCAAGCAGTCTTCTCACCCCAGCCTCCCAGAGGGCTGATATTACAGGCATGAGTCACCATGCCCAGACTATGTGATTCTCTTGACTGTACTATAAATTCCTTGACTATAAGATCAGGGACTGTAATAGTTTGTTCACCATTGTATTCACAGAGCCTGACACACAGTAGGTGCTCAGTAACTTGGGTTAATTGGTTGTAACTCTATGGTTGTTATTATTGTTGCTTTAAAGATTTGGGTTGTAAAAGGTGTGTCAGGGTGCGGTGGCTCACGCCTGTAATCCCAACACTTTGGGAGGCCGAAGTGGGAGGATCACCTGAGGTCAAGGAGTTCAAGACCAGCCTGGCCAACATGGTGAAACCCCGTTTCTACTAAAAATACAAAAATTAGCTGGACATGGTGGTGTGTGCCTGTAGTCTCAGCTACTCAGGAGGCTGAGGCAGGAGAATTGCTTGAACCCAGGAGGCAAGGTTCCAGTGAACCAAGATCACACCACTGCACTCCAGCTTGGGTGACAGAGCAAGACTTCATCTCAAAAAATAAAAAATAAAATAAAGAAAGGTGAAAATGATAGCCAAGGTGTCAGGTGTGGTAGCTCATGCCTGTAATCGCAGCACTTTGAGAGGCCAAGGCAGGTGGATCACCTGAGGTCAGGAGTTCGAGACCAGCCTGGCCAACATGGTGAAACACTGTCTCTACTAAAAAATATAAAAATTAACTGGGCGTGGTAGCTGGCATCTCTAACTCCAGTTACTCAGGAGGCTGAGACAGGAGAATCGCTTTAACCCGGGAGGTGGAGGTTGCAGTGAGCCGGGATCATGCCATTGCACTCCAGCCTGGGCAACAAGAGCAAAACCCCATCTCAAAACAACCAAAACAAAACAAACAAACAAAAAAAGCCAAAATGAACTAATTAATTACATAGATGTTTAATTCAGTTATTCTATAACTACTGGATATTAAGAGTTACATTTAAGTATTTTAAACCTCTTAGCTCCAAAAGATTTGGGCTTTTAAATTAAATATTTCCTGTATACAAAAGAATGAATATAATACACATGATATGAAAATTATTAATAAATTCTCATGTATCCATTATCCAGTGTTAGTAATAGTTTATTATCAGTTTCCTTATGTGCCCTGCCCCAATCTTTTTCCCTTTTCCTTCTCCCCAGAAGTAACCATTATTCTAAATGTTGTTTTTATCATTCTCTTGCCTTTTTGTTTCAGTTTTCCTATTTATATCCCCCAAATAATTAAAGAAGCTTTTTGGTTTTGAATTTTGTATGTTATATCATGCCAAATAGTGTTCACTCAGTATTCATTTTTGAGATCCATATTGATGCATGCAATGGTAATTTTTTCATTTAATTGCTTTCTAATATTCCATTTTATGACTGTCTCTATGTACTGTTCTACTAAGGGACATTTGGTTTTTCTACAGTTTTTTTACAATTCATACTCTGCTAGTATGAACCTCCATATATATATTTCCCAGTGTACATGTAGAAATGTTTTTGTTTTTGTTTTGAGATAGAGTTTCACTCTTGCTGCCCAGGCGGGAGTGCAATGGCATGATCTCGGCTCACTGCAACCTCCACCTCCCGGGTTCAAGCGATTCTCCTGCCTCAGCCTCCTGAGTAACTGGGATTACAGGCATACACCACCACGTCCAGCTAATTTTTTGTATTTTTAGTAGAGACAGGGTTTCACCATTTTGGCCAGGCTGGTCTCAAACTCCTAACCTCAGGTGATCCACCCGCCTTGGCCTCCCGAAGTGCTGGGATTACAGGCATGAGCCACCGTGCCTGGCCGTAGAAGTGCTTTTCTAGAGTAAGTACCAAGGAGTAGAATAGCTGGGTCATGGGCTTGTGTATTTTATTTTATTTATTTATTTATTTATTTTTTGAGATGGAGTCTTGCTCTGTCACCCAGGCTGGAATGCAGTGGTCCATTCTCAGTTCACTGCAACCTCTGCCTCCCGGGTTCAAGCGATTCTCCTGTCTCAGCCTCCTGAGTAGCTGGTATTACAGGCGCACGCTGCCCCCGACCCCCACTAATTTTTTTTTGTTTGTTTGTATTTTAGTAGAGATGAGGTTTCACTGTCTTGCCAAGACTGGTCTCAAACTCCTGACCTCAGGTGATCCGCCTGCCTCAGCTGCCCAAAGTGCTGAGATTACAGGTGTGAGCCACTGTGCCCAGCCGGCTTTTGCAGCATTTCCCCCCACTTTCATTTTTTTTTTTTGAGACAGAGTTTCACTCTTTTTGCCCAGTCTGGAGTGCAATGGTGCGATCTCGGCTCACTGCAACCTCTGTCTCCCAGGTTCAAGTGATCCTCCTGCCTCTGCCTCCTGAGTAGCTGGGATTATGGGTGCATACCACCACGCCCAGCTAATTTTTTGTATTTTTAGTAGGGATTGGGTTTCACCATGTTGGCCAGGCTGGTCCTGAACTCTTGACCTCAGGTGATCCACCTGCCGTGGCCTCCCAAAGTACTGGGATTACAGTCACGAGCAACCTCGCCTGGCCTGGTTTGTGCATTTTCAACTTTGCAAAGATACTTGTATTTATACTTTCATTGACATGTATGAAAGTTTAATACAATGTAATGTTTCACAGCCTATTTAACATTTGCTATTGTCTGACTTTTTAGTTTTTTTTCTTTTTTTTTTTTTTTTTGAGACAGAATCTCTGTCGCCTGGGCTAGAGTACAGTGGTGTGATATCAGCTCACTGCAACCTCTACCTCTTGGATGCAAGCAATCCTCCTGCCTTAGCCTCCAGAGTAGCTGGGACTACAGGTGTGTATCACCACTCCTGACTAATTTTTTTTTTAGAGTGCAGTGGCGTGATCTCAGCTCATTGCAAGCTCCGCCTTCCAGGTTCATGCTATTCTCTTGCCTTAGCCTCCCAAGTATCTGGGACTACAGGCGCCCGCCACCACGCCTGACTAATTTTTCTGTATTTTTGGTAGAGACAGGGTTTCCCCGTGTTAGCCGGGACCATCTCAATCTCCTGACCTCATGATCCGCCCACCTTGGCCTCCCAAAGTGCTGGGATTATAGGCGGGAGCCACTGCACCTGGCCTCCAACTCATTTTTTAAAATATGTTTTGGTAGAGACAAAGTTTTACCATGTTGGCCAGGCTGGTCTCGAACTCCTGACCTCAAGTGATCTGCCCACCTTGACCTCCCAAAGTGCTGAGATTAGAGACAGGGTTTCCCCGTGTTAGCCGGGACCATCTCAATCTCCTGACCTCATGATCCGCCCACCTTGGCCTCCCAAAGTGCTGGGATTATAGGCGGGAGCCACTGCACCTGGCCTCCAACTCATTTTTTAAAATATGTTTTGGTAGAGACGAAGTTTTACCATGTTGGCCAGGCTGGTCTCGAACTCCTGACCTCAAGTGATCTGCCCACCTTGACCTCCCAAAGTGCTGAGATTACAGGTATAAGCTATTACACCTGGCCTGTTTTCTTTTCTTTTCTTTTCTTTTTTTTTTTTTTTTTTTGAGGTGGTCTCTGTCATCCGTGCTGGAATGTAGTGCATCTCAGCTCACTGTGACCTTCACCTCCTACGCTCAAGTGATCCTCCTGCCTCAGCCTCCCGAGGAGCTGGGACCACAGACGTGCACTACCATGCCGCACTAATTTTTATATTTTTTGTAAAGATAGGGTCTCACTCTGTTGCCAAGGCCAGTCTTGAACTCCTGGGCTCAAGCAATCCACCCACCTGAGCCCCGCAAAGTGTTCCTCCAAAAGTGTTGGGATTGTAGGTGTGAGCCACTGTGTCCTGCCTGACTTTTTAATTTTCCCAGTATGATGATTGTGAATGGTAGCTGGTTTTCATCATTTTAATTAGCATTTCCCTGATTTGTAATGAGGTTCAAAAATCTTTTCATGGGTTCACTAGCCTTTTGTGTTTTCTTTTCTGTGAAATGCCAGTTTATGTCTTTTGCTCATTTTTCTTTATGAAGCCGTAGGCATTCTTTATCTATTCTAGATATTAATATAGATTATTAATCCCTATTAATCTATTGTCAGTTTTCCATGTTGCAAATAGCTTTTCCCATTTGTGGTTTACCTTTTCATTTTTTTTTTTTGTTTTTTTAAGAGTGCAAGGATGATGCTGAAAGGAATAACAAGGCTTATCTCTAGGATCCATAAGGTGAGTCCTGACTGACCTGAACACTGTGCATATTGCCTTTAGGTTCCTGGGTTCTTATTTTTAGATGGAGTCATTGTATCTAGAGTGAAATGCTCTGGAAAACTTCATATGTAACAGGTTTCAGTAGAATAATTGTGCTTGAGAATTTACCATGGGATAGGAGAATTAATATTTTTCTAGAAAACATAAGTAAGTTCGACTGTAATTATCTTTATCGACTTTATTTCTCTAGCCAACTAGAGAATGGTTATCATCCCTTAATGAAGTATTTAAAAGAAAAACAAGTTGCCAATTTACAGCTTTAGCATCTAAAATAGAATAAAAAATAAAATTGTACATGAAAAAGACCATTCTGCTGGTTTGCTTCATTGCTTCATTTTTTCACCAAATAGTTGTTCAGTACTTTGTTTTTTTTGTTTTTTTTTTTTTTTGAGACGGAGTCTCACTGTGTCACCCAGGCTGGAGTGTGCAGTAGTGCAATCTCGGCTCACTGTAACCTCCGCCTCCCGGGTTCAAGCATTTCTTCTGCCTCAGCCTCCCGAGTAGCTGGGACTACAGGTGCGTGCCACCATGCCCAGCTAATTTTTGTGTTTTTAGTACAAACCATGTTTCATCGTATTAGCCAGCCTGGTCTCAAACGCCTGACTTCGTGATCTGCCCACCTCGGCCTCCCAAAGTGCTGGGATTACAGGCATGAGCCACTGTGCCCAGCCTTCAGTACCTTCTATATGGCACGTACTCAGAATTCTAAGATGCTTCATTTCACTAATAATAGTTATTATTTGTTGGGTATTATTATGTTCCAGGTAATACACTAAGTGCTTCAGTTTTTTTAATCCTCATGATCAACCCATGAACGAGATAATATCCTTGTTTCACAGATGTAGAAACTAAAGATGAGATTGACTAGGTAACTTACCTGAGGAAATAGCCTGTTAGGTTGCAAAGCCCACACGAGGTGCCAGGTCTGTCTGACTTCAAAGCCTGTGGCCTAACCACTGTGCTCTATTGCATTTTATGGTCCATGTTCTCCAGAAGCTTATAGTCCAGTAGAATCATGAATAAATGACTATTTCAGTACGGTGCTCTGACAGCACCAAAGAGGAGCACCTGAGCTGGATTAGTCAAGTCAGTAGGAGATCCTGATAAGGCTCAGAACTGAGCCAGAAAGACTTGGTCATTTTCAGCTGGTTATTTAATTACAGATTAGATTTCCTAGAAGAGGAGCCCTTCCTCCTGTATGGCTCTCCCTGCATGTGCCCCCTTCCCTCAGGCCTATATATGAATACATGAAATAACCCATTATTATAAAATGAAATGAAAGCAAGGATCAGCAGAGGGATGGATTCTGGACTCAACTGATCATATTACAAGGCTAAAATAAATTTACTTTATCGGCTGCGCACGGTGGCTCATGCCTGTAATCCCAGCACTTTGGGAGGCCAAGGTGGGCAGATCACCTGAGGTCGGGAGTTTGAGACCAGCCTGGCCAACATAGTGAAACCCCATCTCTCCTAAAAATACAAAAATTAGCTGCATGTGGTGGCACACGACTACAATCCCTGCTACTCATGAGGCTGAGGTAAGAGAATCGCTTGAACCCAAGAGGTGGAGGTTGCAGTGAGCCGAGATCATGCCATTGCACTCTAGCCTGGGCAACAGAGCAAGACTCCATCTCAAAAAAAAAAAAAAGTTCCTCTTTCTTAATAACAGACGAGAAAGACCTGAGGCCAGACTGTAGCGCGCTGTTGGTGAGAGAAAGTTTTGGGTTTTTGGTTTTTTTTTGTTTTTTTTTTTTTTAGTTTGGTTCAGGGTGATTTTATTAGGGTTCTCTACAGGGACAGCACTAATAGGATAGAAGTATATATAAAGGAGAGTTTGTTAAGGAGTGTTGAGTCACACCATCTGGCGAAGTCCCACAGTAGGCCATCAGCAAGCTGAGGAGCAAGTAAGCCAGTCCAAGTCCCAAAATTTCAAAAGAAGGGAAGCTGACAGTGCAGCCTTTAGTCTGTGACTAAAGGCCTGAGAGCCCCTGGCAAATCACTGTTTTAAATCCAAGAGTCCAAAAGCTGAAGAACTTCAGGGTCCAGTGTTCGAAGGCAGGAAGCATCTAGCCCAGGAGAAAGATGAAGGCTGGAAGACTCAGCAAGTCAGCACCTTCTTCTGCCTGCTTTATTCTAGCTGCCCTGGCAGGTGATTAGTTGGTGAAACATTGAGGGTGAGTCTGCCTCTCCCAGTCCACTGACTCAAATGTTAATCTCCTTTGGCAACACCCTCACAGACACATGCAGGAACAATACTTTACAGCCTTTAATCCAATCAAGTTGACACTTAATATTAACCATCACAGTGACCTTCTAGATTGGCCCACAAATGCTCTTTCAAAAACTGCAGGATGTTTATTCTGGAACTGTACAGAGGCAGTTGTACACATGGTTGTTTTCTCTGGAAACAACAGTCTACTTGAGTGATATATATAAAACTTTAAGAACTAAAGATTCCATTTTGCTGTAGGCCAGGCACGGTGGCTGACACCTGTAATGCCAGCACTTTGGGAGGCCGAGGCAGGCAGATCACCTGAGGTCGGGAGTTCGAGACCAGCCTGACCAACATGGAGAAACCCCATCACTACTAAAAATACAAAATTAGCCAGGTGTGGTGGCGCATGTCTGTAATCCCAGCTACTTGGGAGGCTGAGACAGGAGAATCACTTGAACCCGGAAGACAGAGGTTGCAGTGAGCCAAGATCACACCATTGCACTCCAGCCTGGGCAACAAGAGCAAAACTCCATCTCAAAAAAAAAAAAAAAAGATTCCATTTTGCTAGCTTTTAATTTGCTTCAAAAATTACCTGTAGTTTCAGCTACTTGAGAGGCTGAAGCAGGATGATCATGTGGGCCCAGGATTTGAGACTGGCCTGGGCAATATAGCAAGACTACACCCTATGTCCAAAAAAAAAAAAAAAGTATAACAAAAACGTCATCACATTACTGTAGAAATAGCACCACCTTGTGGCCCTTGAATAGTTTGTTTTCCACTTTGCTTTGTAAAGAGACATCGTGCTTTCTCTCCAGTAGATAAAATTGAGTAGCATTTAAGTAGTACTAGGGTATATTATTCAGATTGCAATGCTGAAGTAACAAGCCTTGTATTCTCAGTGGCCTAACACAAAGGGTATTGTTTGTGTTGTGTGCATGTGTTTTGCTTTGTTTTTCTGTTCATATCTTTCAAAAAGGCTTTGCAAGCAAGATTGAAGTCTGGATGGAGGGACAAAAGTTTACCTTCTTGGGATACATCTCAACATGTAGCTTTTAAGATGGGGAGGGAGAGATAATTTATACCTCACACTTAATTGGCTCTGACTAGAAAGGACGCAATGACACAAGTTATTTCCATTCATAGGTCTTTAGCCAAAGGAATCACATGACCTCTCCCGTTTCTTCAAGGTAGACTGAGAAGTGTAGAGAATGATTTGGATATTTGGATATTTCCCAAGCATTGCTCCTTCTGCTGTAATTTACAGTCATACATTCTCAGACAGAGCTGGAGCAACTCTAGTACTTGACAGTTACTTTATATTAAAATCTACGAGTAATGGTTCAGAGGTTTCTGTGTATACTTCACTGAGTTTCCTATAGAGCATTTACTTTACTTCGTGGATGCTTTACGTACTTTCTCATTGCATGTTTTCAGTTTCAGATTCTTTATTCCAGGGCAAAGGGCTAAGTACTTTGTAGTGTGTTAAGTACTCAGAGAGGGAGATACAAAAATGAATAAAATCTAACCCCTTCTAAGCGTGTAGCCTAGGAGACAAACATGTATAACATAACATGATACAATTTTTTTTTAAATAGAGACAAACTTGGATGTGAATTCCAGTTCACCGCCTAAAACTCTGTGACCTTAATCAAAATTACTCAGCTTCCCTGAACCTTGTCTTCCCCATCATAACAAAGGGTTGATAATATTCTGCCTATCTTCTAGGATTTCTAGGTTTAAAACTAGTACATATATAATACTGTATTGCCTGACATCTAATAGATACTCAGTTAACAGTAGGCAGGAATACAACTCAAGGCAATGTAATAAACTTGCCGTGTAATACAAAGAGTGCTATTAGCAGAAAGGAAAGAGAATTACTTTTGACTGGAGGTGTCTGGCAAATTTTCACTGAGGATGTGACATTTGAGTTGAGGTTTGATGAATGGGAGGATTTAAATGGGGAGAGAGGGAAGTTGAAGTTGAATGAGCAGAAGTATAGAGGCATAAAAGTGACTTGTTTTAGCGTGGTCATATGGTTATAAATGAAATTACAAAGGTAGGCTGAAGTCATCACAGTGGTCTAGATTGTTATGCTAAGGAATTTGAGACTTATTTTGACATCATTCTGGAACCTTCTAAGCTTTTTAAAATTTTTTTATTGTCGGGGTCTCACTGCTGCCCTGGCTGATGTGGAACTCCTGCCCTCCAGCAGTCTTTCCACTTTAGCTCCCAAGTAGCTGGGACTACAGGAGTGGACCACCACACCTGGCTCCATCCAAGCTTTTAGATTAGTCGAAGGTTAAGCCTATTTTTGGGAAGATGAAGGACAATGAAAGAGGAAAAAATCAAAGATTTAGAGATAAAGATACAAGTTAAAATGTTATGTGTTGGCTGGGAGTGGTGGCTTACGCCCATAATCCCAGCACTTTGGAAGGCTAAGGTGGGCAGATCACCTGAGGTCAGGAGTTCCAGACCAGCGTGACTAACATGGTGAAACCCAGTCTCCACTAAAAATACAAAAATTAGCCAGGCGTGGTGGCGGGTGCCTGTAATCCCAGCTAGTGAGGCAGGAGAACCACTTGAACCTGGGGGCAGAGGTTGTAGTGAGCGGAGATCATGCCATTGCACCCCTGCCTGGGCGACAAGAGTAAGACTCTCTCAAAAAAAAAAAAAAAAAAAAAAAAAGTGATGTGTACAATACTCTCTCTCAACCTGTGCAGTGGGAATGTTAGACACAGAATTTATGTATGGAGTTTAGGATCCTGTCATAAAATGGGTGTAAGTGTGAGGAGGGATAGTACAGAGATAACTTACATTTTCTGCACTCAAAAAACTGCTTGGTAGGCTGGGCATGGTGGCTCACGCCTGTAATCCCAGCACTTTGGGAGCCTGCGGCAGGAGGATCACCTGAGGTCAGGAGTTTGAAACCAGCCTGGGCCGGGCGCGGTGGCTCAAGCCTGTAATCCCAGCACTTTGGGAGGTCGAGACGGGCGGATCACAAGGTCAGGAGATCGAGACCATCCTGGCTAACACGGTGAAACCCCGTCTCTACTAAAAAATACAAAAAACTAGCCGGGCGAGGTGGCAGGCGCCTGTTGTCCCAGCTACTCGGGAGGCTGAGGCAGGAGAATGGCGTGAACCCGGGAGGCGGAACTTGCAGTGAGCTGAGATCCGGCCACTGCACTCCAGCCTGGGCGACAGAGCAAGACTCCGTCTCAAAAAAAAAAAAAAAAAAAAAAAAAGAAACCAGCCTGGCCAACATGGCAAAATCCCGTCTCTACTAAAAATAGAAAAATTAGCTGGGCGTGGTGGCACATGCCTATAATTCCAGCTCCTCTAGAGGCTGTGGCAGGAGAATCGCTTTAACCCAGGAGGCGGAGGTTGTAGAGAGCCAAGATCTTGCCACTGCACCCCAGCCTGGGCAGCAGAGCAAGACTACATCTCAGAAAAAAAAAAAAACAACACCAAATGCTGCTTGGTGAGCCAGGTGCAATGGCTCACACCTATCATCCTAGCACTTTGGGAGGCTGAGGCAGGAGGATCACTTGAGCGCAGGAGTTAGAGAGCAGCCTGGGCAACATAGCAAGACCCTGTCTTCAAAAAATTAAAAAAATTAAAAATTAGCTGGGCGTGGTGGCATGCGCCTGCAGTCCCAGCTACTTGGGAGCCTGAGATGGGAGCATGGCTTGGGCCTGGGAGTTTGAGACTACAGTGTGCCGTGATTGTGCCACTGTACTCCAGCCTGGGTGACAAAGCAAGACCCTGTCTTTAAAAAAAGAGGGTGAGAAGCTGCTTGGTGAGACTATAAAATACAGACCGCTTTCATATGATAACCTATTTATTAAGCAACTCCCTTATTACACTATCCATTATATTTCTGTTCTCTCGCTTCTCCTGGCTGCATTCCCTAATCTTTTCCTCATAACACATCTTTTCACTTTCTACATAAGGCTTATTATCCTTAAGCTCAGTTTTGGAGTTTTTCACTTACCCTTTTGTTAGATTTGTCTCCTGAAATCCCCCCTCTTCCCCTCTCTGTTGGTTCAGAGGTTTCAGTGTACAGTTCACTGAGTTACCTATAGAGCAGTTTGCTTTCACTTAGCTATGTATCTGACATACTCCCTTATTACATGTCTCTAATGAAAGATTCTTTTTTCCAGGGCACAATTAGCAGGAAAATTGTTACAGGGCATGTAATTATAGCTGTCACATAGTGAGGAGCATTGCACTGATCCCCTGATAACTGAGGTGACTGACAGAGAATGAGAATTACACAGTTTTGGCAACCATTCATCACTGGGCAAGCGCATTAAAAGAGCTTTCCTGCTTCAAGTTTGCTAATGGTTATGCTGTGTATGCTCCTGAATAATCTCTGACAGAATTGTTTGTTTCCATATAGGACAGATCCCTGATAAGGCAATACACAGACTGGAACAGATATAGAATATGAACAATGTCATTGGACTTAGTGAATTTTAAATAATAACAGGGATCTTTTTTACATAGAAGAAAAATGTGTGTTAGTGACATCCCTGTTGCAGACATGGCTCACCTTCTCAGTGTTATAGCGAGCATAAAAAGTTTGTTTGGCCAGGTGTGGTGACTCAAGCCTGTAATCCCAGCATTTTGGGAGGCAGAGGCGGGCAGATCACCTGAGTTCAGGAGTTCGAGATCAGTCTGGCCAACATGGTGAAATCTCGTTTCTACTAAAAATACAAAAAATTAGCTGGGTGTGGTGGCACGTGCCTGTAATCCTAGTTACTCAGGAGACTGAGGCGGGAGAATCACTTGAACCCGGGAGGTGGAGGTTGTAGTGAGCCAAGATCGCTACACTCCATTGCACTCCAGCTTGGGCAACAAGAGCGAAACTCTGTCTCAAAAAAAAAAAAAAAAAAAAGTTTGATAACCCCATGACACTGAAATGATTTCTCTTACAGTTGGACCCTGGGCGTTTTTTACACATGGGGACCCAGGCAAACCAAAGCATTGCTGCTCACCTAGATAACCAGGTTCCAGTTGAGAGTCCCAGAGCTATTTCCCGCACCATTGAGAATGACCCGGTGAGTTACTAATGTGTATATGGGGTTTCTCAGGGCTTATGATTTGTGTTCCTATCCTCATTTTGCATAGGAAAACCGAAACTGCAAGAAGCTTAGTAGATTTGCATTTACTCAGATAGTGCACCTGAGATAGCACTCTGGAACCCAGATTCTCCCTGTCCCTGTCTGATACTGTGGTAACATACACTGGCCAGCTCCATCCATATCTGTTCCCATGTAATCCTGACTAGTGAATTCACCTAGTTTCACGGATTTTGCTGAGCATAGAGTTGTCGAATACTCAATACTTACTAAGTTTAATTTCTTACAGGGTAAGTTTACCAATTATTATTGCTTATATTATGTGTTGGGTGACAGACCTTTTCTTAAAGGACTATGTAGTGAATATTTTAGGCCGGTGGACTGGGATGATCTGTCACAAGTACTCAACTGTGCCATAAACAAATGGGTGTAAACATGTACCAGTAAAACTCTGTTTACAAAGCAGGTGCCCAGCCATAACTTAACAACCTCTGGTATGGAGAATACTAAAGAAATTAAACTACTTGCCCACAATTTTCTACCAGGGTAGGTTCAGAACCCAGTTTTTCTAATAACCAATCTGGTGCTATTTTGCAGTTTTGTAAGTGGATTTCCTAGGGTCTGGAGAGGGAACTAACTTGATTTGTTATGAGAAGAGCAGCATTTAAAATGAATTTTGTCTGCAGAAGCCAGGATTCCAGCGGTATCTAGTGTTGCATTTTCTAGTCCAGTTCCCCATTAGACTGGATATTGATTTCTTTCTGTTGCTACCTCTCATAAATGAAATTAATTTGTGGTCTGTGCTGTAATGTGAAGAACCAGTAGTTTCCTTCCCTGCCCCTACCCTCTGAGTCTTCCCATCTTAATACAGTCTTTGTGGAAGGAAAAAAAGAATCACCCATTACTCAAAACATTATCTCAGCAGGGTGTGTTTTAAATATATCTCTAGCCTTTGGCCATGTGGGGTGGCTCATGACTATCATCCTAGCACTTTGGGAGGCCGAGGCAGGAGGATCACTTGAGGTCAGTTCTAGACCAGCCTGGCCAACATAGCGAAAGCCTGTCTCTACTAAAAATACTAAAATTAGCTGGCTGTGGTGGCGGGCACCTGTAATCCCAGCTATTTAGGAGGCTGAGGCAGGAGAATCGCTTGAACCGAGGAGACAGAAGTTGCAGTGAGCCAAGATTGCACCACTGCACTCCAGCCTGGGCAGGAGAGCAAGACTCTTGTCTTAAAAAGTATATATATATGGCTGGGTGAGGTGGCTCATGCCTGTAATCCCAATATATATATACCATTCACCTATTTTGACAAACACAAAATGAAGTAGAATAAATGAATCAAGCCACTGAAGTGTCTTTCAGCTTTCTCTGTAATTGTAGTTCTTTTATCTGCCAGTTCCTCTGGGGTTTCTATGGAAACAGCAGCATGCAGATGATCTTGTCACATGACCGGAGCATCTCTATACACAGCACAGAAGAATCCAGATGGCAAGAATTGTCTTTACTACCCCTACATCTACAGTTTACTTTGATGAGCAATTGGCTTCATTATTTGGGCCACCACTTTTATATACATACTGGGTTTGGGGACAGCAGTCAGCATTCTTGGCTAAGATAAATGAGGATGGGCACAGTAGCTTATGCCTGCAATCCCTGTACTTTGGGAGGCCTAGGCGGGAGGATCACTTGAGCTTAGGAGTTCTAGACTAGCCTAGGCAACATGGCAAGACCCTAACTCTAAACAATTTTTTTTTTTTTTTCCGAGACAGAGTTTTACTCTTCTTGCCCAGGCTGGAGTGCAATGGCGCGGTCTCGTCTCACTGCAGCCTCCACCTCCCGGGTTTAAGTGATTTTCCTGTCTCAGCCTCCCAAGTAACTGTGATTACAGGCACCCATCACCACACCTGGCTAAGTTTTGTATTTTTAGTACAGATTGGGTTTCACCATGTTGGCCAGGCTGGTCTTAAACTCCTGACCTCAGGCAATCCACCCACCTCAGCTTCCTAAAGTGCTGGGATTACAGATGTGAGCCACTGCACCCAACCAAAAAAAATTTTTTTTTTCTTTTTCTTTTTTTTCTTTTTTTTAGACGGCGCCTTGCTCTGTCGCCCAGGCTGGAGTACAGTGGCATGATCATGGCTCACTGCATCCTCCACCTCCCGGGTTCAAGCAGTTCTGTGCCTCAGCCTCCCCAGTAGCTGGGATTACAGGCACCTGCCACCATGCCTGGCTAATTATTTGTATTTTTTGTAGAGACGGGCTTTCACCCTCTTGACCAGGCTGGTCTTGAACTCCTGACCTCATGATCCACCAACCTTGGCCTCCCATAGTGCTGGGATGACAGGCATGAGCCACCGCACTCGGCCAAAAGTTTTTCAATTAGCAGTGCATAGTGGCATGCGCCTGTAGTCCCAGCTACTGGAGAGGTTTAGGTACAAGGATCACTTGAGCCGAAGAGGTCAAGGCTACAGTCAGCTGAGATCAGGCCACTGCACTCCAGTCTGGGCAACAGGCTTTCTCAAAACAATGGGAGATATCTTTTCCAGCTTTAAGAGATGAGTGGTCCAGGGCGCAGTGGCTCACGCCTGTAATCCCAACACTGAGAGGCTGAAGCGGGAGGATCACTGGAGTTCAGGAGTTCAAGACCAACCTGGGCAACATAGCAAGACCTCATCTCTACCAAAAAAGTCAAGAAGTTAGCCAGGTATAGTGGTGCACACCTGTGGTCCCAGCTACTCGTGAGGCTGAGGCAGGAGGATCTCTTGAGCCTGGGAATTGGAGGCCTCAGTGAGCCATGATTGCACCACGATACTCCATCCTGGTAAACCGAGCAAGATCTTGTCTCAAAAAAAAAAAAAAAGAAAAAACAAGACATAAAGGCCGGGTGCAGTGGCTCACACCTGTAATCCTAGCACTTCGGGAAGCCAAGGCAGGCAGATCACTTGAAGACCAGCCTGTCCAACATGGAGAAACCCTGTCTCTACTAAAAATACAAAATTAGCCAGGTATGATGGCACATCCCTGTGATCCTAGCTACTTGGGAGGCTGAGGCAGGAGAATTGCTTGAACCTGGGAGGCGGAGGTTGTGGTGAGCCACGATTGCACCATTGCACTTTAGCCTGGGCAACAAGGGTGAAACTCCATCTCAAAAAAAAAAAGAATACATAAAGACATGAGTGAATAGCAGGCCTTATCCAATTTTCAAAGTCTTGGTCACAGATAAGAAGACAAGGCTGGGCTAGGCACTGTGTCTCACACCTGTAATCCCAGCACTTTGGGAGGTCAAGGTGAGTGGATCATGAGGTCAAGAGATTGAGACCATTCTGGTCAACATGGTGAAACCCCATCTCTCCTAAAAATACAAAAATTAGCTGGGCGTGGTGGCGCGTGCCTGTAGTCCCAGCTGCTCGGGAGGCTGAGGCAGGAGAATCGGTTGAACCTGGGAGGCAGAGGTTGCAGTGAGCCGAGATCGCACCATTGCACTCCAGCCTGGGTGACAGAGCAAGACTCCATCTCAAAAAAAGAAAAAAGAAGAAGACAAGACTGGGCAAGGTGGCTCACGCTGTAATCGCGGCATTTTGGGAGGCTGAGGCAGGCAGATCACCTGAGGTCAGGAGTTTAAGACCAGCCTGGCCAACGTGGTGACCCTGTCTCTACTAAAAATATGAAAATTAGCCGGGTGTGGTGGCACATGTCTGTAATGCCAGCTACTGGGAGGCTGAGGCAGGAGAATTGCGTGTACCTGGGAGGCGGAGGTTGCAGTGAGCTAAGATCGCGCCTTTGCACTCCTGCCTGGGTGACAAAAGTAAAACTCCATCTTAAAAAAAAAATTTTAAGCCAGGTGCGGTGGCTCATGCCTGTAATCCCAGCACTTTGGGAGGCCCAGGCGGGTGGATCACAAGGTCAGGAGATCGAGACCATCCTGGCTAACACAGTGAAACCCAGTCTCTACTAAAAATACAAATAATTAGCCGGGCATGGTGGCGGGCGCCTGTAGTTCCAGCTACTTGGGAGGCTGAGGCAGGAGAATTGCTTGAACCTGGGAGGCGGAGCTTGTAGTGAGCTGAGATCCAGCCACTGCACTCCAGCCTGGGCGACAGAGCGAGACTCCATCTCAAAAAAAAAAAAAAAGTATATATATATATATATTTATATATA
This sequence comes from Chlorocebus sabaeus, assembly GCF_047675955.1. Lineage (NCBI taxonomy): Eukaryota > Metazoa > Chordata > Mammalia > Primates > Cercopithecidae > Chlorocebus > Chlorocebus sabaeus. The sequence continues at coordinate 7,603,099 of NC_132923.1, read as the reverse complement.
TATTTATATACACACACACACACACAGATAAGAAGACAAAAAGAAAGTCTTGGTCACTTTGTCACCATTATACCTGTTTGCACTCTTATTTCCTAGGCCAAGCATGGGGATCAGCACGAGGGTCAGCACTACAACATCTCCCCCCAGGATTTGAAGACTGTATTTCCCCATGGCCTTCCTCCTCGCTTTGTGATGCAGGTGCTCAAGACAGGGAATGGTACTGGGGGGAACCCAGAATACAAGCTGCTGCTAGCAAAGGGGTTGGGCTAAATGAGAAGAAAATTATAAAAGATGAAATTTAATCTGAAAAACAAATTCATCTGTTGATTACCTTTTGTGACTAGTACAATTACTTTATGCTCATGTTTAAACAGTATTGATGTTTTCCTCCTTGTATAGCCCAAGAAAATTCCAGTAATTTCGGCATCAAATAATTGTTTTAAATGAACTTAAAATTTGCCTTGGCAGAATATCATGAAAATAGTTAATATGCTGCACAAAAGCAAAATCATAATATACTCCTGAGCTAAATAGAAGCGATATTTTGATTAGATGCATTGGTTTTTATTTTCCCATGTATTTTGTGAAAATGTTATCAAGCTTGCCTGTGCAGGTGAGTTTTAGCGTGCGAGCCAGAGGATCTTATTTCTTTAGTGTGGTTTATTTCAGGAAATTAGATGAATAATAAGGGCATAACAGGTCGGGCGCTGTGGCTCATGCCTGTAATCCCAGCTGCACTTTGGGAGGCCAAGGTGGAGGGATCACTTGAGCCCAGGAGTTCGAGACCAGTCTGGGCAACATAGGGAGACCTGTCTCTACAAAAATTAAAAATAAAAAATTAGCTGGACATGGTGCACACCTGTAGTCACAGCTCCTCGGGTGGCTGAGGTTGGAGGATCACTTGAGCTCAGGAGGTGATCAATAAGCTGTGATTGCACCACTGTACCCCAGCCTGGGTAACAGAGCGAGACCTTATCTCAAGCATAAAATAAAGTAAGGTATAACAGGCCAGGCAAGGTAGTTTATGCCTGTAGTCTCAGCACTTTGGGAGGTGAAGGTGGGATGATCGTTTGAGTGTAGGAGTTTAAGACCAGCTGGGCAATATAATGAGACTGTATCTTTATTTAGAAAGAAAAACACGGGCAACCTGCTGGGGTCCCCTTCCACACTGTGGAAGCTTTGTTCTTTTCCTCTTCACAATAAATTCTTGCTGTTGCTCACTCAAAAAAAAAAAAACATTTAGTCCTGTGTGGTAGCTCCTTGAGGTAGCTCCTTAGGAGGCTGAGGCAGGAGGATGGCTTGAGCCCAGGGGTTCAGGCTGCAGTGAGCTACGATAGTGCCACGGCACTCCAACTTGGGCAACAGAGTGAGACCCTGTCTCCAAAAAACAATTTTAATTAAAAAAATTTTTTGTTGTTGTTGTTAAGATTGGAAATGGGACACAACCAGAAGAAAGCATCTGCAGTGGCACTTTAAACTGTTCAAGACATTCAAGTACAATATTGATTTAGCTTCAGGGTTGTGAGGTACTGTCTTTAATTAACTATTTGAAGTTGTTTTCAGACTAGGTTAACCAACAATGCTCTGGAAGAACTTAAACATTCTTTTCATAATTTTCATTTACGTGAAGGCCCACTTCCTCACCATTATTGTGGATATTAGCATTGTCATACTGCCTAATATGACATTTTTTTTTTTTAATACTGCTTCTTTTGGAGCAGACCTAACTGACGGACAGTGTGCCTAGAGTAGCTGACTTTATTTTATTATTATTATTTTAATTACAGAGACAGGGTCTCACTCTGACAACCAGGCTGGAGTACAGTGGCGTGACCATAGCATACTCTACATCTCTGACCTCCTGGGCTCAAGTGATCCTCCTGTCTTGGTATCTCAAAGTGCTGGGATTACAGGTGTGAGCTGCAGCTCCCAGCCCTGATGTGCCTTTTTTTTTTTTTTTTGAAACAGAGTTTCACTTTTGTCACCCAGGCTGGAATGCAGTGATGTGATCTCAGCTCACTGCAACCTCCGCCTCCTGAGTTCAAGTGATTCTCCTACCTCAGCCTCCCAAGGAGCTGGGATTACAGGTGCTCGCCACCACGCCTGGCTAATTTTTATATTTTTAGTAGAGATAGGGATTTGCCATATTGGCCACGCTGGTCTCCAACTACTAACCTCAGGTGATCCACTTGCCTTGGCCTCCCAAAGTGCTGGGATTACAGGCATGAGCCATCACGCCCAGCCGACATTTGTTTTAATACCTGTATTGTGTTTTTTTGAATATTGAACCTTCCATTAAGTTTGGAATCGCCTGTCAAATCCTACACCAATTCAATTGTTTTGTTAGGATTTCTTTTAAAAATATCAACACTGGCTGGGTACAGTGGCTCACACCTGTAATCCCAGCACTTTGGGAAGTCGAGGTGAGCAGATTACTTAAGGCCAGGAGTTCAAGACAAGCCTGGCCAAACATGGTGAAACTCCGTCTCTCCTAAAAATACGAAAATTAGCTGGGCATGGTGGCGCACGCCTGTAGTCCCAGCTACTTGTGAGACTGAAGCAGGAAAAACGCTTGACCCCAGGAGGCAGAGCTTGCAGTGAGCTGAGATCGTGTCACTGCACTCCAGTCTGTGCGACAGAGCGAGACTCTGTCTCAAAAAAATAAAAAAATTAACACTATTTTAGTTATACTTAGAAACAGTATTTGTTAGATATTTATTCCTATTAGTAGACATATTTTAATATTTTCTTTGCAAATCAGTTTCACACACATTAGTGCTTCCCAGATTTCCTGCCAAAGTATTCTGGTAGCAAAAGGGGAATGAACACATAAACTCTGAAAGGTTAGTATGCTGGGGGTGTGAGGTATGGATGGCCTTAGAGTTGTGGGGGCAGCTGGTCACACCTGCTCCTGAGCTGCCATGTATTTAGTTCTAGAGAAAAAAGTAAATGGTTAAAGTAATAAAAATAAATTTTAGGCCAGGTACGGTGGCTCATGCCTATAATCCCAGCACCTTGGGAGACCTAGGTGGGCGGATCATGAGGTCAGGAGTTCAAGACCAGCCTGACCAACATGGTGAAACCCTGTCTCTACTAAAATTACAAAAATCAGCCTGGCGTGGTTGCGGCACCAGTAATCCCAGCTACTGAGGAGGCTGAGGCGGGAGAATTGCTTGAACCCAGGAGGCGGAGGTTGCAGTGAGCCAAGATCACGCCACTGCACTCCAGCCTGGGTGACAGAGCAAGACTCCGTCTCAAAAAAAAAAATTAACTAAAAATAAATTTTAGGCCGGGCGCACTGTCTCACGCCTGTAATCCCTGCACTTAGGGAGGCCGAGGCGGGGGGATCACCTGAGGTCAGGAGTTTGAGACCAGCCTGACCAACATTGAGAAACTCCATCTGTACTAAAAATATAAAATAGCCAGGCGTGGTGGTGCATGCCTGTAATCCCAGCTACTCGGGAGGCTGAGGTGGGAGAATCACTTGAACCGGGAGGCAGAGGTTGTGGTGAGCCGAGATTGTGCCATTGCATTCCAGCCTGAGCAACAAGAGTGAAACTCCATCTCAAAAAAAAAAAGAGTTAATGTTTATTGAATTATTAACTTGTGTCAGAAATTTTAAGCATTTTTCTATATGCTTTCCATATTTACAGTGGCCCTAAGTGGTATACATAATTTTGTCATGAGACATATCAATTATTTATAGATTTTAGCAGCAATAGAATATACGCTTCAGTAACAGGAATAATCAAAAGCTGACTATCATGTTACTTAGTGCGGAATAATGTATTTCAGTTTTTAGCTAAGTTATATGGATAGATTTTCAAACTCAGTACCAACCCAGCTTCTCCTAACCAAATAAATTAGAGGCATGCAATTTGATGGTCTTGGTTGCCACTTTTGGCAGAGTATGTATACCAAGAACTGGCTAGAAATTCCACACCCCACCCACTCCTTCCTTCTTTCCTATTTTATCAGGTGAAGACACTCAGTGAAGCTTGCCTGATGGTAAGGAAACCAGCCCTAGAACTTCTGCATTACCTGAAAAACACCAATTTTGCTTATCCGGCTGTACGATATCTTCTGTGTATCCTTTCCTGCCTGCTTGGACCCTCATAAACCAATGCTTTCTCCCCACAAATAAGGGAAAAGAAGAAATGAAAAAAAGTACTATGGAGGCCAGGCACTGTGGCTCACACCTGTAATCCCAGGAGTTTGGGAAGCCGAAGCAGGCGTATCACCTGAAGTCAGGAGTTCAAGACCTGCCTGGCCAACATGGCGAAACCCCGCATTTACTAAAAATGCAAAAAATTAGCCGGGTGTGGTGGCATGCACCTGTAATCCCAGCTACTTGGGAAGCTGAGGCAGGAGAATCGCTTGAACCCGGGAAGTGGAGGTTGCTGTGAGCTGATATCAAGCCACTTCACTCCAGCCTGGGAGACAGAGTGAGACCCTGTCTGAAGAAAAAAAACAAAACAAAGCGTAACTACTGTTCACAGTACAAATGATCCTTCTAGTCATGTTTTCTTTAACAGCACATACTTTAGATGGAGAGAAGGGAACAGGAAAAACCCTCAGTCTCTGCCATGTTATTCATTTCTGTGCAAAACAGGACTGGCTGATACTACATATTCCAGATGGTGAGGACTTCCTGTTGTTTCTTCTGTCTGTTAGGTTTAATTATCCTGTTACTGTATTTTCTTTTTTCTTTTCTTTTTTTTTTTTTTTTGAGATGGAGTTTCGCTCTTGTTGGCCAGTCTGGAGTGCAGTGGTGCAGTCTCAGGTCACTGCAACTTCTGCCTCCCAGGCTCAAGAGATTCTCCTGCCTCAGCCTCCCAAGTAGCTGGGATTACAGGTGCCCACCACACCACCACGCCCAGCTAGTTTTTGTAGTTTTATAGAGACAGGGTTTCACCATGTTGGCTGGGCTGGTCTTGAACTCCTGACCTCAGGTGATCCACTTGCCTCAGCCTCCCAAAGTGCTGGGATTACAGGTGTGAGCCACTGCGCCCGGCCTCAGCTTTAACTTTCCTAGCTAAAGGAAAAGGCTTTGCCAGTCACAATGGCTGACACCCATAATCACAGCACTTTGGGAGGCCGAGGTCAGAATATTGCTTAGAGCCCAGGAGGAGGCTGCAGTGAGCTGTGATCGCACCACTACACTCTTATCGTGGGCAACAAAGCAAGACCCTGTCTCAAAAAAAAAAAAAAAAGCCTTTGCTCCAGAGCAGTCTGAGCTCATCCATCATGATTTCTTCGTGATATTATTGCCAAGCAGGTTACAAGGTGAAGTCAATGTGACAAAAGGAAATTGGAGTAAAAGCTTCCTGAAGCCTTTGATGCTAAGCAGTCCTTCTTTTGATATTTAATACCTATGAGCATAAACTTCTGCCTTAGAGGTCGCCATGGAGTTTTTTGTTGTTTTTTTGTTTTTGTTTTTGTTTTGCCATCAGTTAACAATCCTGAGTACCCAGAGAGCCTTTTACTATTTATCAGCATTCTAGAGTCGTCAGTGTGGATTGTCAAAACTTGCATTTATCTCTTTTGTGTTCAATGTTGTGTGCATCCACATTTTCTTTTTTAAACAACCCTGCTTACGTAGTAACATCCACATTTTCTAACTTACCTTTCAAACCTGCCGGTAAGCAGAAGTGGCATTTAATTCACTTGGTGTGGTTTATATATTGATTCTAATGATAATGTTTAGTCTAAGCTGGACCTGACAAGGCCAGGCACAGTGGTGCACCAGACTTTGAGAGGCTGAGGCAGGAGGATCGCCTGAGCCTGCGAGTTCAAGGTTACAGTGAGCTGTGATCATATCCTGCCTTCTAGCCTGGGTGACAGAACAAGAGGCTGTCTCAAAAAACAAAGAAAAGAGCCGGGCGCGGTGGCTTAAGCCTGTAATCCCAGCACTTTGGGAGGCCGAGATGGGTGGATCATGAGGTCAGGAGATCGAGACCATCCTGGCTAACCCGGTGAAACCCCGTCTCTACTAAAAAATACAAAAAACTAGCCGGGCGAGGTGGCGGGCGCCTGTAGTCCCAGCTACTCGGGAGGCTGAGGCAGGAGAATGGCGTAAACCTGGGAGGCGGAGCTTGCAGTGAGCTGAGATCTGGCCACTGCACTCCAGCCTGGGCGATAGAGCGAGACTCTGTCTCAAAAAAGAAAAAAACCAAAGAAAAGAAATATATATGAGAAACTAAAGTCATTTCCCATAACTTAAAAGAGGCTGAAATATTTCGAGTTGAATACAGTTTCTTCATGGCTTGTTTTCTTCTGCCTCTTTTTTTTAAAGCTCATCTTTGGGTGAAAAATTGTCAGGATCTTCTGCAGTCCAACTACAACAAACAGCGCTTTGATCAACCTTTAGAGGCTTCAACCTGGCTGAAGAATTTCAAAACTACAAATGAGCGCTTCTTGAACCAGGTGACTAGACTCTCAGAAGTTGAGTGCTTGGTAGTCCTTATATAGATTCTTTGTGCCCTGAGTACCAATAGACTATGGAGAACTGATACTGGAGTTGAAATATCTGTATCAGTTTTAATTTATTTTTGTAAGTTTTGCTCACAGTGGATTCATAACTTGAAACTCATTTATCCATGTGAAATAAATAGGCAACAGTAAGTTGTTCCCATTTTGTGGGTAGCAAAGTGAAATTCAGTTGATTCATTGACTTGTCAAGGTACATCCTCCAATCCCTCACAAGCACATTTCCAACTACATGATTTTCTCCAGATAAGATCTTTTTAGGGAACCAGAAATGTATTGGAAAAATTCTTTACCCTGGTGATTCTTGGATACCCTGTCTAGACCAGGGGCCTTCAACTCTGGGTATAAAGCAGAGTCACCTAAGAGCTTGTTAAAAATGCAGATGCCATTCTGGACATTTTCATCAGAATCCCTTATGTATGTTTTTTCAAGACTCCAAGCAGAAATGGATTAGAAAGCATTCACTTTGGTCAGGCACAGTGACTCATATCTATAATCCCAGCACTTTGGGAGGCCGAGGCAGGAGTTCGAGATGAGCCTGGCCAACATGATGAAATCCCATCTCTACTAAAAATACAAAAATTAGCTGGGCGTGGTGGTGCACGCCTGTAGGCCCATCTATTCAGGAGGCTGAGGCAGGGGAATCTCTTGAACCTGAGAATCAAGAGGTTGCAGTGAGCCGAGATAGTGCCACTGCACTCCAGCCTGGGTGACAAAGTGAGATATGGTCTCAAAAAACAGAAAAAAGAGGTCAGGCGTGGTGGCTCAGACATGTAATCCTAGCATTTTGGGAGGCCGAGGTGGGCAGATCACCTGAGGTCAGGAATTCTAGACCAGCCTGGCCAACATGGTGAAACCCCATCTCTACTAAAAATACAAAAATTAGCCAGGCATGTTGGCACACGCCCGAAATCCCAGCTACTCAGAAGGCTGAGGCAGGAGAATCGCTTGAACCTGGGAAGTGGATGTTGCAGTGAGCTGAGATCGCACCACTGTACTTCAGCCTGGGTTACAGAGCGAGACTCTGTCTCAAAAAAACAAACAAACAAACAAACAAACAAAAAACGAAAGCATTCACTTCTACGTTGAGGTCTCTTGCAGAACCTGAACAATAGATTAAAATGAACTCCTATTAACCTTAGCCTCCAACCTTTTCAAGCGATGGTTTCACCCTTAGGCCAAGTAGCCTTTTTTTGGTTTTTATTTTCTTTGCTTGCTTTTAGATAAAAGTTCAAGAGAAGTATGTCTGGAATAAGAGAGAAAGCACTGAGAAAGGCAGTCCTCTGGGAGAAGTGGTTGAACAGGTATAAGAAAAGACACTGAATGTGTAACATGCGATAACAAGAGAAGGCCTCCGGTAGCACTACAATCCACTGTCTCTACCAATAGGGCATCACGCGGGTGAGGAACGCCACAGATGCAGTTGGAATTGTGCTGAAAGAGCTAAAGAGGCAAAGTTCTTTGGGTATTTTTCACCTCCTGGTGGCCGTGGATGGAATCAATGCTCTTTGGGGAAGAACCACCCTGAAAAGAGAAGATAAAAGCCCGGTAGGAAAACTGGGTGTCTCTATCGATATTCTTTCTCTGATTTCTGGTTCCATCAGTATGGAGGCTGGGTCTTAGCCTTGTAGACCATACAATATGTTTTCTTGCCCTAGGAATATTTAAAGTAAGATAAACAGTAAACAGCTGGGTGCAGTGGCTCACGCCTGTAATCCCAGTGGCTCAGGATGCTGAGGTGGGAGGATCGCTTGAGGCCAGGAGTTCAAGACTAGGATGGGCACTATAGCAAGGCCCCTGCCTCTAAAAAAATAAGAAATTAGCCAGTAGCCAGGCATGGTGGCACACACCTGTAGTCACCGCTACTGGAAAGCTGAGGCCAGAGGATTACTTGAGCCCTGGAGTTCAAGGTTGTAATGTGGCATGATTGCAACACTGCACACCAACCTGGGTGACAGAGTGAGATCCTGTCTCTTAAAAAATATATATATGGCTGGGCGCAGTGGCTCATTGCCTGTAATCCCAGCACTTGGGGAGACTGAGGCGGCCGAATCACCTGAGGTCGGAGTTTGAAACCAGTTTGACCAACATGGTGAAACCCTGTCTCTACTAAAAATACAAAAACTGGCCGGGCATGGTGGTGCATGCCTGTAATCCCACCTACTCAGGAGGCTGAGGCAGGAGAATCGCTTGAACCCGGGAGCCGATTGTGCCACTGCACTCCAGCCTGGGCAATGAGCAAAACTCCGTGTCAAAAAAACTCCATATATACACACACACATATTCATATATATATGTGTATATGCACATATACATATGTATGTGCACGTGTTTGCGTATATATGCATATATTCACATATGTATATCTGCACATACACATATTCATATATGTATACACATATACATATGTGCATATATTCATATTCATATATGCGTGTATATATATGAAGATAAACAGCAAGGCCTGTGGTGGCTGATGCCTGTAATCCCAGCACTTTTAGGAGGCCGAGATGGGTGGTTTGCTTGAGTCCAGGAGTTTGGAGTTTGAGATCAGCCTGGGCAGCACAGTGAAACCCTGTTTCTACAAAAAACACAAAAAATTAGCTGGGCATGGTGTTTGCACCTGTATGTAGCTCCAGCTCCTTGGAAGGCTGAGATGGGAGGATGGCTTGAGCCCAAGAGGCAGAGGCTGCAATGAGTGGAGATGGTATCACTGCATTCCAGGCTGGGCAACAGAATGAGACTCTGTCTCAAAAAAAAAAAAAAAAAAAAAAAGATAAACAGTAAGATGGAAACAGAGGAGAAGGTAATTCCAAGAGTTCCACTATTCATTGAAAACTAAGGGAGTATATTGTGGAAAGAGAATGACAGCAGAAGCTATGTTTTCTTTCTTAATTTTTTATCTTTTGATTCTTTTTTCAAAATGAGGCTAGATGGTCTAAGCAGAGGAGATCAGAAGCATCAAAATGGGGCTGGTTTGGGATAGTGGGTGTTTTTCTCGGTGACTGTTGTTAATCTCCAGACGCATGGCAGTTCTGAGGCCAAAGGCTATGTGGCTTATCCCAGAGGGAGTACCTTCAGGTATACAATTATGTCTTAGTTGAGGGTTTTAAAAAAATTGTTGTCGCCAGGCGCGGTGGCTCATGCTTGTAATCCCAGCACTTTGGGAGGCCGAGGTGGGCGGATCACAAGGTCAGAAGTTCGAGACCATCCTGGCTAACATGGTGAAACCCTGTCTCTACTAAAAATACAAAAAATTAGGTGCTGGTGGCATCTGCCTGTAGTCCCAGCTACTCAGGAGGCTGAGGCAGGAGAATTGCTTGAACCCAGGAGGCGGAGGTTGCAAGTGAGCCGAGATCACGCCACTGCACTCCAGCCTGGGCGACAGAGCAAGACTCTGTCAAGAAAAACAAAAAAAAAACACAAAAAAATTGTCAGTTATTTCAGGAGAACATCTGGGAAAGGCATGTGATGATTTCTTATCTCTTTCTGTCCAATATGCAGATTGCCCCAGAGGAATTAGCACTTGTTCACAACTTGAGGAAAATGACGAAAAATGATTGGGTAAGTGTATATGATACCTCACACATTTCAGAAAGAAATGTATTTTCATTTTAAACATGTTCTCCTATTTCATTGCTAGTACTTTACAGTCTCTAATTTTATGGACAGTAAGTTATTATGTCTTATTTAATTCCTGTATCTGTACCAAGTTAGAAATAAGGTCTGAATTAAAATCTATGTATATGGTTTATAATCTTTCCACTTAACTGGAGTAAGTTTATTCACAACCATTTTATTTAAATATTGACCTAATTTTATTTTGCTTGCAGACATTTAAAGTGTTTTTGTATTTCCTTACGGTCTTTGGAAAAGAGTTTGAGACCCACACATATGTCATGGTAAATTAAAATCAGGCAGCAGTTTACTGTCAGAGCCAAAGCTGGAATAACCAATTTAGTTGCCATTTAACTGTGCTACACCATACTTTTGTAACATTGTATACCCAAGAAAGAAAAAAACATTTACAGATGATTAAATTGCAGCTTTGTATCCTTTTCAACTTTTTCCAGTTCAGCCTTTTCTCGTTTCTTTCAGCATGGTGGCGCCATTGTGTCGACTTTGAGCCAGACTGGGTCTCTCTTTAAGCCCCGGAAAGCCTATCTGCCCCAGGAGTTGCTGGGAAAGGTCAAGTCAAACGAAAATTTGTCTTAGATTGTTATCCTGTCTAAAGAAAAGTATTTATTAATCTATTTATTTTGACATAATTTCAGACTTAGAGAAAAATCATATTCCTTTATGCCCTTCTCCTGGATTCCTAAAATATTAACTTGATCATAATTCCTTTAGCCGTCTGTCTTTCTCCAGAGTTTCTTTGCTGTTTTTTTTTTTTTTTGAGGCGGAGACTTGCTCTGTCACCCAGGCTCGAGTGCGATGGCGCAATCTCGGCTCATCGCAACCTCCGCCTACTGGATTCAAGTGATTCTCCTTTCTCAGCCTCCTAAGTAGCTGGGATTACAGGTGTCAACCACCACGCCCAGCTAAATTTTTTTTTTTTTAGTAGAGATGAGGTTTCACCATGTTGGCCAGGCTGGTTTCAAACTCCTGACCTCAAGTGATCTGCCCACCTCAGCCTCCCAAAGTGCTAGGATTATAGGCGTGAGCCACAGTGCCTGGTCTTAACACTTCTTTGTCTCCAAATAATGTCTCATTCATATAAACAAAGATACTTTAATATATACCCTGAGCATAATTATCAAAGTCAGAAAATTGACATTGATGTCATACTTATACCTAATTAGTGGAATTAATTCTGATGTAGCCAGTTATCCCGGTATCTTTTATAGAAAAATAAATCCCAGATAATGTGTCACATTAAGTTTAAATGTCTCTGGCCGGGTGCAGTGGCTCATGCCTGTAATCCCAGCACTTTGGGAGGCTGAGGCAGGTGGATAACGAGGTCAGGAGATCGAGACCATCCTGGCTAACACGGTGAAACCCCATCTCTACTAAAAATACAAAAAATTAGCCGGGCGTGGTGGTATGTGCGTGTAGTCTCAGTTACTTGGGAGGCTGAGGCAGAAGAATCGCTTGAACCCAGGAGGTGGAGGTTGCAGTGAACCAAGATTGCGCCACTGCACTCTAGCCTGAGCCACAAAGCAAGACTCCGTCTCAAGAAAAAAAAAAAAAATTCCTTCCTGTGAGCATAGTGGCTCACAGCTGTAATCCCAGCACTTTGGGAGGCCAAGGCAGAAGGATCCCTTGAGCTCAGGAGTTTGAGACCAGCCTGGGCAACAAAGTGAGACCCCACCTCTACAAAAAAAATTTTTAAATTAGCTGGGCATAGTGGTATTCACATGTAGTCACAGCTACTCTGAAGACTGAGGTGGGAGGATCGCTTGAGCCCGGGAGGTCAAGGTTGTAGTCAGCCCTGATTTTGCCAGTGCACGCCATCCTGGGCGACAGAGTGAGACCCTGTCACAACAGCAAAAAAAAAAAGCTCCTTCAAACTTGCTTCTATATCCTTTTAACATGTCCCGATCATTATGTTTTTGGAGACAGGGTCTCACTCTGTCACCCAGGTTGTAGTGCAGTAGCACCATCATAACTCACTGTAGCCTTGAGCACATGCCACCATACCCAACCACGCTGAATGTTGTCTTTTTTTTTTTTTCTTTTTTTCTTTTTTTTTTTAGAGGCAGCGTCTTAACTATGTTTTTGCCTAGGGTGGTCTTGAACTGCTAGCTTCAGGCCGGGCGTGGTGGCTCACGCCTGTAATCCTAGCACTTTGGGAGGCCGAGGCAGGTGGATCACAAGGTCAAGAGATTGAGACCATCCTGGCTAACACGGTGAAACCCCGTCTCTACTAAAAATGCAAAAAAAAAAAAAAAAAATTAGCCGGGCGTGGCAGCGGGTGCCTGTAATCCCAGCTACTTGGGAGGTTGAGGCAGGAGAATGGTGTGAACCCGGGAGGCGGAGCTTTCAGTGAGCCGAGATCGCGCCACTGCACTCCAGCCTAGGCGACAGAGCGAGAGTCCGTCTCAAAAATACATATATATATATATATAGTATTTGTGGCCGCGTAGAGCACGAGTAGCCAGACACCATATGTGGAATCCTGTATCAGGCAATGTTTCCAGAGAATGAGAAGTAGAGTTACATAGAAGAAAAACAAAGACTTTGCCTTCAAAGTGCTTAAGCAGTTTGTCTGGTGCTTTGTCCCTTAACTAATATGTTTCCTGATCCTTTTTCTTCCCCAGGAAGGATTTGATGCCCTGGATCCCTTTATTCCCATCCTGGTTTCCAACTATAACCCAAAGGAATTTGAAAGTTGTATTCAGTATTATTTGGAAAACAATTGGCTTCAACATGAGAAAGGTCCATCATTTAGTTTTTTCCTATCAGGGCTTTGTGATCACAGTAGAATCCCACTCAATCAGAGCCTTGATCTCTTCTTCCATCAACAACAGCCTCTAATTTGTACTTTATCCTTTATCTTGACTTCTTTCTGGCTGATAAATGGTACAGAAAGGTGGGTGGAAGGTTGTTATGGTTTAATTTACAAAAGAGATTTTATCCCTAAATATTTCATGATAAAGAAGGGAGCAAAACCAACTCCATCCACTGGGCAGAGTTTCCAGGTAATTGGGTTCCTGCCACATTCTCCTTAATGAATTTATTCATTCAACAGACTTCACTTGAGAGATTCATTCTGGGACACCCACAGAATAATTCATACTGCATGAGGGCTACTCCAGCACCTAAGTAAATCTTTGCCACACCTGTCCTAGTAGATGTACAGAAATTAACTTCAGCACCATATTTCATCTACTCTGACTGAAAGCATTCCAGCTGTTCATTTATTTGCCCTTGACCTCACCTTTGAATATGAGAGGGGATATAGAAGAAAAGCTAAGGCTGTTCTATCACTAGATAATAGAAAGTTAATAGTAATTGGAGGCCTGGTGCAGTGGCTCACGCCTGTAATCTGCACTTTGGTAGGCCAAGGTGGGAGGATCACTTGACGTCGGCAGTTTGAGACCAGCCTGGTTTATACAGTGAGACCCTATCTCTATTGAAAAAAGCAAAAAAAAAAAAAAAGTACTAATTGGAATAGCTTATTAAAGGAGTACAGTGAAGAGTGTAAGACTAACTGCAGCATGTTAAGTTGGGATACACAATGGACAGATTTCTAAGAGTTGGGAGATGTGACAAAATCCTGACGTCCAGAAGACACTCTTGGAGTGGAAGGAGAGCTCCATAGTGGATTGGAGGAGTAGACACAGAAAAGGAAATAATGCATACAAAAGAAGAGTAGCTTGTTGGGGTAAGGGTCTAGAAGTAAGATTTCTTGGGAGATGATAATTACCTCAGAATGTAATTTGGATATAGTAGCCTCTGACTACACCATTTCCTGGGGAACACAGTGCAGCAGGAAACTGCCACTTACCTGTGTTTGTCTCCATTTTAGCTCCTACAGAAGAAGGGAAAAAAGAGCTGCTGTTCCTAAGTAACGCGAACCCCTCGCTGCTGGAGCGGCACTGTGCCTACCTCTAAGCCACGATCACAACATGTGAGGAAGACAGTGGACATCTCCTTTTGGCTGGACCTAGTGAGATGAGGAAGTCGGGCAGTACACAGGAAGAGGAGCCAGGCCCTTGTACCTAGGGGATTGGACAGGACTGCAGTTGGCTCTAGACCTGCATTAAAATGGGTTTCACTGTGAATGCGTGACAATAAGATGTTCCCTTGTTCCTGAAACTTCTATTGGTTTATTGGATGTGGTTTTTCACATTTAAGATAACTGTGGCTCTTTTCCTAAAAAATAAAATACCTTTCTAAAGTGTTGTGTTAGATTAATAATATGGAAGGAGTCTTTAGATTGGCCAAGTTGCATTTCTCTGATATTCCACTTGTTGCAGGTCAGAAGAGATCAATTCTACAGAAATTTCCAGTGGTTCTGTTGAGGTTTTATGGAATTCAGCATGTCAAAATTCACAGCTGGCCGGGCACAGTGGCTCATGCCTGTAATCCCAGCACTTTGGAAGCCCAAGGCGGGCAGACTGCTTGAGTTCAGGAGTTTGCAACCAGCCTGGGCAACATAGTAAAACCCTGTCTCTACTAAAACTACAAAAATTAGCTGGGCATGGTGGCATGCGCCTGTAATCCAAGCTATTCGGCAGGCTGAGGCAGGAGAACTGCTTCAACTTGGGAGGCAGATGTTGCAGTGAGCCGAGATTGCACTACTGCACTCCAGCCTGGGCAACAGAGCAAGACTCCATCTCAAAAAAATAAAGTACACTGTGCTGTTTTACGTGAGAGACTTCAGCATCTAAGGATGTTGCTACCTGGGGGAAGTGGGGTCCTGGAAGGAATCCTGCATAGGTATGAGGAATAACAATAATGGAAAATCAGTTATCTTCCCTTTCTCCTAGTGCTTTTCTAAAAGGAATCTCTGTTACCAAATCTACACAAATATATATATGACTGGGCTTGGTGGCTCATGCATGTAATCCCAGCACTTTGGGAGGCTGAGGTGGGCAGATCACTTGAGGTCAGGAGTTCAAGACCAGCCTGGCCAACATGGTGAAACCCTGTCTGTACTAAAAATACAAAAAGCCAGGGGTGGTGGCACTCACCTCTAATCCCAGCTACTTGGGAGGCTGAGGCAGGAGACTCGCTTGAACCCAGGAGGCGGAGGTTGCAGTGAGCAGAGAGAGCACCACTGCACTCCAGCCTGTGTGATACTCTCTCTATATATACACATATGTATATATATTATATGTATATATTATGAATATATTAGTATTACTATTAATATATTGTATATTATACTATATACTACTTTGATATATATTAGAAATATATTTGATAGTGATGTTACTATCAAAGTAATATATGTTGTATATTATATATTGTGTGTGAAAATATATATTACTCATAATATAGAGTCCTGTAATGTATATGTATTATATATTATATATATTTGTATATATAAAATATATTTTTTATTTATATATTTTTAAGAGATAGTCTTGCCCTGTCTCCCAGGCTGGAGTGCAGTGGCATGATCACAGCTCACTGCAGCCCCAACTCCTGGGCTCAATCAGTCCTTTCGCCTCAGCCTCCCAAGTAACTTGGGGCCACAGGTGTGTGCTACCACATCTGGCTAATTTTTTAGTGTTTGGTAGAGACAGAGTGTGGGTTGGTTTCCCAGGCTAAGCAATATGGCAAAACCTCAGAGTGAGACCCAATCTCTAAATAAATAATTTGAACAAAATAACTGCTAAAGGTACACTAGAAACCATATTCCTGATGATAATTTAAAATATCTAAATGGAAAGATACTCCATGTTCATTGACTGGAGTACTCAATAGATGGCAGTTATTCCTATATTAACCTATAGATTCAATGCAATCATTATCAAAATTTCAGCAGGTTTTTTGGAAAACTGACCAAGCACGGTGGTCCATGCCTATAATCTCAGCACCTTGGGAGGCCAAGGTGGGCAGATCACTTGAGCCTAGGAGTTTGAGACCAGCCTGGGCAACATGGAGAAGCCTAGGCTCTACAACAAATACAAAAATTAGCCAGGTATGGTGGCGTGCACCTGTAGTTCCAGCTACTTGGGAGGCTGAGGCAGGAGGATCACTTGAACCCCAGAGCCTGAGGTTTCAGTGAGCCGTGATCATGCCACTGCTCTCCATCCTCAGCTGCAGAGTAAGACCCTGCCTCAAAAAACAAAAAGGAAATTAAAAAGGGAAACTCACCTAAAGTTTATGTTTTTTAAAAATATTATTTTGAGACAGGGTCTATCTGTTACCCAGGCTGGAATGTCAGGCTGCATTATAGCCTCGACCTTCTGGACTCAATCCTCCCACCTCAGCTCCACGAGTGGTTAGGACTACAGGCATACACCACCACTCGTGGCTAATTTTGATTTTTTTTTTTTTTAAATAATGATGGGATCTCACTATGTTGCCCAGGCTGGTCTCAAACTCCTGGGCTCAAGTGATCCACCTGTCTCAGCCTCCCAAATTGCTGGGTGTATAAGCGTGAATGACTTTGGCCAGCCTATAACCCCATCGTCTGTTTCTGGGAAGACCTAATGCACCCAAACACAATGCTACCTTCAATAGACGAATCTAAAATTGCAAATAAAAATTCAAAAGAGGGCCAGGTGTGGTGGTGCACGCTTATAATCCCAGCACTTTGGGAGACCGAGGCAGGTGGATCACCTGAGGTCAGGAGTTTGAGACCAGCCTGAGTAACATCATGAGCCAAGATCGCGCCACTGCACTCCAGCCTGGTGACAGTGCGAGACTCCGTCTCAAAAAAAAAAAAAATGAGCCGGGCCCGGTGGCTCACGCCTGTAACCCCAGCGCTTTGGGAGGCCGAGACGGGCGGATCACGAGGTCAGCAGATCGAGACCATCCTGGCTAACACGGTGAAACCCCGTCTCTACTAAAAATACAAAAAATTAGCCGGGCGCGGTGGCCGGCACCTGTAATCCCAGCTACTCGGGAGGCTGAGGCAGGAGAAAGGCGTGAACCCGGGAGGCGGAGCTCGCAGTGAGCCAAGATCGCGCCACTGCACTCCAGCCTGGGCGACGGAGCGAGCCTGTGTCTCAAAAAAAAAAAAAATAATAAAAGATTGAGTAGCATGATTAACACTTGTCCTAATGGAAGTATTTTTAAAAATTGAATCCCCAAACAACTTTTTTTTTTTTTTGGAGGAGTTCTTTTACATTCATGTAATATACTTTATTTATTTTAATTTTATTTTATTTTAGTTTTTGAGACGGAGTCTCGCTCTGTCACCCAGGCTGGAGTGCAGTGGCACGATCTTGGCTCACTGCAAGTGCCGCCTCCCGGGGTTCATGCCATTCTCCTGCCTCAGCCTCCCGAGTAGCTGGGACTACAGGCGCCCGCCACCACGCCCAGCTAATTTTTTTCATCTCTACTAAAAATACAAAAATTTTGTACATTGAAAATACTGGCTGGCAGGGCATGGTGACTCAGGCCTGTAATCCCAGCACTTTGGGAGGCCAAGGCAGGAGGATTCCTTGAGCCCAGGACTTCAAGACCAGCCTGGGCACCATAGTGAAACCTCATCTCCACCAAAAATGCAAAAATTGACCGGGCGCAGTGGCTCACGTCTGTAATCCCAGCACTTTTGGAAGCTAAAGTGGGCAGATCACCTGAGGTCAGGAGTTCAAGACCAGCCTGGCCAACATGGCAAAATCCTGTCTCTGCTAAAAAATACAAAAATTAGCTGGGCGTGGTGGCAGGCACCTGTAATCCCAGCTACTCGGGAGGCTGAGGCAGGGAGATTGCTTGAACCCAGGAGGTGGAAGTTGCAGTGAGCTGAGATCACGCCACTGCACTCCAGCCTGGGTGACAGAGCGAGACTCCGTCTCAAGAAAAAAAAAAAAAAAAAAAAAAAAAGCAAAAATTAGCTGGATTCGTGATGGCGCACACCTGTAGTCCCAGCTACTTGGGGGGCTGAGGTGGGAGGATGGCTTGAGCCCAAGAGGTCGAAGTTGCAGTGAGCCGTGTTTGTGCCACTGCACTCCAGCTTGAGTGACAAAGTGAGATCCTATCTCAAAAAAATATGTTTAAAAAATATCAAATATTTAAAAATATTAAAATTGGCCAGGTGTAGTGGCTTACGCCTGCAATCCCAGCACTTTGGAAGACTGAGGCTGGCAGATCACGAGGTCAGGAATTCGAGACCAGCCTGGCCAACATAGTGAAACCCTGTCTCTACTAAGAATACAAAAATGAGCCAGGTGTGGTGGCGGGCGCCTGTAGTCCCAGCTACTCGGGAGGCTGAGGCCGGAGAATCACTTGAACCTGGGAAGTGGAGGTTGCAGTGAGCTGAGATCGCGCCATTGCCCTCCAGTCTGGGCGACAGAGCGACACTCTGGCTAATTTTTGTGTTTTTAGAAGAGAGGGGATTTGTCACGTTGGCCAGGCTGGTCTTGAACTCCTGACCTCAGGTGATCCACCTGCCTCAGCCTCCCAAAGTGCTGGGATTACAGGCCTGAGCCACTACGCCAAACCCAGATCCAATATTTTAAAAGGATAATCAACATAAATGAGTTTGGGATAATTTTAGGAATGCAAGATAGTATTACATGAAAATCAGACGATGTAAAGTATTCATTAGTGCAACAAAGGAAGGATAAAATAATGTAATTATCTCAGTGCGGAGAAAGCTGAAAAGACATTCAAATCTATTAATGACCAAAATTCTTAGCAAAACAGGAATACAGAACTTCCTTAAACTGACAGAGTACCTACAGAAACTTTTCAGCCCACATCATACTTATAAGTGAAATGGTAGCTGTGCACAGTGCCTCACACCTGTAATCCCAACACTTTTAGGCCGAGGTGAGCAGATCGCTTGAGCTCAGGAGTTTGAGACCAGCCTGGGCAAGATGGTGAAACCCCATAAGTACAAAAAATACAAATTAGCCAGTGTGGTGGCCCATGCCTGTAATTGCAGCTACATGGGAGGCTGAGGTGGGAGGATTGCTTCAGCCCAAGAGGTTGAGGTTGCAGTGAGCCAAGATTGCACCACTGCACTCCAGCCTGGGCAAGAGAGTGAGACCCTGTCTCTAAATAAACAAATAAGACTAAATAAATGTGGAATTACAAAGAGCTCAGAATAGACAAGAGAGTCTCAGATTTTATTTTTTATTTTCAGACGGAGTCTTGATCTGTCACCCAGATTGGAGTGCAGTGGTGCTATCTCAGCTCACTGCAATCTCCGCCTCCCGGGTTCAAGTGATTCTCCTGCCTCAGCCTCCGGAGTAGCTGGGATTACAGGTGCCAATCACCATGCCCAACTAATTTTTGTATTTTTAGTAGAGACGGGGTTTCACTATGTTGGCCAAGTTGGTCTAGAACTCTCGACCTCAGGTGGTCCACCCAGCTCAGTCTCCCAGAGTGCTGGGATTACCAGCTTGAGCCACCGCGACTGGCTTTTTTTTTTTTTTTTTTTTTTTTGAGACAGGGTCTCGCTCTGTCACCCAGACAGGAGTGCAGTAGTGTGATCATAGGTCACTGTAGCCTCGAATTTTTGGGCCCAAGCAATCCTCCCACCTCAGCCTCCAGTTGGGACTACAGATGTGAGCTGCCTGGCTTTTTGAAAAATTATTTTATAGGGCGTCGGGGGCGGGTGTCTCACTAGGTTGCCCAGTCTGGAATTTCAGGACTCAAGCGATCCTCCTGCCTCAGCCTCCCAAAACCTGGGAATGCAGGCATGAGGCTTAGCACCAGGCCAATATTTGCTTTATCTTTCTGAACATACACAAGGATGTTAATCATAGTGCCTAATAGCCCAAAATAGCAAACAATCCCAAAAGCTATTATCAGCAGAATATATTCTTTCTTTAGAATAGATCAGTGATGGTGCAGCAATGAAAAAGATATACGCAAAAATATAAATTACATAAACCATATTGAACAAGACACCAACAGATACAGACTCTATTTACATAAGGTATTAGATACCAGAGACAGATAAATACATGTAAATGATAGAGATATGATAGCTAGGCCAGTCCACAGGGTATTAGTCGTGATCCGCGTGATTTCTGAAGACATGAGAGGGCATGGGAGGCTTTAGGGGAGCTTCCGCTTTTCTGGCGAGGTTTTATTTTTGCCCGGGGAGCTATCAGCCAGCGGAGATCTGTGAGAAGGGATAAGACCTCAGGGGAAGTACGAGGAAGAGCGTTCCGCGGCCCGCGACCGGGCGGCCCCTTCACCGTCGGAGGCAGCGCCCAGCCCGCTCCAACGTGGAGCAGGAGCAACGGCGTGGCCCGTGGACCCCGCCCCTCGCAGGCAACCACAGAGAAGCCGGACTGGGCCACGTCTAGGAAGAGGCAGGAATCGGCGAATCGTTTCTCCAATAGAAAAGGATGTGTTTGCAGACCAATAGGTCGCCGAGAATGACACCCGCCCACGCGCCTGCTAAGCCAATCGGCTAGGAGCAGCGAGCGGCGGGGCTGGGTCGCTGCGGTCCCTTGGAGCCGCGCAGTATGGCGGGCGGGGCCCGGGAAGTGCTCACCCTGCAGTTGGGACACTTTGCCGGTTTCGTGGGCGCGCACTGGTGGAACCAGCAGGTGAGGTCGGCCGGCAGCTGCCCCCGAGGAGCCCTTCGGGATCTACAGTCCCGATGTTCAGCCGGCCTGCCTCGTCCTCTCTGCTTCCCCAGGATGCTGCGCTGGGCCGAGCAACCGATGCCAAGGAGTCGCCGGGAGAGCTGTGCCCCGATGTCCTGTATCGTACGGGCCGGACGCTGCACGGCCAGGATACCTACACGCCGCGACTCATCCTCATGGATCTGAAGGGTGAGGTGGTGGCAGCATCAGCCCGTGTTTCCCTTCCGCGAGCCGAGCCCTTGCGCTGCCGTTATCTTCAAGACCCTCGCACCTTACCGAGCTCCAGGACCGGAGATGAGCTGAGCACAGCATGCCAACACCCGAGAGGCGCAGGACGGCAAAACTTTATTTTGCTCAAGAGCCATCTCGGGAATAGGCTGCTAGGCCCTAGAGACAGAGGACTTGAACTACAGCACTCCTGTCGGACCCTTGGATGTGGTTGTTGCCCCCGTTCCACAGCTAATGACTAAGCTGAGAACGGAAAGATGGAATCAGGATTCTCCTAGGCCAAGGTTCCCCTGCCCGAACTAGTGTATATCCCAGAAAGCTTGGAAGAGCCAAGTGCTGGAGAGATGGTGACAGCAGGTTGTCAGGTGATGAGAGGAAGGTTGGCTAGACCGGGAGGGTGCCCCAGGCTTTGACCTAACTTTGTCTCTGTTATTTCTGTACAGGTAGTTTGAGCTCCCTAAAAGGGGAAGGTGGACTCTATAGGGACAAACAGTTGGATGCTGCAATAGCATGGTGTGTAACTGATGTGTGGATAAGGGTGGGGAACATGTATGTACATAGAACGCAGAAGAACTCATCAGAGTGCGGTTTCTTTGATCAATCTCCAATCTTTTTCAGGCAGGGGAAGCTCACCACACACAAAGAGGAACTCTGTCCCAAGAACCCTTATCTCCAGGACTTTGAGTACAGAGGTGAGGGCCTCTGCCCTGAACTTTTTAACCCAGTGCTACAACCCGTGGGCCTCCATAGGGGCAGGTAAAAGGGAATTTTAATCATTTTAAATGTCCTAGAATGATATTTTGGGAAAAAGCACTTCTTTTCCTAAGGACCACGACTCGGTGAAGAGAAAGGAGGCTGTGCGGTGTGGCCAGCCAACTCAAGAAGGATGAACCAACCTTTACCTCTAAACTGCCCGGAACTAAATGTAGATTTTTTTCACCCCTCCCAGGGAGTGCTGAGTAGTGATGGTGTTTGGAGGGTCAAATCCATTCCCAATGGCAAAGGTGAGACTTCTCCAGATACTGATGGATGCGGGTCTGGGGAGCAGAAACATGGAGAAAGGTACATTTCCTCTGCTTGTCTTCAGGTTCCCCACCACTCACCACCGCTACAACTCCAAAACCACTTATCCCTACAGAGGCCAGCATCAGGGTCTGGTCAGACTTCCTCAGAGTCCATCTCCATCCCCGGAGCATCTGTATGATTCAGAAGTACAACCATGATGGGTATGGGGACCCCAGAGGCTGTGAGGCAAGAAACGTGGGTCCCCACCAATGCAGGATGAGGCTCTTGAGGCCATCTTCCCTGCGCTCCCCCAGGACAAGAGGTTGAGGAGCTGAGGGAAGAGATGTAAGTCTTGGATTGTGTTTACTTGTGGCAGGGAAGCAGGTCGGCTGGAAGCTTTTGGCCAAGGGGAAAGTGTCCTAAAGGAACCCAAGTACCAGGAAGAGCTGGAGGACAGGCTGCACTTCTACGTGGAGGAATGTGACTACTTGCAGGTAGCGGCGTGGCAACGTGCACTCCAGGGTAGAAGCTCTTCTTATCCTACTCCCTAACTATTTTTCATCACTCACCTCCGCTCAGGGCTTCCAGATCCTGTGTGACCTGCACGATGGCTTCTCTGGGGTAGGCGCGAAGGCGGCAGAGCTGCTACAAGATGAATATTCAGGGCGGGGAATAATAACGTGGGGCCTGCTACCTGCTCCCTACCATCGTGGGGTGAGTGGAACGTGGAGGAGTAAGCAGTCACACGGTGGGGAGGGAGAAATGAGAATCCCAGGGGGAGAGTTGCTTAATGCAAACTACTCTTTTTCTTCACCAGGAGGCCCAGAGAAACATCTATCGTCTATTAAACACAGCTTTTGGTCTCGTACACCTGACTGCTCACAGCTCTCTCGTCTGTCCCTTGTCGTTGGGTGGGAGCCTGGGCCTGCGACCTGAGCCACCTGTCAACTTCCCTTACCTGCATTACGATGTAAGTCTCGGTGCTCGTTCTGACTGCAGCAGGCTACGGGGCCTCCTCATACTCCCAGTCAGCCGCTGTCTGTTACTGGCTCTGTTCCTGAGGCCCGAGCTTGAACTCAGCTGTGATGTGGCCTCTCAGCTCACACTGTCCTATGCCCTATGCTTGTCCAGCCAGAGGCCAGACATACCCCTGCTTTGTCCCCTGGATCTTTCTGGTGTTAATATTCTGCCTCCACACATTCTTTTCCAGGCCTGAGGCCAAGGGCCCCTCTTGGTGTCTTCTTACAGGCCACTCTGCCCTTCCACTGCAGTGCCATCCTGGCTACAGCCCTGGACACAGTCACTGTTCCTTATCGCCTGTGTTCCTCTCCAGTTTCCATGGTTCATCTGGCTGACATGCTGAGCTTCTGTGGGAAAAAGGTATGAAGCTTTGTGAGGGGTTGGGTCAGTGCTGAGAAAACGTCCTCTAACGTGTTCTCTTCCTTCTCTTTAGGTGGTGACAGCAGGAGCAACCATTCCTTTCCCCTTGGCTCCAGGCCAGTCCCTTCCTGATTCCCTGATGCAGTTTGGAGGAGCCACCCCATGGACCCCACTGTCTGCATGTGGGGAGCCTTCTGGAACACGTTGCTTTGCCCAGTCAGTGGTGCTGAGGGGTATAGACAGAGCATGCCACACGAGGTGAGAGCTGTTGGTCCTTAGGAGCCCCTTGTCAGATTTTTCTTTCATATCCTTTTCCCCCTAATTTCTCGGGGACATTCTAATGATATCGTTCCCTCCCCACCCCTTAAAAAGGAAGCAAAAAGAAATTTTTTTTTTGGATCCAGCTGATGGCCTGAAAACATAAGAATTCTTAGTTTCTTATTCATGCTGCCACAGCCTAATGGTGGTTTTGGCTTTGTTCTGGCAGCCAGCTCACCCCAGGGACACCTCCACCCTCCTCCCTTCACGCATGTACCACTGGGGAAGAAGTCTTGGCTCAGTATTTACAACAGCAGCAGCCTAGAGTCATGAGGTCAGTGTAACGGTTGCTCCCGCCCTTCTTGCCAACCTCAACCCTCCTGTGATTTCTTACGCGCTTAGCGTCTGTTCTCTGCCCCCACAGTTCTTCCCATCTGCTGCTGACTCCCTGCAGGGTGGCTCCTCCTTACCCACACCTCTTCTCAAGCTGCAGTCCACAGGGCATGGTTCTGGATGGTTCCCCCAAGGGAGCAGGTAGGTAGGAGGTAAAGAAAACTGAGATTTCAAGTATAGGAGAGTTTTTACTATCTCCGTTCCTGGATTAAAAGTGCTGAAAAAGTCCACAGTTAAACATTCTTTTATTCACCCTATGGCTCCCAAGAAAAGCATTCTTCCTCTGGAGTACTGGTGTACTAAGGGGGACAGTACACCAAATTTGTTGAGTTTACAATCAAGTCTACTAAGGTTGGACTTCCTTATCAGTTTGATGGAGTCCCAGGGCAGAATAATCATCCATCTACAGGTCTCTCTTTCCTCTCCCTCCACAGCAGTGGAGAGCATCCCAGTGTTTGGGGCACTGTGTTCCTCTTCGTCCCTGCACCAGACCCTGGAAGCCTTGGCCAGAGACCTCACCAAACTCGACTTGCGGCGCTGGGCCAGCTTCATGGATGCTGGAGTGGAGCACGATGACGTAGCAGAGCTCCTGCAGGAGCTACAAAGCCTGGCCCAGTGCTACCAGGGTGGTGACAGCCTCGTGGACTAAAGTTCCCAGCGTGGGAGAGAGGAGCTAGTGTGCAATAAAAACAGCTGGATGCAGGAGCCCAGTGTCTTCGTGCAGAGGAGCTCAATGTCGCAGGACTAGCTACACCAACATATGCACTTTTTACATTTAGAAACACTGTGATTAGACCACAGAACAATAAATATGTGCCATCAGACCAAAAAAAAGTAGAGAAAGGAGCTGACCTCCACTCTCACTCGATGCTATTTACAGAGGAGATCTGTAAGGTCTTCATAAAAGACCTTGAATGGTGCCTAGGATGGCAGAGCCCCTGGGTCTTACTCCATCCTCCAGCCTTTGTCCTCGTCCTGGGCTCCTCTCCCGGTCTGTAAACTGGCCGCAAGGACTGTACAAGCAGAGTACAACTACCCTCCTGCCTAATGACAGGGCACCTGCTGGGTTTGGTCCTGTGCAGATGATACCCAAGTATTCCCAGAGTCTCATTCATCCAGCTCCTCTTCAGACAGAAGGTCCCCACGGTCAGACAGCTGGTCTGCATTGCTGGTACTGGTTGCATCATCCTCATCCTCAGAGCTGGCTTCACAGGCAGTGTGGAAGAGCTGCATGAGTTCTCGAAAACGGTGGGAGACCTAAAAAAGGTGAAGGGCTGTATTCGCTGATCCTTAGTAACATGTTAACATTTATGAAGCACTATATATTGATTTGCAGAATCTTTTATGTATTCAACACAGCAAGGTTGGGAGAGCTGTCATTATAGCTAAGGAAACTCAAGAGGCTAAATGTTTTGTCCAAAGTCACACGCCTCCTAAAAACAGAATTAGAATGGCCGGCACAGTGGCTCACACCTGTAATCCCAGCACTTTGGGAGGCCGAGGCAGGCGGATCACTTGAGGTCAGGAGTTTGAGAGCAGCCTGGCCAACATGGTGAAACCCTGTCTCTACTAAAAATACAAAAATTGGTCGGGTGGCGGGCGCCTGTAATCCCAGCCATTCGGGAGGCTGAGGCAGGAGAATTGCTTGGACCCGGGAGGCAGAGGTTGCAGTGAGCTGAGATCATGCCAGCACTCCAGCCTGGGCGACAGAGCAGGACTCCGGCTCAAAAAAAAAAAAAAAAAGAGAAAGCTAGAATGGAAACTGGGGCTTCCATAGGAAGGACAAAATGCAGTGTCCTTTCTCCTCTCCTAGAACCACTACCACCCTGATGAGTCAAGCCTTTCCTTAGATCAGACCTTTACAAAATCCACTTACTGTCTTGGATGTGAAAGCTCCTTCTTTGGCCTTTCTATCTCTTTGTTGGCCACCTTGTCCTTTTTACTGGGTCTTCTCCACCCCCACTCCCACTTACCTCAGTAGGTGTCTTATTTCCCAGCTGCTGGGAGATGATGCTGAAGGTCTGTGGCTGTGCCCCTTGCTCCTGGCACATGGTGAGGATCACACGGTCAGCTTCCCTGTAATCCAGGTATCATGATTAACCCTAGGGAGCCACATGGATGTGGTCTATGCTCTTTTCCAAACACACGTCATCCATCCTTACCTACCTTGTCCACAGGACAACCTTTTCCCCAGTGGAGCTGACCTTGCTGTTGTTGGCACACACTGTAGCTTCTGTGGCCTTTGGCTGCTGCTCCCCCTCTGGACCCTTGCCCTGTGTTCCACTGTCTTTAGACAAACCCCCTCTAGGGGCTTTGGGAGAAGCCTCTGACGTGTCAGTTCCTGATGGAGATTCATGGACAGGGGATGTCCTGTCTCTTGTCTTCACCCTACCTCTGCTTGAGGGCAGCCATCTCTCTTGAGTGTCTGGTTTCCCGGACACATGTCTTCTCCCTGCATCTCTGGTCTTTGAGGAAACAGGACTCAGGAAGGAAGCATGGGGTTCCACTGTACCAGGCAATTGCTCAGTTTCTGATGCATCCCAGACCAGCATCAAAGCCTCTGACTCACCCACTGCCTTTTGGCCCTCCCTCTCTTTCTGAAGTCTGGGGGATGCCTTGGGGCAGGAGAGAACCTCAGGCCCAACCTGGTTTTTCTTAACAGTGTACAGTACAGCTCCAGTTTTGGGGGGAAATTGAGGAGTCTCTGGTGAATGAGGTGGTGGGCCATCCAGGAGGAGCCGTTCTGTAAGAGTCACTTCTCGAGGGGACGGCAAAGTGCCCCCCACTGGCAATCCTGCTTAGGAGGAAAATAAGGATCTCAGGGTACTGTCAGGATCAAGATGCACCTAAGCACGAGAAATTACCATAGGTCACTGTGGCCAGGTACTGTGCAAAAATTCTAATACAAAAGAGGGCCGGGCATGGGGGCTCACACTTATAATGCCTGCACTTTGGGAAGCCAAAGTGGTGGGATCGCTTGAGGCCAGGAGTTTGAGACTAGCCTGGGCAATATGGTGAGATCCCATCACTACAAAAATTATAAATAATAAAAGAGTTGGGTGGAGGTGGGGGGCATAATGTCACTTATGCAAAGATATAAAGTCCTACTGCCAAAGCTGAGAATGGCCCAGTCTTTACGATGTAGATTATAGTAGATTTGGAGATGGGGGAAGGGTTTTAGGAATGGAAAGAAAAGACAATGTTGAATCGCGTGAAATTTGTGGCATTCTTAATTCTGCAAGAGGAGTGAGGCCATAGGACAGAAAAAGCCTGAATAGGAGAAGGGCTTCCTATGGGTACATCAGTGAAAGAGGTGGTATATCCATCCCTGAAAAGGCTATTTATCCAGGCTCATGGAGGTTCCTGTCTGGAGTACAGGAGAATGAGACAGGAGCAGAAGGGTTGGGTTGGCCGATCACTCACCTGAAACAGGCATCTCTCCCTTTCTGGTGGTCCTGACAGTCCTGCTCTGGGTGGCGTCAGTGCTCTCCCGCTCCTCTGGGGCTTCCTCTTCCGTCACATCCTTGCCCTGCCCAGCTTCCTTAGTTCCAGGCATAGGACTAGCCTCTCGGTGGGGGCTGCTGCCCACCAACTCATGGGGCTCCTTGCTCTTGTAGGATTTGCTGTCACAGACCTGCAGGGATGGTCTACTGGGTCAAAGGTGTCCTGACCGCCTATGTCTTTGATTGGGGCCCACTAAAGGAAGAAACCCTGCCTGGTGCTCACCAAGTCAACCCACATGCATGTCTGCTCCAACAATTTTGTTGACAGGGTTTCAACTGGGTGCAGTGGTACATGCCTATAAACCTAGCTACTTGGGAGGCTAAGGGGTGAGGATCACTTGAGCCCAAGGGTTCAAGATCAGCCTGGGCAACATAGTGAGACTCTCTCAAATGACAACAAAAAGAAAAGATAGACAGGGTCTCAGATGACACAGATTATCTTGCCTAGGCTGGAGTGCAGTGGCTGTTTACACAGGCATGACCATGGTGGTACACGACAGCCTCAGACTCCTGGGCTCAAGTGATCTCCCAGCTGAGCCTCCGGAGTCCTCTGTTGCCCAGCTACTCCTCTAAGGATTTGATTTTTTTTTCTTTTTAAAACACGGTCTCACTGTCACCCAGGCTGGAGCTCAGTGGTATCATCATGGTTCACTGCAACCTCTGCCTCCCTGCTCCAAGGATTTTAAATTGCCCAGAATAGAGTATTGGATTCCACAACTCCTTCTCTTACTAAGAACTGTGTTTTTCCTGCCAACCAACTCTACTCTAGAGAACCAGGATTACTTGTAGAGACTATTTTCATGACAGAGGTTTATTTCATTTTCTAATATCTGAGGGAAATATTTTAACTGGTATTTTGTTTTTCCAATTCCAAAAGTTTTACTCACAGAATTCTCCTTAAAAACCAAAATCACGTATTTGTAGCAGATTCCATTTATTTTGCATACGTACACATATGTGTGTACTAACTGTTTTATATATATATATACACCTTTTTAGGAATTCAGTAAGGTACAATTCTTGGTAGCAAACAATGCCCCCAGCAGCTCTGATACCCCTTGGGACCAGTACCCTTGATACTTTCCTCACCTTGCTGCTACAGTGGCTACAGCTCCGCCTTTTGCTCTTCTTCAACTTGGAATCTGGACCTCCTTCGTGGCAGGAGCAGGCACAGTCCTTCGTCCCATCTGGCCACTCAGTCTCCTAGGAGATACTTGGGCTTGATTAGCTACCAAGTTTTTTGTGTGGTTTTTTTTTTTTTTTTTTTTTTTTTAGATAGAGTCTCACTCTGTGGCCCAGGCTGGAGTGCAGTGGCACAATGTTAGCTCACCACAACCTCCACCTCCCGGGTTCAAGCGATTCTCCTGCCTCGGCCTCCTGAGTAGCTGGGATTACAGGCGCGTACGACCACACTCGGCTAATTTTTGTATTTTTAGTAGAGACAGCGTTTCACCATGTTGGTCAGGCTGGTCTCGAACTCCTGACCTCGTGATCTGCCCCCCCTCAGAGTCCCAAAGTGCTAGGATTACAGGCATGAGCCACCATGCCTGGCCATATTTTTGGTACCAAGAAAGGAAGCTAAAGTGGTGAGCCATATGAGCACAACACAGCCCACCCTCTCCCCATGTCTTTTTTTTCTTTTTTTTGAGACAGGGTCTGGCTCTGTCACCCAGGCTAGAGTGCAGTGTCACATTCATGGCTCACTGCAACCTCTGCCTCCTGGGCTCAAGTGATTTTCCCACCTCAGCCTTCCAAGTAGCTGGGACTGCGCACCACGCCTAGCTAATTATTATTATTATTATTTTTTGTTTGAGACAGAGTCTCGCTCTCTCTGCCAGGCTGGAGTGCGGTGGTGTGAGCTCAGCTCAGTGCAACCTCCGCTCCCTGGGATCAAGCGATTCCTGTGTCTCAGCCTCCCAAGTAGCTGGGATTACAGGTGCATGCCACCACGCCCATCTACTTTTTTTTGTATTTTTAGTGAGATGGGATTTCGCCATGTTGACCAGGCTGGTTTCAAACTCCTGACCTCAAGTAATCCACCCGCCTTGGCCTTGCAAAGTGCTGGGATTACAGGCGTAAGCCACAGCACCTAGCCTATGGTGAATTTTTGTATTTTCAGTAGAGACAGGAATTCGCCATCTTACTCTGGCTGGTCTTGAACTCCTTACCTCAAGTGATCCACCCACCTTGACCTCCCAAAATGTTGGGATTACAGGCGTGAGCCACCACTCCTGGACCCCTTCCTCTTTTATGTATCAACTTCTCACATTGCCTGGGGACATCAATAGCCCGAACTAGATTAAGGTCTATTATGAATCCCTGAAACAATCCCTAAATGACCTAAAGACTGACATACCCCAATTGCCCCAGATGTTTCAAGAAATATTTAAGTCAGACAAAATCTGAGGCAAAGTCACTGGAGACCTCCATCATGAGACACAATGTCTTTGTTTCTGTCTCTCTGTGCCTTCAGCTCTCCCATCTCTTCCAGTCCCCTTGAGAACTTTGTACGCATGGAAGGCCCACTCAATGATACTCTGTTTAATAAACCCAAGACATAAGTACCATTATAATCCCAATTTATGATGAAGAAACCGAAACAAAGAGAGGTTAAATAAGTTTCTCAAGGTCATACAGCTACTAAGAAGCAGTTTCTCCCCAGGAAAGAGAAAAAACATTTAGTCAGGAAACATGAATTTAAAAAAAAAAATACTACTTGAAGAGCAGTGACAACCAGTAGACTCTGCAGCTGGCTTACCTGAGGAGTTCATATCCTAGCACTGCCACTTACTAAATATGAGACCCTGACAGCAACCTCTCTGCGTCAGTTATGTCTTCTGTAAAATGCAAACAAGAGCAATCTCTCCATAGGATTACTGTGAGAATTAAATGTGTCAATAATCCATTAAAATACTTCGCAGCAATGCCTGTCACTTTGTAATACAACTAAGTATTAGCTTCTATCATTATTATTAATATGAGAAATCTTGTTTCTACTTTCTTTTTTTAACAACAAGCTCATCCTCAATTGGCTCTATTTTCTCACATGAGCAAAAATGAAAAAGTTGAGGCCGGGCGTGGTGGCTCACGCCTGTAATCCCAGAACTTTGGGAGGCCGAGATGGGCGGATCATGAGGTCAGGAGATCGAAACCATCCTGGCTTACATGGTGAAACCCCGTCTCTACTAAAAATACAAAAAATTAGCCAGGTGTGGTGGCGGGCGCCTGTAGTCCCAGCTACTCGGGAGCCTGAGGCAGGAGAATGGCGTAAACCTGCGAGGCGCAGCTTGCAGTGAGCCGAAATCATGCCATTGCACTCCAGCCTGGGAGACAGAGTGAGACTCTGTCACCAAAAAAAAAAAAAAAAAAACGAAAAGAAAAAGTTGAATTAAGGGTAATAACTCCGAGCTAGAGAGAAAAGGGGAAGAAACAAATCCTTCTAACTAGGGAATCCTAAGGCCCCTGCAACAACGGCACTGTTTTCCCAAAGGCTCTGCATGTCTGTCTCAGCGTGACCTTTGGTTTGTTCTCCATGATTGTCTCAGATCCTAGAGTCTTTCAACTAGAAACCTTGGGCCATAGTAAGCCAGAGAAATGATTAGTGAAAAAACGCAAGGCTTGATTCATGAAACATAGATGCTTTTCAATAACCTGGCATATCTTATCATAATTTTAGGCCGGGCACAGTGGCTCACACCTGTAATCTCAGCACGTTGGGAGGCCGAGGCGGGTGGATCACTTGAGGTCAGGAGTTCGAGACCAGCCTAGCCAACATGGTGAAAACTCATCTCTACTAAAAATACAAAAATTTGCTGGGCGTGGTGGCATGTGTCTGTAATTCCAGTTATTTGAGAGGCTGAGGTGGGAGAATCGCTCGAATCTGGGAGGTGGGGGTTGCAGTGAGCCAAGATTACACCACTGCACTCTAGCTTGGGTGATAGAGCGAGATTCTGTCTCAAAAACAAACAAAGAAAATACCTTATCATGATTTTGGACCCCGATCTCTTTTTTTCTCTTGTTCTTTGAGGCTGTGGGTATCTTGGGAGGCTCCTCCTCTTCTTCCACATCAGGCAGGGCCACTTCTTCAAAGCCATCAAACTGAGAAGGAGTTGGTGCTGCTCAGCACAGACACCAGGCCAATATCCCTCCCACGTGTGGCCTCCCCCCTTCATAAGGCTACAGCAGCCTCAGGGCCTATACCTCATACTCCTTCTCCTCAGTCCAATTGATCTCTTCAAAGTCACCCATCCGGCTAGCTGCTGGACGCAAGTGGTCAAAGAAGATAGAAAACTCATCCTGTAGGTGGTCGTGGCCCTTGAGGAGCTGCCACATCTGTGTCTTGAGCTGAGGAGAATCACAGAGGGAAAGAGGAAGTCTCCAGAGCCTCTCTAGGCTACCCTTCCCAACCAATCCCATATATCTCCATGTTCTGCTTTCCTAGTCAACTGGGAAACACACAGAGACTCTGCCTGGTAACAAAGAATACTAAAACTTTCTCTTCCTCCTTAGCTGCCTACAGGGGAAGGGTACTAATACTAGATTTGACTCCTAACGATTCCACTCTCCACTCTGCCCTACTGGTCTCCAGCTAGGACACTGCCCCAAGCAGAGCAAGGAGGTAAGGCCCCTCCCAGGTCCCAGAACCTCCGTCCTTGAACATCCCTTCCAGGACATCCATGGCATTCCTGAGCCTATGAAGATTAGACAGGCTCTGGTTTCAGGTAGCAATCCCTCCCTACCCCAGTGCTTTATGCTTTGGGTAAGCCTAAAAAGTCCTTGCCTTGTTCATCTCCTCCAGGAAGCCCATGACACTCCAGAGGCAAAAAGGTATGGAGTAGGTTGGGGAAAGAGACAAGGGAAAGGCCTAAGGCCCAGAAGACAACAGGAAGAAAGCAGGACAGGAAAGAATACCTCGGTGATCTCCTGCGGAAGGCAGTCTGCACAGCCCTGGAGGACCTTGATAATCTTCTGGTGGTGTGAGGGGTTCTCTGCAAAGCAAATCTCCAGCTGCCGAAGGAACTTGCGGCTCTTCTCAAAAGCCTGCTGCTCCTCAAACTACCAGAGTGCAAAGTGGACGAAAGAGGAGTCACAATACAGCTAGAGCAGGACTTGAGGGTTCTAAGGATAAGAACTAGTGGACCAGGACACGAAGAGATGATAGGTTTAAAATTCTAGTTTACAACTATGAGATCTAATTTAAAACCCTAACCTCCATCCACCTTGGACCACTGGTGGGTAGCCACCCAAAGCAATTAAGATGTGAGCAACAGCTTCAAGAGATATACGTGTTTCAAAGTGTTTGCTGTTTTATGAATTGTGAAATCAAGACACCAAAATTCATATGATACTTTAGAGTTTATATTACAAAGAATTTTCAGGCTACACAAGGTGGCTCATGTAACCCCATGTAATCCCTGTAATGCATGTAATCCCATGTTGGGAGGCCAAGGCAGGAGGATCGTTTAAGGCCAGGAATTCAAGACGAGCAACACAGTGAGACTATGTCTCTACAGAAAAATTTAAAAATTAGGCAGGGGTAGTGGTGTACACCTGTAGCTTGAGCTACTTGGGAGGCTGAGGCAGGAGAATCCCAGGGGCCTGTGTTGTCCAGGCTCGTCTCAAACTCCTGGCTACAGGCCAGGCACAGTGGCTGACGCCTGTAATCCAGCACTTTGGGAAGCCGAGGTGGGCAAATCACCTGAAGTCAGGAGTTCAAGACCACCCTGACCAACATGGTGAAACCCCATCTCTACTAAAAATACAAAAATTAGGTGCGGTTGTGCATGCCTGTAATCCCCGCTACCGGGAAGGCTGAGGCAGGAGAATCACTTGAACCTGGAGGCAGAGGTTGCAGTGAGCACAGATCGTGCCACTGCACTCCAGCCTGGGTGACAGAGTGAGACTCTGCCTCAAAAAACAACAATAACAACAACAACAACAAAACTCCTGGCTACAAGGGATCCTCCCACCTCAGTCTCCCAAAGTGCTGGAATTACAGGTGCCAGCCACTGTGCCTGGCCATTGTCTCTCTCTCTTTTTTTGAGACAAGGTCTTGCTCTTGTCATCCAAACTGGAATGCAGTGAAGCAATCATGGCTCAGTGAAGCCTCAACCTCTCAGGCTCAAGTGGTCCCCCCACCTCAGCCACCCAAATAGCTGGGACCAAAAGTGTGCACCATCACACCCAGTTAATTTTTAAATTTTATGTAAAGATGGGGTCTTGGTACGTTGTCCAGGCTGGCCTCAAACTCCTGAGCTCAAGCCATCCACCAGCCTTGGCCTCCCAAAGTGCTGGGATTACAGGTGTGAGCCACTATACCTGGTCGACATTCTCTCTTTAAAAAATTTTTAGCCAGGCGCAGTGGCTCATGCCTGTAATCCCAGCACTTTGGGAGGCCAAGGCGGGCAGACCACAAGGTCAAGAGATCAAGACCATCCTGGCTAACACGGTGAAACCCTGTCTCTACTAAAAATACAAAAAAATCTAGCCGGGTGTGGTGGCAGGCACCTGTAGTCCCAGCTACTCAGGAAGCTGAGGCAGGAGAATTGCTTGAACCCGAGAGGTGGCAGTTGCAGCAAGCTGAGATCGCACCATTGGACTCCAGCCTGGGTGACAGAGTGAGACTTTGTCTCAAAAAAAAAAAAAAAATTTTTGGCCAAGCATGGTGGCTCACACCTGTAATCCCAGCAGTTTGGGAGGCTGAGGCGGGCGGATCACCTGAGGTCTGGAGTTCAAGACCAGCCTGACCAACATGGAGAAACCCCATCTTTACTAAAAATACAAAATTAGCTATGCGTGGTGGTGCATGCCCGTAATCCCAGCTATTCGGGAGGCTGAGGCAGGAGAATCGCTTGAACCTGGGAGGTGGAGGTTGCGGTGAGCAGAGATTGCACCACTGCACTCCAGCCTGGGCAATAAGAGTGAAACTCTATCTCAAAAAAAAAAATAAAAAAATTTTTTTTCACATATACACTGATTGGATCCTCATAATAATACCAGAAGAGAAAATGGGCATCACACATTATACACAGAACTACCCCACTGTCACTTAACCCCAATAAAACTCTTAGAATAATCTCATTCCTCCCTTTGTTCCTATTTTTGTGACAAGAAGTCCAGGACTACTGGGATATCCCTCATGTTTAGCCTCCTATTCTGCAACATTTTACATGTTACCGTACCACAGTGGCCTTCCTAGACCACTGTGTATAAAACCACCCCTCTAGTTTCCTTTCCTGCTTTATTTTTCTGTAAAACATGATCACTATAAAACATTGTATACTACATATTTCACTGTTTATATTTCTTTTTATAATTTATGTTTTATATATTATATATATGTTTTCTAGAATATCATCTGAACTTCCCCATGAAAACATAAGCTCCATGAGGGCAGGGATTTTAGTCTTTTGTAATTGCTATATTCCTAGCAATTGAGGTCAGGAATTGTCTGACAGTTAGGAGGCACTTAACAAATACTTGTTAAATGAATGTCTGGCTTGATACCAGTGAGAAGCAGAGAGCATATGACTCACCCAAAGTCTCCTTTGGCAACTACAGGTAAAACCCTCTCATTTATCATGTAAAGAAAATGGGAGCATGGGATTGGAAAGATAATCCCTTGAAAAGACAGAGGCTCTTATCACTCTGGGCTAGGGGACGTCTGTGTGTCTGGAAGGAGTTGGGAGATTGAAACAGTCTTATTCAACCCCATTCAATCCCAGTCTCACTCTGACCCAGAAGTCCTAGTGTACTTTTTTTCCCCATTCACTTACTAATCCACAGGCCAGAGCTTGCTCAGGTAACAGGAAAGCAGCAAAGTCTTTCAACAGCTGAGGCCAGTCTTGGAGCAGAATTTGCAGGCTTTTGTAGAGATCTACAGCTGTCTGTCTCTGGGTACTTGACTCAAATTCATAGATGACTTGAAGGAAGTCTTCATACTTGCCAGGGATATGTTGTAGGGCTTCTCGTACCTACACGGGAAGACTTTCAATCATCAACACCCTTTATTTGGGCCACAACAAGCAATAAGGGTACAAGGGAGAAGGCAGGGTTATGGTTAGAGAGCTCCAAGAATTATCCATCAGAGGCTGCGCCTCCAACAGATCTTAACATCTGACTGTTAATGGAAGACACAGAGCAACAGGCAAGGTAAAGATCTTTTTCTGGGAGTGAGCAAGTAAAAAAACATTTTCCAAGTTCCACAGCTCTACCCACAAAACCAAGTAATGCTTTTCTCTGGGTTGCAGCCCTAGCCTTTCCTTACTGATTACATCCTCATAATGAAATAGGTAACATGTGTTTGTACATGTATTTCAGCATGGGCGTAATCTGAGAGTAAATAATACCTAAGTTACGAATATCAGTAAAATATTAAGAGATAAGAAAAAGCTATGACTATCATTGCCAGTATTCTGCTTTCCAGGGGGATAAAGGAACCAGGTGGTTACCAACAGAAGGATATAGTTCTCCAGGACACTACCAAGAAGAGGTTGGCTTACGTCTTTTTTTTTTGAGACAGGGTCTCATTCTGTTGCCCAGGCTGGAGTGCACTTGATGCAATTATGGCTCACTGCAGCCTCAACCACCTGGGCCCAAGTCATCCTTCCACCTCAGCCTCCCAAAGTAGTGAGGACTACAGGCATGTATCACCATGCTTAGTTGATTTTTTAATTTTTGTAGAGTTGGAGGTCTCCTATGTTGCCCAGGCTTGTCTTGAACTCCTGGACTCAAGGAATCCTCCTACCGTAGCCTCCCAAAGTGCTGGGATTATATGCAAGGGCCACAACGCCCAGCCTGGTTCATGTCTTTTCTTTTTTTTTTTTTTGAGACACAGTCTCACCCTGTCACCAAGGCTGGAGTGCAGTGGTGCAATCTCGGCTCACTGCAACCTCCATCTCCCGGGTTCAAATGATTCTTGTGCCTCAGCCTCCCCCGTAGCTAGGATTACAGGCGCCTGCCACCACGCCCGGCTAATTTTTGTATTTTTTAGTAGAGACAGGGTTTTCACCATGTTGGCCAGGCTGGTCTCGAACTCCTGATCTCAGGTGATCCACCTGCCTCGGCCTCCCAAAGTGCTGGGATTATAGATGTGAACCACCATGCCCAGCTGGTTCATGTCTTAAGAGCAATGTATTTCTCTGAAATCCACTTGCTGGCCAGTGTACCCACTGTCTTTCTTCTCAAGCCAAAGGTTCTATAAAGGTCCTTATCAGCCCACCTAATAAAGTCACAACCTCCCACTGATGATGGTGGTATCATTTTTCTGCCAATCTCTAGTAAACAGAAGGATGATGGCAGGGTATTAACAATAAACATACTTATGATTGAATTCTACGTCTCTTTGTGGTTCTGTCACAGAGATCTTTTGCCAGAAAAGCCAACATAGAGGAAATATGATGCCTGTTGTATAGCCTGAAAAACAGACGTCATTTTTAAAAACATCTCCCTTGAAGCAGCAGCCACATTCACAGAGACTGGCAGTAACAGGAAGCAGCATTTGCCTACCCTGGTCAGATAAGCTTGGGCAAAGGCCAAGTCCTTCTGCTCCCTGAGGGGATCTCGTTCGAGAATGTCCTCATCATACAGCAACAGCAGCTTGGAGGTGTCCTTGCTGGCCCGAGCTCGACTTCCCCGCTTGTTGCGAGCTCGATGATTGTTCCGGCCCTTTCCAGCAGCTTTGATGCTCTCTCCTTGTAGCACACATGAAAAAGATTGTTTCTCTGTCCCTAAACCCCTGCTCTTCCCATTCCACCACATGCACCACCCCAGCCAAATCCTATTCAATATTATGGAGCAACTCAAGGAAAAGGTTGTTGGGAAAACGGTATGAGAAGTAAGTCTGTCAAGTCAGCTCTATGCAGAGTCTGCAGTGTAACTGCCTTAATTGGGATGACAAGATAATCAGCTACTTCATATTGAGAAAGGAAGTCTAAAGAGCAAGTGTGGCTTCTGTAGTGCTCCTGAGAGACTATGTCTGGATGAGGAACAAGCAGTGTTTCCTGAAATAAACATGGGTCTTAGCCCCACACATGATAGATAAGGTAACAATCAGTTTAGTGAAGTGAACGGTCAGGTGCAGTGGCTCACGCCTGTAATCCCAGCACTTTGGGAGGCCGAGGCAGGCGGATTATAAGGTTAGGAGTTCAAGACCAGCCTGACTGACATGGTAAAACCCTGTCTCTACTAAAAATACAAAAATTGGCTGGGTGTAGGGGTGGATGCCTGCAATCCCAGCTACTCAGGAGGCTGAGGCAGGAGTTTCGCTTGAACCTGGGAGGCGGAGCTTGCAGTGAGCCGAGATCACGCCATTGCACTCCAGCCTGGGCGACACAGCAAGACACCATCTCAAAAAAAAAAAAAAAAAGAAAGTGAAGGAAGCTAATATAAATCTAACAATGGATAGGAATCAAATTAAAAATTTCTGAGTATCTGTTCTCCACAAAGACACCACATTAAACGTGTTTTGGGAGTGGGGGATTGCAGAACAGATCCAGAGGGTTTCCTCTGGAAATCCTCCACCTGGTTTATAAGCTATCCACTCTGCATGCTGTCCTCTAGACAACGAGGTTAAGTGAGACTGGTCCTTCAGTATAGGCTTGCCTAACTCACCTGGTGGAGTTCTGCTGGTCTCCACTTCTGGAGCAGTCTCAGATGAGGCAAAAGTAGAAGGAGGCTTCTCAGCTGAGTCTCCAACTGCTTCATCCGTCATTTCATCCTCTTTCTGCAGGCTTTCCATTCCTTCTGCTTCTTCTTCCTCCTCTTCTTCCGGCTCAGAGTTCTCCTCCTGAGAATTCTCTTCTTCAGACTCACCCTCCTGGCTCATGCGCCTTTCAGATGCCAGCCAAGTCAGTTTCTCCATTGTTTCCTGTAAAACCCTCCAAAGAGTACTTATAATGGCTCTTAGTGGCTCATGAATTGCAGAACAGCACAAAGCTATATCAGGATAATCTGAAGTTAAACAATGGGGAGCCCACCACAGCTGTCAGAGGGGAATTCCCTGAGTTATGAAATCCCAGCAATGGGCCAGGTACAGTGGCTCACGCCTGTAATCCCAACACTTTGGGAAGGTGAGGTGGGTGGATCACTTGAGGCCAGGAGTTCAGGACCAGCCTCGCCAACATGATGAAACCCCGTCTCTACTAAAAATACAAAAATTAGTCAGGTACGGTGGCATATGCCTATAATCCCAGCTACTTGGGAGGCTGAGGCACGAGAATTACTTGAACCTGGGAGGCGGAGGTTGCAGTGAGCTGAAATTGTGCCACTGCACTCCAATTTGGGAGACAGAGTGAGACTCCGTCTCAAAAAAAAAAAAAAAAACCACAAACACACACACACAAAACAAGACCAAAAAAAGAAATCCCAGTGATAGCTGACATTCGGCCTGACAGCAGGAGAGGGGAAGAAGTTCCCTTTTACAAACTTCTGTAACCTGAAGATAGTTTTCAGGCTAGAGTGCAATGGTGCAATCTTGGCTCACTGCAACCTCTGCCTCCCAGGTTCAAGCAATTCTCCTGCCTCGGTCTCCTGAGTAGCTGGGATTATAGGCAGGCGACACTATGCCCAGCTACTTGTGTATTTTTAGTAGAGACAGGGTTTCTCCATGTTGGTCAGGCTGGTTTTGAACTCCCGACCTCAGGTGATCTGCCTGTCTTGGCCTCCCAAAGTGCTGGGATTTATAGGCGTGAGCCACCGCGCCAGGCTATTTACACCTTTTTTTTTTTTTGAGACGGAGCCTTGTTCTGTTGCCCAGGCTGGAGCGCCATGATGCGATCTCAGCTCACTGCAACCTCCATCTCCCGGGCTCAAGCGATTCTCCTGCCTCTGCCTCCCAAGCAGCAGGGATTACCGGCACCCGCCACCACGCCTGGCTAATTTTTGTATTTTTAGTATAGATGGGGTTTCACCACGTTGGCCAGGCCAGTCTGAAACTCCTGGCCTTGTGATCCAACCACCTCGACCTCCCAAAGCGTTGGGACTACAGGCGTGAGCCACCAAGCCCAGCCAATTACTATTTTTTAATTTTTTAAGGCATCTAAAGTATGGTCAGGTGATTCAATTTAATGTGTAAATCAGTTTAATAAAATCAGTAAAATTTCATCCTTTCCATCTCATTTCACCTCAACTTCACAATCATGTTCCATAATGCATTACAAATAAATAAAAATGATTTTAGGACTATCCATAGTGTAGCAAGCAAGCAGGTGGCATATCAATAAATTAAACATATTACTGAGTCCACAAAATACTTGAAAATATTCTCCAGCTCTCACCTGGAGTTCTGGGACAGAAAGCACAGATTCCTCAGAAGCTGATGACATTTCATCTTCCTCATCTTGGGTGAGGTCATCAAAGTCCTCTTCTTCCTCTTCTTCTGGCCCATTCTTCTCTCCTCCAGTTTCTGGCCCAACTGGAGTCTCCGTTGACTGACCATCAACACTGGGTGAGTCTTCTGGCTTCCCTGGGGGGCTACTAAGCCTCACTTCAGGATCCATCGAGGACAAAGCATTCTTTGATGATCCTTTGTTCACATCTGTCCCTGAGGTTCCTTCATCAGGGTGCTCTTGAGAAGATGAAGGGGTTTTAGCTGGCTGACTCCTCTCCTCTTCCTTCTGTAAGACTGTCTGTTTCTTTACCTCTCTAGCACTGTTCAACTCCTCGCTTGCGATGCCAGTGTCCAATTCCACAGCATGTTCCTCTTTGATGTCATCACAAATGTCACGCTCAGGGGATCCACTGATTTCCTCTCTAGCATCTTCAGGTTCCACCTTGACAACTTCCTCTAAATCCCTAGGGGAAGAGTTGTTTAGAGACTCCTGGATGCCCTGAGGCAGCGGCTCCAGAGCTTGTCTTCCCTCCTCTGTTTTCACAACAGTCCAGCGACAGGCACTGTTCTCTGACAATCCTTCTTGGCACTCTGTATCTGCTGATGGAGGCCCTGGGCTATGTTCCACTTTGGGGAAAACAGTAGCAGAGAGAGGAGATAGTTCCTGGGGCTCTAATTTGGGTTCTAGGCCCTGAAAGGCATTTTCCCCATTAGCCACAGCACAAGCAATGTCCACATTCACGTGGGCCTTATCTTCAGGGGTGGATGGTATAGGAAGATTCACAGAATTGCCAGAAACAATTAAGGGTGAGACAGAGGAGGCCACAAGGGGCTGGTTCAATTGACAGGGGAAGGAAGTAGGGTTAACCAAGAGGGTGGTAATGGGAATAGTCTGGGGACTCTGGGCCACAGCCGCATTGACAGGCTGGATCATGTTACAGCCACTGCCAAGGCTCACAATCTTCACAGTGGTAGCAGGAACAGTGAAGATAACAGATGCAGGGTGGTGGATAACAGGGGCAGGTTTCATACAGGGAGAGGCCTTGATTCCCCTTCTCTTTGAGGGTCTGCGTCTCACATATGGCTTCCGAAACTTAGAAGGGGCAAGGGAGGGCAGCATTACCTTGGGCACAGGGGCAGAAGAGAGCAAAGTCTGGGATTCAGACAGAGGGAAGCTTGTCCTGCCCTCAGGGGGCATAGCAGGCAGTGCTGCAGGAGACTCAAAACTCTCACCTCCACTGACCCCCAGTGGAGGGACACCTGGAACTGTCTGTAAAACAGTGGCTGGCTGGATCAGGTGAGGAATCCGGAGCACCATTTTGCTCGGAGGGGCTTCTGAATGAGTTGTTCGGGCTGGTGTTTTCCCAGGGTTGAAGCTAGGCTGGAGAGACGGGCTGGGTTGGATAAGGAGGGGCTTCAGGACTGATGAACGCTTCTGTCTCCAAGCCTTCCTGGGGAAACGGGTGGCAACTGGCTTCAGTTTCAGGACCACACCCTTAGGCAACAGCAGTGGGTACCGAGTTTCACTCTCCGAGTTGTCTTTTTCTAGGCCATGATCTGAGTTGATCTCAGTGGTTCCAGTCACATGTCCTACCTCTCTAGCACCATCAGCCATGTGCCGCAGTTCTTCCTGGATGGATGGCAGACTGGCCTATTGGAAACAAGAACACTCTGATCCAGCATATGTCAAAATTTGGGAAAAAGAAGCTTGGCACAGTGGCTCACGCCTGTAATCCCAGCACTTTGGGAGGCTGAAGTGGGCAGATCACTTGAGGTCAGGAGTTCAGGACGAGCCTGACCAACATGGTGAAACCCCATCTCTACTAAAAATATAAAAATTAGCTGGGTGTGGTGGCATGTGC
The DNA here is from genome assembly GCF_047675955.1 of Chlorocebus sabaeus. Taxonomy (NCBI): domain Eukaryota; kingdom Metazoa; phylum Chordata; class Mammalia; order Primates; family Cercopithecidae; genus Chlorocebus; species Chlorocebus sabaeus. The sequence goes on along the minus strand of NC_132923.1, from coordinate 7,561,482 downwards.
CTGTAATCCCAGCTACTGGGGAGGCAACAGCAGGAGAATCACTTGAACCTGGGAGGCAGAGGTTGCGAGGAGCCGAGATCGTACCATAGCCTGGGTGGACAGAGGAAGACTCTGTCTCAAAAACAAAACAAAACAACAACAACAAAAAAAGAATTTGGGAAAAACAATAGGGCTTTCTAGGTTTTAGGGACCTGAGACAAGCTCAAGGCATCTTTCCAAGAAAAGTCTCTCTGCGTATCAAATCTACAAAGACCACATTCCAATTATACACTTTAGAAACTTCTGTGAATTTCCTTTAGCAAATTACTATTTTACCTATTATTTTGAAAATGTAGAATCACCCAGAGAAGGGCAGAAAAGTAAGGGAAGAAAGGTGAACGAGGAAGATTTCTGAAGTCCTAATTCTACAACTAAAGCATCAGTAGATTAAGGAAGCCCTTGATATTCTCTCAGAGCTTTCAGTGACTTGCCTCCCACAGACTTTGAGGAAGAGGGTTGTACCTTTAACCAGAATGGGAGCCGGTGTTCTTCTCTCTCTACAGGTGGCTTCCACTGATGTGGCTGGATCTCTTCACAGCATTTTACTAAGACTGGCAGCTGTTTGGTCTTCTTATAAAACTTAACATGAAAAAAATGTGCATGAGTTACATTCCTTCTGGAAACACTGTCCTCTGTCAGGCTGGTGAATGGGGTGGGTGGTGGATCGAGAGAGAGAGAGAGACACACACACACACACACACACAAAACCACATAGACACCCACGAATACATATATATAAAGAGCATATGCTGTATACTTGTACATTTTGAATTAAACTAATCTCTATTTTCTAACTGATGATCTCTATGTGGTTGCCAGGAAGGGGACAGTTTAGGTCACAGAGAGAAAAGGAAGCAGATGCTCAGAGCAATCTTATGTAAGATTTGTTCCTGCTCAACAGCTGCAAAGACAACATCGTAATCTATACCTTGGACACATGAAAGCTTCATTTTAAGCAAATGATGGTGTGAAGGGCATTAGAAGAGAAGGGGAAAAAAAAGAGAGCCTGAGAAAGTTCAATTCTAAGAGTAAATGAAAGCTGGGCATGGTGGCTCGGGCCTGTAATCCCAGCACTTTAGGAGGCGGGCAGATTACCTAAGGTCAGGAGTTCAAGATCAGCCTGGCCAACATGGCAAAACCCCTATCCCTACAAAAATATAAAAATTAGCCAGGTGTTGTGGCATGCACCTGTAATCCCAGCTACCCAAGGGGCTAAGGCAGGAGAATCCCTTGAACCTGGGAGGTGGAGGTTGTGGTGAGCTGAGATCAGAGATCGTGCCACTGCACTCCAGCCTGGGTGACAGAGTGAGACGCTGGCTAAAAAAAAAAAAAAAAAAAGAACAGGCCGGGCGCGGTGGCTCATGCCTATAATTCCAGCACTTTAGGAGGCTGAGGCGCGAGGATCACGGGGTCAGGAGATCAAGACCATCCTGGCTAACACGGTGAAACCCCGTCTCTACTAAAAAATACAAAAAATCAGCCACGCGTGGTGGTGGGTGCCTGTAGTCCCAGCTACTCGGGAGGCTGAGGCAGGGGAATGGCATGAACCCAGGAGGCGGAGCTTGCAGTGAGCCGAGATCATGCCACTGCACTGCAACCTGGGGGACAGAGCGAGACTCCGTCTCAAAAAAAAAAAAAGAATAAATGAAGATGAGAATTGAACTAAAACCATTGACAATATCTGCTTATCCAACATATACAGAATGTTTTCTATGTCCTAGGCACTGTGCTAAAAGGTAAACACACATGTAAGAGAAGCAATTCCTGCTCTCAAGGAGCTTACAGACTAGTGGGAAAGAGCCAAGTGGAACAATACTGATATCCTACATTTAAAAAAGTACAAAGACAGCCAGGCACAGTGGCTCAGGCCTGTAATCCCAGGACTTTGGGAGGCTGAAGCAGACAGATGACTTGAGCCCAGGAGTTCAAGACCAGCCTGGGCAAAAAAGTGAGACCTGTCTCAATTTTTTTTCTGAGATGGAGTCTTGCTGTGTCACCCAGGCTGGAGTGCAGTGGTGCGATCTCGGCTCACTGCAAGCTCCACCTCCCGGGTTCATGCCATTCTCCTGCCTCAGCCTCCCGAGTAGCTGGCACTATAGGCGTCCGCGACTATGCGTGGCTAATTTTTTGTATTTTTAGTAGAGACAGGGTTTCACTGTGTTAGCCAGGATGGTCTCTATCTCCTGACCTCGTGATCCGCCCACCTGGGCCTCCCAAAATGCTGGGATTACAGGCACAAGACACCACACATGGCCTCAATTTTTTAAAATTTAGGGCCGGGCACGGTGGCTCAAGCCTGTAATCCCAGCACTTTGGGAGGCCAAGACGGGTGGATCACGAGGTCAGAAGATCGAGACCATCTTAGCTAACACAGTGAAACCCCGTCTCTACTAAAAAATACAAAAAACTAGCTGGGCAAGGTGGCGGGCGCCTGTAGTCCCAGCTACTCGGGAGGCTGAGGCAGGAGAATGGTGTAAACCCGGGAGGTGGAGCTTGCAGTGCGCTGAGATCCAGCCACTGTACTCCAGCCTGGGCAACAGAGCGAGACTCCATCTCAAAAAAAAAAAAAAAAAAAAAAATTTAGAAAAAAATTTAAAGAAAAATGCTACTAGAATGTGTTCCACTAAGGGAAGGAAGTAAAACAAAAACAAAGATGTAGAATTCGGGAAATAAGAAGATCCAACACAGTAAGAGGCAAAAATAATCCCCAGGATTATGGTAAAGAAAAAGTCCAAGAAGACATCAGTGCAGCAAGCCCATAGGGCAACACGCTTAGAGTGGAATAGGGTCAGAGGGCTCAGGGAGCGATTCCTTCAAGATGAAAATGACAGAATATCTAGAAGGCCAGACATACTGAAAGGAGATTAAGAAAATTTAAGTAACCTTTACTGTTGATCTGGGAATAATTACATAATAAAATCAAGTCCAGCCCCATTCCCCTAAAAAATGTGATTATTTACTCCAAGAGAAATAAAACGTTCAGCAGGAAAGGCAAGGTATTACAATAACAAAGCTCAGATGTGAAGAGCATTTATACAGTCCTTAAAATTTTACAGTGTAAACCCTGAATACAACCTAACCAAAATTGTGACATATTTACTAGTGAGGAGATTGGAGAGCAGAAAATGTGCATGTTTGTGGTGGGAGTAAGGGAGTGAGGAGACAGATAAATCCTCAACTTCCCTAGCTTATGGTTAATGGTTAATAAATAAGGCCTAAATCCAATATACCAGGAAGTAGCAATTAGAGGCTGAGACAGGAGAACTGCCTAAGGCGAAAAATTCTAGACCAGCCTGGGCAATATAGACACATTCCATTTCTGAAAAAAAAATTTTTTTTTTAATACGCAAGCAAGGTAGCTCATGCACATAATCCCAGTTCCTTGGGAGGCTGAGGTGGGAGGAATGCTTGAGCCCAGGTGTTCGAAGTTACAGTGAGCTATGATACCACTGTACTCCAGCCTGGGTAGCAGAGCAAAAGCCTATCTCAAGAAAAAAACAAAAACAAAACAAAACAAAAGGCTGGGCATAGTGGCTCACACCTGTAATCCCAACACTTTGGGAGGCCAAGTTGAGGCAGGCAGACTGACAGTTGTCAAAACTTCAAGACCAGTCTGGGCAACAAAGTGACACAGCATCTCTACACAAAATAAAATAATGAGCTAGGCTTGGTGGAACGTGCCTGTACTCCAGGCTACTTGGAAGGCTGAAATGGAAGGATCACTTGAACCCAGGAGTTTGTGGCTACAATGACCTACGACTGTGCCAATGGACTCCAGACAGGATGATAGAGCAAGAAAACTGTCTCTAAAAACACAACACAGGCCGGGCATGGTAGCTCACGCTTATAATCCCAGCACTTTGGGAGGCTGAGGTGGGCTGATCACCTGAGGTCGGGAGTTCAAGACCAGCCTGACCCACACAGAGAAACCCCATCTCTACTAAAAATACAAAATTAGCTGGACTTGGTGGCGCATGCCTATAATCCTAGCTACTTGGGGACGCTGAGGTAGGAGAATTGCTTGAACCTGGGAGGTGGAGGTTGCAGTGAGCCAAGATCATGCCGTTGTACTTCAGCCTGGGCAAGAAGAGCAAAAACTCCATCTCAAAAAACAAAAATAAAATTAAATAAAAACACAACATAAATAAGTATCTAAATAAAAAAGAAGAAACCAGGTGCAGTGGCTCACACCTGTAATCCCAGCACTTTGGGAGGCCAAGGCGGGTGGATCACTTAAGGTCAGAGGTTTGAGACCAGCCTGGCCAACATGGTGAAACCTCGTCCCTACTAAAAATACAAAAATTAGCCAGGCATGGTGGTGCATGCTTGTAATCCAAGCTACTTGGGATGCTGATGCAGGAGAGACACTGAGGCAGGAGAATCGCTTGAACTTGGGAGGTAAAGACTGCAGTGAGCCAAGATCACGCCACTGTACCCCAGCCTTAGTGACAGAGCAAGAGTCTGTCTGACACACACACACACACAAAAAAAGCATGTAAGTGGAATACTGTCAGTGCTTTAGATAAAAGAAGGTTCCTCTTTTCTTTGAGAATAACAAGAGAAAAGAATGAGTACATATTGGTGAGGTGCCTGGATGGCGCATGCAGGAAACACTCACTTTAATGATGTTGTCAGGAGCTCTGTTCATGTTGAGGTTCTTGATTCTCACTGTCAGTTGGTGCGCAGTTTTGCAGGTTAGAAGGTACTTGCTGATTAGCGGATTAGGAAACTCAGTTCCTTCAAAATGCTTCAGTCCTAAAGCTAACAAACTGAGAAAGGAGCAATGACACTAAATCTCACTTCACAGTCCTTCCTTCTAAAGGGCCTCCCCAGACTAACACATTTTACGATCTACTCTTTTTTATTTTATTTTTTCTTGAGACAAGGTCTCACGCTGTCACCCAGGCCAGAGTGCAGTGGCACAATTGCAGCCCACCGCACCCTCTACTTCCTAGGCTGAAACGATTCTCTAGTCTTCTCAGCCTCTCAAAGTGCTGGGATTACAGACATCAGCCATGGTGTGTGACCCAATCTACCTTTTCATTTTTTTCAGACAGGGTCTTGCTCTGATGCCCAGGCTGGAGAGCAGTGGCATGATTACAGTGCACTGCAGCCTTGAATGCCTGGGTTCAATCGATTCCCACACTTCAGCCTCCCAAGTATCTGTGACCACAGACGTTCACCACCATGCCTGGCTAATTTTTTTCTTCCATTATTTGTAGAGACCAGTTCTCACTTTGTTGCCCTGGCTGATCTTAAACTCCTGGCCTCAAGCAATCCTCCTGCCTCAGCCTCTCAAAGTGCTGGTATTACAGGTATGAGCCACCATGCCTGGCCAATCTACTTTTTCTAAATCTAATTCTTGTACAAGTTGGTGACTACTCAACAGAAAATTTCAGATGCTTAGTGAGTACTGATTAAGTATTATAAATAAGAATAAGGCCAGGCACAATGGCTCACATCTGTAATCCCAGCACTTTGGGATGCCGAGGCAGGCAGATCACTTGAGGTCAGGAGTTCGAGACCAGCCTGGCCAACATGGTGAAACCCCGTCTCTACTAAAAATACAAAAAATAGCCAGGTATAGTGGTGAGCACCTGTAATCCCAGCTACTTCGGCAGGAGAATTGCTTGAACCCAGAGGGCGAAGGTTGCAGTGAGCCGAGATCGCACCACTGCAGTGCAGCCTGGGTGACAAGAGTGAGACTCCATTTAAAAAAAATCAAATACTTCACAATTAGCTGGGAACATAAGAAACTAGGCATAAATCATTAATAAACATGAGATCATGATGAGCTGTATCATGATGAGCTGTATACTAACAACACAAAGGAACTTCAAAGAGAATACAAAGGAAGGAGAATGATCCTAGTAAAACTAATACAAAATGAATAGGTACCCTGTCAGACAACTTAAACCGGCACCAATACTACCCTCTAACAACATAGATAATCGTGGTTGCATATATACATATGTGCTGATAACAGTGTGGCAATACACACAAAGGGCCATAAAAATGTTCATAATCTGGTGGGTGTGGTGGCTCATGCCTGTAATCCCAGCACTTTGGGAGGCCAAGGTGGGAGGATGCCTTGAGTCCAGGAGTTTGAAAGATTCCTGGATAACACAGAGAGACCCTCATCTGCACACACAAAAAAATGAGTCATGTATGGTGGCACACGCCTGGGGTCCCAGCTGCTCCATGGAGGCTGAGGTGCAAGGATCACTTGATCTCAGGAGTTCAAGGCTGCAGTGAGCTGTGACTGCCTGGGTGACAGAGTAAGATCCTGTCTCTACATAAATAAATAACATAAAATAAAATAAAAGCGAACTTCCTGCCTTGGCCTTTCAAAGTGTTGGGACTACAGGTGGGAGCCACCATCTCCGGTCTAAAATGCTTTAAAAATGTGTGTGACATTCCCCCAAAAAGCAGTATTTGGCACTGCTAGAACAAGCATGTCCTAGAGGGCTCTGCTCATCTATACTGCTCTTCCTTTTGTCTTTTGTGTCCATGTTTTATTATTATCTTACTTCCCCTAAACTCCTCAAAGGAACTATGTCTTCTCCTTGGGATATTCTGCTGTTTTGATCTCCCAGAGTAAACACTTACTTGTCCTCAGCCTTGGTGAAGACGATCTTATCCTGGGGATTCTTTGCCTTCAGGGAACACACTGGAAGTAACTCTGGATACATGAAAACCTTGCTTGTGGCCAGAATCCAAGCCACTTGCTTTGGCAAACAGGGAAATTCATTGGCTATAAGAAAATAAATCTCGAATAAATCAACTTCTAAGACAAAACAGGGCTTCAAAAAGCCCGTGAATGCATTTTTGCATTTAGGTAGAGCTGTCCTTATCTAACTGGATTTCCCTCCCATCTGCCTACCATTCCCCAAAGAGTTTCCACAGTCTTTCTTAAGCTAACATTGTATCTAAAGGGAGTCCCATTCAATGGCAATAAAAGTTGACTCTTATTCTTTCTTACATGGAACACTTTATTCACTAAGTAAAACAAACACTTAAAAAGCACCTAGTAATAAAAGGAGCTGGCAATAGTGTATGCTCAAAAATGTTTTACCTCCTTCCCCCCTTAAATCCTCGAAGGATAAGAGACCTTCAACAATGCTTTCTTTCTTCCAGAATAAGATTCCAACTTCTTTAATCTCCCTCACAAATCTGGTATTCCAAATTTTACTTTTATTTGATTCTTACTTAACTTTCATTAAGTTCTCCCAGATTCCTCCTGAGGTTGGGAACAAAAGAACCATAAAAGGAATGAGACAATTCAGTCTCATTCATTTCCCTCTCCCTCTCTCAGCCTCTCACTTTCAGGAACCTCTGCATTTCTAAAGACAAAACTACTACATCCGTATTTCTTCTTCCGTAAGTGTTATTTTTATATCCCCAGAAGAAAGCAACAGGTCAACAGATGTGTAAGATATTATTATAATTTGGTGTTAAATCAAGTTTTCATCACCATTTCATATCAGTTAATACAGCTATTCAAGTAGTTTGGGATCTGTGTCTACGATATAATACACTTAAATACAACTATATTCAACTTAACGATAAGACTCAGGGATTTAAAATAGAATCCAAAGACAAACACAAATCCAGAACAAACCACAACTAATTTGCTAAATCAGGAAACAAATCAGAAGCAAATATTTGGCTTAAGTAAATAGCAAATATTTTCTCAAAAAATACTAAACCAACGCAAGGTAGAATCTAAACCTGCAAATTTCTTTACAATACTGAACACGGCAAATGTATAATCTCTAATTTATGCGTAACTCCCAAGTCAACATTTCATTCAGAATGGAGATATCACTTACGCTGCAGTCAGTATGGTAAATAAAGTTAGTTGATTTTTTTTTTTTTTTTTTTTTTTGAGATGCAGTCTCGCTCTGTCGCCCAGGCTGGAGGGCAATGACGCGATCTCACTCACTGCAACCTCTGCCTCCTGGGTTCAAGCAATTTTCCTGCCTCAGCCTCCCAAGTAGCTGGGACTACAGGCGCGTGCCCCCACGCCTGGCTAATTTTTGTATTTTTAGTAGAGACGGGGTTTCACTGTGTGAGCCAGTATGGTCTCAATCTCCTGACCTTGTGTTCCCCCTGACTCGGCCTCCCAAAGTACTAGGATTATAGGTGTGAGCCACAGCACCTGGCCTTAGTTGAAGACAGTAAAAAGCTAAACATGACCAAACTTTACTACCTGACTTTCATCTTTACCAGGCCCCAGTTTATTTTGATCTGACTCCTAATACCCCTCATATTGCTGTAGTCAAATTCTTAGCACTGAGCTTCAGATCTCTACCTCCCATATTCCTATACTGTCCACTGCCTCCATGCCTTACCCAGGCCCAGAGATTATCATGTAATTCTAGAATTCAGATAATGAGTACAAAGGGAGGATAAAAGAGAGAAGAAAGAAATTACAAATGTCCTGTGTCCTCCATTCCTAGGCAAGTATCCTAGGAAGTTATCTATGGGATAAGATTCCCACCACCTCTCACCGCAAGTAAAAACTTAAAGCTGACACATCTGTCTCCTACCAGTCTTCTTGACAGTTTTATGAGGGCTGCAGTCAATGCTGACATGTGTGCTGAAGTCTTCAATAAGCTGCATAGCTCCCATCAAGTTACAGGGTTGGAACAGGGTCTGAAACTTGGGGTTGTACTGATGGTGAAGGGCGATGGAGCTTTGAGCAAAGGTTCCCAGCTCTTTCTGGGAAAACAGGACACAAGAAGATCTAAGACAATTCCAGACAATTAATACCAGTAGCCTTCAGAATCTAAATGAGAAGCTGACCTTCCTACTACAGGATAAAAACAGGTAAAAATCATCATAAAGTCTTTCACAATAAACTACTCTGTGAAGATTACACCTGAGTTCCCAGATATTCAGGGATTGTATTCTTGGTTTACTTTAAGACTTAGTGAGAAACACTAAGGAATATACGGTCTAGTTCCCGAACTAGAATGAAGATTATGAAGAATGAGGATTTTTTTTTTTTTTTTGAGACAGAGTCTCACTCTGTCGCCCAGGCTGGAGTGTAATGGTACGATCTTGACTCACTGAAGTCTCCACTTCCCAGGCTCAAGCGATTCTTCTGCATCCACCTCCCAAGTAGCTGGGATTAATTACAGGTGCCCTCCAGCATGCCCGGCTATTTTTTGTATTTTAAGTAGAGACCGGATTTTACCATGTTGGTCAAGCTGTTCTCGAACTCCTGACCTCAAGCGATCCAGCCACTTCAGCCTACCAAGGTGCTGAGATTACAGGCATGAGTCACTGCACCCAGCCAAGAATTAGGACTATTACTTTTATTTTATTATTTATTTTGAGACTGGATCTCACTCTGCCGCCCAGGCTGGAGTGCAGTGGCGCGATCTCAGCTCACTGCAACCCCTACCTCCCAGGCTCAAGCTATCCTTCCATCTCTGCCTCCCAAGTAGCTGAGACTACAGGTACGCACCACATCTGGCTAATTTTTGTATTTTGTAGAGATGGGCTTTCGGCATGTTGCCCCAGCTGGTCTCGAACTACTGGGGTCACGCAATCTGCCTGCTTTGGCCTCCCAAAGTGCTGGGATTACAGGGATAGCCACCGTGCCCAGTCTCAACATCTATAAAAGGAACAGTGGTACCAAAAAACCTAAGAAGTTAGGTTGGATCTAAAGATAAGGAGGATTCAATAAAAATATCAGAAGGACAGTACTAAGAAAATTGAATACACTCCCTGTCCTTTCATGGGAATCAGTGGCTTATGTTCTCTCAGCAAACAGAGGAAGCCTTAACAGAAAGTAGGCAAAGCAATCAAAAATACCCAAGAGAGAAGAATAAATATAGATTATGATTAGTGAATAACTATGAGAAATAACCTGCCAAGCTAATTTCACACTCTAGTCTTTAGAGTTAGGGATATTTGGAAACTTACAAGAAATATCCTGGTGGTACTAGCCTCCGGACTGAGACTGGGGTTGCAGGTGGCAAGAAGGTGGATTTGGGTCAAGAGCTGAACGTGCTGGGGATGGAAAGAAAATAATGAAGTGACATGTTGCCACACTGTCATTTCAGGAACTCAGAGAGATTTTTTTTTTTTCTTCTTGGAGACAGGATCTCTCTGTCACCTAGGCTGCTGTGCAGTGATGCAATCATGGCTCCACGCCCTCTCAACCTCCTGTGCTCAAGCAATCCTCCCACCTCAGCCTCCTGAGTAGCTGGGACCACAGGTGCATGGCACCATGCCTCGCTAATGTATTTTTATTTTTTGTAGAGACAGGGTCGCACTATGTTGCCCAGGTTGCTCTTGAACTCCCTGGCTCAAGCAATCCTCCCACTTCAGTCTCCCAAAGTGCTGGGTTTACAGGTGTGAGTCACCATAACCCAGCCCCTAGAGAGACAATAACTAAGATGTTTGCAACTTTATCACATATATTTTGCTTTCTGAAAGGAGTATGAGAACAACATAGAATCTTGGCATAAATCTCTCAGACATGTTCCCTTGAACAAAATGACAGAAGGAGAGGAAGCTTAACCTTAATCCAGAGGGACTGAGATTAGAAAAAGGAAAAAAAAACCTACTTCTCACAGTGAAGTTTGTTAAATTTCAGAATAGATTACTAAGGACTCTTTGAAATCTGTATTTCTGAATACCATTAGTATCCTTGTATGCTCTCTTCCTTGAGTCATAGGGCATGAACATGATGACTTCTCGAGCTCCTAGATGTGAAGATACTATGGTTTTAGCAGGTGGTAAGGTAACTATCTCTGACTTTTACAAAGCTGTTAATTTCTGGCCTCAGAGTTAGGCCTTGGTATAATCCAATATTAACATGACCAAGAAAAGTGTTACCTGCTGCATCTGCTGCTGGAGTCTCTTCCTCTGTGCTGGGTCCAGAATCAGAGTCTGATGAACTTTCTCACTCTGGGGTTTAACCTTCTCTACTTCCTGCAGCTGTTTGGCTGAAGATTTCTTCATCTTCAGCTGTTCAAATAGCTCCTTCACTGTCCGATGTTGTTCATTTAGCAAGTTGGCCAGTGGTTCCTCAAACCTATTCCCAACAGGGAGATGACTGAATTTGAGTGTTTCCCTAGGTCCACAACATCCCTAGGTCCACAACACATCCAATTTGTTCTAATGATGAGCAAAGAACCTGAACAATTTTCATTGTCTTCTAATCTGACAACTCACTTTAGTCAACAATCAAACTCCCAGCCTTATACAAATCTTTTCCCAAAGTAGTTAGCATGCATCAAATATGATGATTCTATATTACATTCCATCCCATTCCTCTACAATTCCTCTTCTAAATAATATACAAATGAAGAAAAAATCAAAATGCTAGGAACAGAGAAATATATGGGTAAGAAAGCAGCCAAGGAGCTGGTGGGAACTCATCATTCTCATTTCTTCCCTCATTTACTTGTTATTCCCATCCCAGGTTCAGCTTGTCCCATTTCGCTATCCACTCAGGCTGCACTGCCTTGCATTTTTTTTCCAAAATTTAATATATATATATATTTTTTGTGACAGTCTCGCTCTGTCGCCCAGGCTGGAATGCAGTGGTGCGATCTCAGCTCACTGCAACCTCTGCCTCCCGGGTTCAAGCGATTCTCCTGCCTCACCCTCTCAAGTAGCTGGGACTATAGGCACGTGCCACCACATCCAGCTAATTTTTTGTATTTTTAGTAGAGATGGGGTTTCACTGTGTTAGCCAGGACAGTCTCTATTTCCTGACCTCATGATCCACTCATCTCAGCTTCCCAAAGTGCTGGGATTACAGGCGTAAGCTACCATGGCTGGCCTTCAAAATTTTAAGTTTCGGAATACATGTGCAGGACACGCAGTTTTGTTACACAGGTAAACATGTGCCTTGGTGTTTTGCTGCACCTATCAACCCATCACCTTGGTATTAAGCCCAGCTGCATCAGCAGTTTATCCTGATCCTCTCCCTTCCCCCACCTCCCCAACAGGCCCCAGTGTGTGCTGTTCCCCACCCTGCGTCCATGTGTTCTCATTGTTCAGTTCCTACTTATATGTGAGAACATGCGGTATTGTTTTTCTGTTATTATGTTAGTTTGCTGATGGCTTCACCTCCATCCATGTCCCTGAAAGGGACGTGATATCATACCTTTTTATGGCTGTATAGTATTACATGGTGGAATACTACATTTTCTTATTTATCTATTGCTATAATATTGGGGATTCCTTGAAATATGAGAACCTGCTTGTTGTAGCTACATAAACATATTTTTTTTTCTTTTGAGACGAAGTCTCACTCGGATGCCAAGCTGGAGTATAGTGGCATGATCTCGGCTCACTGCAACCTCCGCCTCCCTGGTTCAAGTGATTCTCCTGCCTCAGCCTCGCGAGTCGCTGGGACTACAGGCATGCACCACCACGCTCCAGCTAATTTTTGTATTTTTAGTAGAGATGGGGTTTCACCATGTTGGCCAGGATGGTCTCGATCTCTTGACCTCATGATCCACCTGCCTCGGCCTCCCAAAGTGGTGGGATTACAGGCGTGAGACACCACGTCCAGCCAAAAGATCTTATCCTGACGGCATATGGTATCAGCACATGCTTAATTACTTAAGTATCTTATTCTCCTTTTACTTCAGAACTGACATGCTAGGTTTTTGAAAAAAGTCTCTCAGGAGGGTAGGGGTGGGAAATTAGGGTTTGGAACCTTAGAAGAGGAATTTATTTGCTTATTTATTTATTTATTTATTTATTTTTTGAAATGGAGTCTTGCTCTGTTGCCCAGGCTGGAGTGCAGTGGCATGATCTCAGCTCACTGCAACCTCTGCCTCCCGGGTTCAAGTGATTCTCCTGCCTCAGCCTCCTGAGTAGCTGGGATTACAGGCATGCATCACCACGGCCAGCTAATCTTTGTATTTTTTGTAGAGACAGGGTTTCACCACGTTAGCCAGGCTAGTCTCGAATGACTGACCTCAAGTGATCCACCCACCTCGAACTCCCAAATTGCTGGGATTACAGGCGGGAGCCACTGCACCCAGCTAGGAAGAGGAATTTAAAGGGCTAAAAGCAAATACCTTCATGGAGAGCAGTAGGGTAATATTTGAACTAACCACTCAGTTCTGTTCATGTGAACTACCATTACTTATTTTAGTATATCCTTTTCCTGCTTCATGCTAGAAGATTTTTGACTTGTTTAAGAAAGCAAGGCTTGCCAGTCAGAATGACAATTATTAAAAGGTCAAGAAACAGTCGGGCGTGGTGGCTCACGCCTGTAATCCCAGCAATTTGGGAGGCCAAGGCAGGTGGATCACTTGAGATCAGTGGTTTGAGACTGGCCTGGCTAACATGGTGAAACCCTGTCTCTATGAAAAAATACAAAAATTAGCCAGCTGTGGTGATGCGTGCCTATAATCCCAGCTACTCACGAGGCTGAGGCAGGAGAATCACTTGAACCCAGGAGGCAGAGGTTGCAGTGAGCCAAGATCGCGCCACTGCACTCCAGCCTGGGCAACAGAGCAAGACTCTGTTCCAATAAAATAAAATAAAATAAAAATAAAATAAAATAAAATAAAATAAAATAAAATAGAATAAATAGAATAAAATAAACAAACAAATAAATTCCTCTTCTAAGGTTCCTAACTCTAACTTCCCACCCCTACCCTCCTGAGAGACTGTTTCCAGGGCTGAAGCAAAAATGGAAAAACCCAGCATGACAGTTCTGAAATAAAAGGAGAATAAGATACTTAAACGATTAAGCACGTGCTGATACCCTATGCAATCAGGATAAGACCTGTTCATGTAGCTACAAAGAGCAGGTTATCATATTTCAAGTAATCTCCCATATTACAGCAATAGATAAATGTTTTCAATAGTTAATTTTAAAAAGTTATCATTTATCTATTTGGGATAAAAATTATGCTTTCTTTTATAGTATTTACTGTGGGTTTGGACAGCACAGGGTAAAAACCTAAAGCCTGTGGGACTGTCTTATACAATCTTCTGAGAACTGAAAACCTGATCACCTGCACTACTACCACTAAAGGAACAGAAGCCCAGAAGCATAAAAAAGTAGGTAATGGAAATATAGCCTGCACGTAGTTGTATTTATTATGATTATGATTATTATTATTATTATTTTGAGATGGAGTTTCGTTCATGTTGCCCAGGCTGGACTGCAGTGGAGCGGTCTTGCCTCGCTGCAACCTCTGCCTCCCAGGTTCAAGCGATTCTGCTGCCTCAGCCTCCCAAGTAGCGGGGATTACAGGCACCTGCCAATACATCCGACTAATTTTTTTGCATTTTTAGTAGAGACAGGGTTTTGCTATGTTGGCCAGGGTGGTCTCAAACTCCTGACCTCAGGTAATATGCCCGCTTCAACATCCCAAAGTGCTGGGATTACAGGCGCGAGCCACTGCGCCCGACCTATAATTATTATTATTGGTTTTATTTTTCTTTCTTTCTTTTTTGAGACGGTGTCTCTGTCTCCCAGGACGGAGTGCAGTGGCGTGATATTGGCTCATTGCAAATTCTGCCTCCTGGGTTCAAGCAATTCTTCTGCCTCAGCCTCCTGAGTAGCTGGGATTACAGGTGTGTGCTACCATGCCTGGCTAATTTTTATATTTTTAGTAGAGACAGGGTTTCACCATGTTGGTCAGGCTGGTCTCAAACTCCTGACCTCGTGATCTGACCGCCCTGGCCTCCCAAAGTGCTGGGATTACTGGTGTGAGCCACCACATCCGGCCTATTATTATTATTATTTTTTTTTTTTTTTTTTTTTTTTTTTTTTGAGAGGGAGTCTCGCGCTGTCGCCCAGACTGGAGTGCAGTGGCCGGATCTCAGCTCACTGCAAGCTCCGCCTCCCGGGTTTGCGCCATTCTCCCGCCTCAGCCTCCCGAGTAGCTGGGACTACAGGCGCCGCCACCTCGCCCGGCTAGTTTTTTGTATTTTTTAGTAGAGACGGGGTTTCACTGTGTTAGCCAGGATGGTCTCGATCTCCTGACCTCGTGATCCGCCAGTCTCGGCCTCCCAAAGTGCTGGGATTACAGGCTTGAGCCACCGCGCCCGGCCCCGGCCTATTATTATTTTTTGAGAGGCAGTTTCACTCTGTCACCCAGGCTGGAGTGCAGTGGCACAATCTCGGCTCAGTGCAACCTCTGACTCCCAGGTTCAAGCGTTTCTCCTGCCTCAGCCTCCCAAGTAGCTGGGATTACAGGCACGTGCCACCACACCCAGCTAATTTTTATATTTTTAGTAGAGATGGGGTTTTACCATATTGACCAGGCTGGTCTGGAACTCCTGACCTCAGGTGTTTTGCCCACCTCAGCCTCCCAAAATGCTGGGATTACAGGTGTGAGTCACCACATGTGGCCTTGCACCTGCTTTTAATAAATATTACTTGCATAACTGATAAGGGAGGCACAGATAACTCACTTTCCCAGGGTTTTTGTTTTGTTCTTTTTTTTTTCTCTCTTCTTTATTGTGTTTTAAGATGTTTTTACTATCTATGGACTTACAGAATCCAGGATGCTTTATTGAGTCAAAGATTATAACAGGTTTGCATTTGCAACCGAAAGAAAAGCAGCAACTGCCCAAGTACAGTCATGTGCCACATAATGTTTCAGTCAACAATGAACCACATATTCAGAGGTGGTTCCGTAAGATTATTGTATCTTTTCTATGTTTACATACATACGTACTTACCACTGTGTTACAACTGCCTACAGTATTCAGCAGAATAACATGCTATACAGGTTTGTGGCCCGGGAGCAATATGTTATACTGTATAGCCTAGGTATGCTGTAGGCTAAACCATCAAGGTTTATCCAAGTGCTTTCTACATTTACACAATGATGAAATCGTTTAATGATAACATTTCACAGAACGTATCACCATGAGATGATATATGACTATTCTACTGAATACCAGAAGGTAACTGAATTCTAACAGGAGTTTTAAATTATTTCTATACTTTACAAATTTTATTTATTTTTTTGAGACAGAGTCTCTCTCTGACACGCAGTCTGTCATTTCGGCTCACTGCAACCTCCGCTTTCCGGGTTCAAGCGATTCTCCTGCCTCAGCCTCCCGAGTAGCTGAGATTACAGACACCCGCCACCATGCCTGACTAATTTTTGTATTTTTAGTAGAGATGTGGTTTCACCATGTTGGCCAGACTGGTCTCGACTCCTGACCTGAGGTGATCCCCCTGCCTCGGGCTCCCAAAGTGCTGGGATTACAGGCGTGAGCCACCACGCCCGGCCTATACTTCCCAAATTTTAAGAAGTTACAAAGAGTTGATCAGCAGAACCAAAACACGTTTATAGATCAAATCCCATTATATGTTCCCAGGATGAATGGTTCCATTCATAGCAGAATGGAATTTTGTTCTATGAGCTGTAACTTAAAATAATGGGTCAAATACTGACTTAGCAATCCTGAGGTTTTTGATGTAGTTGTACTGTGATATTTGTTGTAATGGAGAATTACCGGTATTTCTAGTTTTTAGACATTGGTTGGCATATCTTATCTTTTTTTTACTAAACTGGAAAATCCCTAAAGGTCTAGCTTTCAGATAAATCCCAAGCTTTCTACTTGGGTAGTAATGCTGTTAGGACACATGACTAATTAAGAGGGTCTATTCTCTTTGCTTAGTTCCACTTACGGCACAAAATGCATCCTGATCTCTAGCTATCCATCTAATGACTATATGCTGCTACTCGCAATGGATAACAATAGAATAAAGTGCAGATGCAAATCCACCAGAAAATGAGGAAAAAAATAAAGCCTCTACTTTCTGGATGCTGTAACACAAGTGCCAACTTCAGGCAAAAAGGTCAGCACATACGTTTCAGACTCCTTACTGCAGGTGCTTCAGGGTTTGCTCCACTAATGCCTAGGTGACTAACAAAGTTTCAGTCACATTTAGCAGATATTAATGGCACATAAAAAGAACGAAAGGGACAGACTCGATATTACAATATGGGGTAGTTTGTGTGTCTGGCCACATAAATTCCTACATACCTCTCCAGCACCACTCACCTGGAGAAGTGGATATGGATGCCAGCTACTGTTTTTTCTCCCTTCCCAAACAGATACAGCTTGGCCTACAGCTGCACTGCCCCATACCAAGGAGACTTCACTTGACACCTAACTCCTGACAGGGCTCTGCATCCTTACATCAGTAACAGAAGCTGGTTGGGGATGAAAAATTGTTAACTGCAACTTCTGAAAACCTTTTCAGAAATAAACTATTCCTCTATTCCAAATCTCAAGGTCTTTCAACTAGCCTACCGTAGAGCTTGAGGAGTGTTGAAGTTAGGTCGAGGCTCAGCCACACGCTCCTCCTCTTCTGGGCCATCATCTTCCATGTTGGAGAATCCCATCTCATCTTGGAACTGTGGGCAAAGGGAAGAGAGGGTTTTCCTGGGGAATGGGTCTCGAATGTTGCTCCAGTATTGGGAAGGAAGAGTGAAAACTACAGATTACAAGACTTTAATAATGCTGGCACCCAGAAAGAGCTAATGTCAGAACCTTCTCACTTCAGGACTCCCACAAACCCACACTTAGGATGGCTATTATGCCAAGAAAGAAGTCGTTCAACCAGTCAACTCGTGACAGTAAGGACAGAGCATGGATAACTCAAAATTATCAATCTCTCTCTTTTTTTTTTTTTGAGACGGAGTCTTGCAGTCTTGCTCTATTGCCCAGGCTGGAGTGCAGTGGCACGATCTGGGCTTACTGTAACCTCCACCTCCCAGATTCAAGCGATTTTCCTGCCTCAGCCTCTGCAGTAACTGTGACTACAGGTGCCCGCCACCATGCCTAATTTTTGTACTTTTAGTAGAGACAAGGCTTCATCATGTTGGCCAGGCTGGTCTCAAACTCCTGACCTCAGATGATCCACCCGCTGTGGCCTCCCAAAGTGCTGGGATTACAGGCGTGAGCCACCACACCCAGCCTCAAAATGATCACTCTCTTAAAGAGAAATACCTTTTGAGACAAATTTATGAAAAAAGTAATTATTTGTGCACAAAGTAGTTTAAAACTAGTTGACAATCTTTAAGGACACACCAAATGACAGTAGGGGAAGTCATCAAAAATTTTCCAGGGGCCAGGCATGCTGACTCATACCTATAATTCCAGCACTTTGGGAGGCCCAATGCAGGAAAATTGCTTGAGCCCAGAAGTTCCATAACAGCCTGGGCAATGTGGTAAGACCCTGTCTCTACAAATAAAATAATTAGCTGGGTGTGTTGGTATGTCCCAGCTACTCACGAGGCTTAGACAGAGGACTGCTTAAGCCTAGAAGGTCAAGGCTGCTGTGAGCTGTAATTTCACCACTGCACTTTAGCTTGGGTGACGGAGTGAAACCCCCCTCGAAAAAAAAGAAGTTTCAAGGAAAATGTTAATAAGAACAACATACATGTATATAATCAAGAGTCTAGCAGTTAGAAAAATTCCCTTGTCATTATGTTCTTTCCCAGGTAGACTAAAAGTAGAATTGGTTCAGTCTGACCCCTCTCCTAGAAGGAGCATCACAGAGACCAAATGACACATCTTGCTGGAGAACTGACTTACAATCCCATGTTCTCACTTGAGGATCATTACTCACAGTTTCAAACAGCTCTTCCATCAGCTCATTTACTTCCTTTTCTGCAAGAAAGCCAAACAGTATGTTGTTGGTATAGATTTTACAATAAGGAAGAATTCCATGAAGACAATGTATAATGTTTTCAACAAGGAATGACAAATTCTTCATGTCTATCCTTCTTTTTTTTGAGATGGGTCTCGCTATGTCACTCAGGCTGGAGCTCAGTGGCGCGATCTTGGCTCACTGCAACCTCTGCATCCCCTCCCTGGTCCAATCGATCCTCCCACCTCAGCTCCCCAAGTAGCTGGGACCACAGACGCATGCCGCCACACCCAGCTAATTTTTGTATATTTTGTAGAGATGAGGTTTCGCCAGGCTGGTCTCGAATTCCTGAGCTCAAGCGATCAGCCCAACTCGGCCTCCCAAAATGGTGGGATTACAGGCGTGAGCCACTATGACTGACTATCCTTCCTTCATTTATTCAAAAACATTTATTGAGGCCGGGTGCGGTGGCTCACGCCTATAATCCCACCACTTTGGGAGGCTCTCTACTAAAAATACAAAAAATTAGCCGGCCATGGTGGTGGGTGCCTGTAGTCCCAGCTACTTGGGAAGCTGAGGCAGGAGAACGGCTTGAACCCAGGAGGTGGAGCTTGCAGTGAGCTGAGATTGCACCACTGCACTCCAGCTTGGGCGACAGAGCAAGACCCTGTCTAAAAAAAAAAAAACAAAAACAACAACAACAAAAAACATTTATTGAGCACTATGCTTTTTAGATGCTTGGGATATATGAGAGAATGAGAGAGAGAGACAGAGATCTATTCGCATGAAGCTTAAATTCTAAAAGGAAGAAGACAGGAAAAAATGTGAGCTAGACGATTTTATAATTAGATGGCCTATCCAAATCCACACAGTACTGAATGGAATCAAGAGATGAGTCTCCTAGCCTGGGTAAAATGTTGAAACCATATCTCTACAAAAAAATTTAGCTGGGCTTGGTGGTGCACACCTGCAGTCCCAGCTACTCAAGAGGCTGAGGTGAGAGAATCTCGAGTCCAGGAGGCAGAAGCTGCAGTGTGCTGAGATCATGCCCCTGCATTCCAGCCTAGGCGACAGAGCAAGATACTGTCTAAAAAAAAAGAGACAGAGAGAAAGACAAGTTTCCAACAGGGTTTTATAGGACGCTGTCTTTGGATCTGAACTATTCAAGAACTCCATCAGTGACTTAAAAGACCCAGAGAACATACTTAACAAATCTGTAGATGATGTAAAGCTGAAAGGGACTGCCAATCCAATTGATGGAAAATTCAAAATTATATTTTCTCAAATCAACTGGATGGAACATATAGGGATAAATTTAAAGTTCCATGTTTAAGAATGTTTTTGTTTTTGTTTTTTTTAAATAGAGACAGCATCTTGCTATGTTGCCCAGGCTGGTCTCAAACTCCTTAGTTCCAGTGATCCTCCCACCTTGTCCTCCCTAAGTGTTGGGATTACAGGTGTGAGCCATGGTGCCCAGTCCTACAGTTAAGAGTTTTAAAGATCAGTTTATCAATTACATGAAAAGGTGACGTGGCTTAAAAATAATGTGAAAAAGACCTGAAAGTTTTGGTTGGTACAAGAATCTGAGGTAAAAAAAAAAAAGTTTTGGTTGACCTCAGGTTCAATAAGACACAGCTGCTCCAAAATAGGGCTCATAACCAACAAGGCAAACATATCACTGAACTAGAGCAGAGTCTAACACTATGTCTGCAAGACTGTGAACAATTTTATAAAGGCCCTTCTTAGGAGGACATTAAAAAAATTAAGATCCAGGCCAGGGGTGGTGGCTCACGCCTCTAATTCCAGCACTTTAGGAAGCCGAGGTAGGCAGATCACCTGAGGTTAGGAGTTCGATACCAGTCTGACCAACATGGTGAAACCCCATCTCTACTAAAAATACAACAATTAGCCAGGCATAGTGGCACACACCTGGAATCCCAGCTACTCGGGAGGCTGAGGCAGGAGACTCACTTGAACCCAGGAAGTGGAGGCTACACTGAGCCAATAAGCACTAATGCACTCCAGCCTGGGCAACAGGGCAAGATTCCATCTTGAAAATAAATAAATAAATAAATAAATAAATTAGTCGGGCGTGGTTGCACATTCCTGTAATCCCAGCTACTTGGGAGGCTGAGGCACAAGAATCGCTTAAACCCAGGAGGCAGAGGCTACGCTGACTGGAGATCATACCACTGCACTCTAGCTTGGGAGACAGAGTGAGACTCTGTCTCAAACACGAAAAACAAAAACAAAAACAAAATCAATTAAGTAATTTAATTTAAAAAAAAATTTTTTTTTTCTTGAGACTGAGTCTCACTCTTGTCACCCAGGCTGGAGTGCAGTGGCGCGATCTCAGCTCACTGCAACCTCCACCTTCGGGCTTCAAGCAATTCTCATTCACCACGCCTGGCTAATTTTTTGTAGTTTTAGTAGCGACAGTGTTTCACTACATTGCCCAGGTTGGTCTTGAACTCCTGACCTCAAGTGATCTGCCTGCCTCAGTGTCCCCAAGTGCTGGGATTACAGGCGTGTGCCACCATGCCCAGCCAACAAAAAAAATTAAAATCCAAATGTTGCTGAGGATGTAGAGCAAATGGAACTCTAATGAGAACGTAAAATGGAAAGCCACTTTGGAAAATGGTCTGGCAATTTCTCATAAAACTAAACATACCTATTCCGTGATCCAGTGATTTATCTCCTATATAGCTGACCCAAGAGAAATGAAATATGCCTTTTCTAATTCATAAGTGGGGACAAATGAGAGACAGAAATGAAGCATTTCCACAAAGACTTGCACAAAATAGTTCAGACCAGCTTTATTCAACATTACCCAAAATTAAAAACAGCCCAGATGATCAACACAAAAATAGATAATCTGTAGTATATTTACACAATGAAATTATAGTCAACAATAAAAGGGAACAAACTAATGACACATGCAACAGAAATGAATCTCAAAAATATTATGCTGAGTGAAAGAAGCCATACATACACACAAAGCACATCCTATATGATTCCATTTATGTGAGGTTCTAAAACTGGCAAATTTAACCTGTGATTAAGAAAAAAAATCAAAACAGTGGTTGCCTCAGAGGGGATGGTGTGGGGATTGACTTGGAAGGGGCATGAAACTTTCTGGGGTGAGGATTCTATATCCTGATAGGGATTTGGGTCACACAGGTACACACATGTCAAAATTCATTAAATGGTACACTAAAGATGTGTGTGATACACTGTGTGTAAAATCACCTGTAAAAAGAAATCATAAACAAATATCGAGCTCTAGTTCATTATATGCGTGCTGAAGTGGTTAAAAGTGAAGTATAGGCTCATGCCTGTAATCCCAGCACTTTGGGAGGCAGAGGTGGGTGGATCACGAGGTCAGGAGTTCGAGACCAGCCTGGCCAAGATGGTGAAACCCCATCTCTACTAAAAATACAAAAATTAGACAGACATGGTGGTGCGAGCCTGTAATCCCAGCTACTCTGGAGGCTGACGCAGGAGAATTTCTTGAACCTGGGAGGCGGAGGTTGCAGTGAGCTGAGATCGTACCACTGCACTCCAGAGTGAGACTCTGTCTCCAAAAAAAAAAAAAAAAAAAAGACATATAGTCAGGTGCCACTGTGCCATTGTGCACGCTTGTAATCTCAGCTGGTCAGCTGGTCAGGAGGTTGAGCTGGGAGGATCACTAGAGGATCACTAGACTGCAAGAGTTCAAGACCAACCCATGCAATATAGACCTCGTTTGAATTTAAAAAAAAAAAAAAAAGTGAAGTATAATTTACTCTGAAATGCATTTGAAAACTAAGATGCATCCACAGATGGACAGGGAGATGGACAGCTGCATGATAAGGCAAATAAAGTCATCCCTCAGTATATGTGGAGATTGGTTCCAGGAGCCCATGGATACCAAAATCTGAGGATACTCAAGTCCCTTATACAAAAATGGTGTAGTATTTGCATATAATCTACACACATCCTCCTGTATACCTTATCTCTAGATTACTTATCACCTAATACAATGTAAATGCTATGTAAATAGTTGTTATACCGTACTATTTTTTACTTATTTATTTGAGACAAGCTCTCACTCTGTCACCCAGGCTGGAGTGCAGTGGCAGTGGTATAATCACAGCTCACTGCAACCTTGAACTTGTGGGCTTAAGGGATCCTCCTGACTCTGTCTCCCGAGTAGCTGGGACTACAAGCACACACCACTGCACCCAGATAATTTTTAAACTTTTTGTAGAGATGGGGTCTCAGTATGTTGCCCAGGCTGATCTCAAACTCCTGTGCTAAAGCGATCCTCTTGCCTCAGCCTCCCACAGTGCTGGGATTACAGATGTTAGCCACTATGCCCAGCCAGTATTATTTTCTGCTGTTGCATTTTTTTTTTCCCAGAATATTTTCAAGGTTGACTGAATCTGTAGATGTGAAACCTGCACATATGAAAGGCCCACAGTTTATATTAAACCTATCGAAAATTTGGCCAGGCATGGTGGCTCACGCCTGTAATCCCAGCACTTTGGGAGGCCGAGGTGGGTGGATCATGAAGTCAGGAGATGGAGACCATCCTGGCCAACATGCTGAAACCCCATCTCCACTAAAAATACAAAAATTAGCTGGGCATGGTGGCGCGTGACTATAATCCCAGCTACTCGGGAGGCTGAGGCAGGAGATTCGCTTGAACCAGGGAGTCGGAGGTTGCAGTGAGCCAAGATGGCGCCACGGCACTCCAGCCTGGAGACAGAGTGAGACTCCATCTCAAAAAAAAAAAAAAAACTATAGAAAGTAGGAGGTGAGGCTGGGCATGGTGGCTCATGCCCATAATCCCAGCACTTTCGGAGGCCGAGGCAGGCAGATCACCTGAGGTCAGGAGTTCGAGACAAGTCTGGCCAACCAACATGGTGAAACCCCTTCTCTACTAAAAACACAAAAATTAGCCGGGTATGGTGGCAGGGGCTTTTAATCCCAGCTACTCAGGAGGCTGGGGCAGGAGAACCACTTGAACCTGGGAGGTGGAGGTTGCAGTGAGCCGAGATCACGCCATTGCACTCTAGCCTGGGGAACAAGGGTGAGACTTCATCTCAAAAAAAAAAAAAAAAAAGTTGGTGGTGAGTACACGAATGTTAGCTGTATAATTTTCAACTTCTCTATATATTTTTTTAAATTTCATAATAAGATATAACAGGGGAAAAGTTTAAAGAAAATAAATGCTAGAATCCAGAGAAGAGTAACATGCGTGGTGAGAGGTTTGGACACCAAGTCTTTGGAGAAGAAGAAACCTCGCAGAAGAAACTTGAAACTTTCCTATGTTTTGCATAGGAAAAAAAAAAAACAACAACTAAAGAAACATCTTTTAATATGGTACAGTTGGGGATAAATTGCTTTTTTTAACAGCAAAAGACAAATAGGAGGCCAGGTGCAGTGGCTCATGACTGTAATCCCAGAACTTTGGGAAGCCGAGGCAGGTGGATCACCCGAGGTCAGGAGTTCAAGACCAGCCTGGCCAACCTGGTGAAACCCTGTCTCTACTAAAAATATAAAAATTAGCTGGGCATGGTGGCGGGTGCCTGTAATCCCAGCTACTCGGGAGGCTGAGGCAGGAGAAACACTTGAACCCAGGAGCGGAGTTTGCAGTGAGCTAAGATCACACCACTGCACTCCAGACTGGGCAACAACAGCAAAACTCCATCTCGAAAGAAAATAAAAAAATAAAGACAAATAGGAGGAATATAAGAGGATTGATCTTCTTGCTTTGCATTCAAATTTGCGTTCAATAAGGAAAGTATCTGAATTTGCATTCAGATTTGGGTTCAATAAGAAAAGTATTAATTGAGGAGGTGTTCAAGTTTACAATACACTATCTGCAGAATTGTTGAGCTCCCTGTCACTGAAAGTATACAGAGACTAAAAAGGCCACCTCAGAGGAAGTGTAAACAAATTCTCAAGTGGGCGGAAAAATGTGACCACATGGAGCTTTTCAAACTCTGTGATTTTTACGCTTTTTAATTCTTTAATTTTAGTTATCCATATAAGAATAAGTCCTTTTAAAGGGATTATAATCAAATATGACAATGAGACACAAGAGGACAAGAGGCAGAAAAAAAAAATTAAAAATTCTACTCCAGCTTTCACTATCATCACAGAACTGTATGACTAGAAAGGCTGCCCTTCATTTACCTATCTCTATTTGATTGGCAAATATTGCTACCAGCTTTACAGCAGTAAACACCACAAAGCTCTTGAGAACCTCACAGTCTAGGGGAGAAGACAGATACTAAATAAGCAATTATGACATATATAAAAGGACAAAAAAAGGACATAAAAGTATATAAAAGGACAGTATATAAAAGGACAAAAAGAGCGGTACGGGAATGCAAAGCAAGATCAATCCTAATGAAGGAGGATCTCCCTGAGAAATTATATTTAAACTGAAGAAAGTAACAATCAAAAAGGGAAGGCAAATATATTCCAGAATGATAGCTGAACTT
This sequence comes from Chlorocebus sabaeus, assembly GCF_047675955.1. NCBI lineage: Eukaryota > Metazoa > Chordata > Mammalia > Primates > Cercopithecidae > Chlorocebus > Chlorocebus sabaeus. Next base: position 7,536,333 of record NC_132923.1, on the reverse strand, counting down.
AAGATCTGCTTTTACGGCTGGGCGCGGTGGCTCACGCCTATAATTCCAGCACTTTGAGAGGCCAAGGAGGGCGGATCACGAGGTCAGGAGATCGAGACCATCCTGGCTAACACGGTGAAACCCCATCTCTACTAAAAATACAAAAATTAGCCGGGCAAGGTGGCGGGCGCCTGTAGTCCCAGCTACTCGGGAGGCTGAGGCAGGAGAATGGCATGAACCCGGGAGGCAGAGCTTGCAGTGAGCCGAGATCACGCCACTGCACTCCAGACTAGGAGAGAGAGCGAGACTCTGTCTCAAATAAATAAGTAAGTAAGTAAATAAATAAATAAAAAGATCTGCTTTTGTGCTTTAAGCAGATGTTTCTTTACTTGCATATGACACTGTTGACCATTCTGTCCTTCTTGAAAGACTTTTTTTTTGAAACAGGTCTTGCTCTGACCCAGGTTGGAGTACAGTGTTATGATCTCTGCTCACTACAGTCTCCACTTCCTGGGTTCAAGTGATCCTCCCACCTCAGCTTCCCAAGTAGCTGGGACTATGGGCGTGCACCACCACGACTGACTAATTTTTATTTTATTTTTAAAATTTTTTTATAGAGACAATGTCTCACTATCTTACCCAGGCTGGTCTTGAAATCCTGGGCTCATGCAATCCTTCTGCCTCGGCCTCTCAAGTGCTGGGATTATAGACATGAGCCACTGTGCCCTAGCCAAAAGACTCTTCCTTTGGTTTCTACAACACTAGATTTTTCTAGGTTATTCTTGTACTTTCCTAGATTCTCCTTTCAGTTTTCTCAAAGTCTAAATTCTATATTTTCTCTAATTCTTGGTGCTTTCCTTTCAATGCTTCCACTATCCTTGTCATAATATATCAAAATAAATGAAAGATCTCCACAAAGGAAATGGTACTCTAATCTTAAAATCAAGGTGAAAGGCACAATAAAGCAATAAAATAAAATGTAAGTTCTAAAGGATTGTATTTACATATAATTCTCTTTACATAAAGAACTGCATTAATTAGGTATATCTTGGATGTTTATAAAGCTCTCTGCCGCCTAGTCTTTTGCTATTAAAAAAAAGCAATTTATCCCCAACTGTACCATATTAAAAGATGTTTCTTAAGTTGTTTTTTTTTTTCATATGCAAAACATAGGAAAGTTTCAAGTTTCTATAAAGCTCTCTGCTTTATAAACATCCAAGATAGACGTTAATCTGGTCAAGAGCCAGTAACTTACCTTCTCAATGTCATGTATATTATTCCAGTACAGGGTCATGCATACATGCAACAAAAATCAATGGCTTATGAAATATATTTTCTATTTTTCTCTCTCCCCATAGGTAGAATTTCTTCAGGATGAAATATATGTTTTCTATGCTTGACACACTAGCCAATTACATAATTTTTTTTTTGAGTCAGGGTCTCCCTCTGCCACCAAGGCTGGAGTGCAGTGGCACCATCATAGTTTGCTGAATCCTTGACCTCCTGGGCTGAAGCAATCCTCCTGCCCCAGCCTCCTGAGTAGCTGGGACTACAGGTATGTGCCAATACATTTGGCTAATTTCTTAAATATTTAGTAAAGACAAAGTTTCTCTATGTTGCCTATGCCGGTCTCAAACTCCTGAGCTCAAGCAATCTTCCTGCCCCAGCCTCCCAAAGTGCTAGGATTACAGGTGTAAGCTACCACGTCTAGCTCAATAATATAATTTTTTATACAAATAATTCAAGCCAAGTTATCATAATTGTTTTCCATACCTCCAGTCTTGTTCACTTTACCTAACAAATAAATACATGAAACTGGTATTAAATCAAAGTGATCTTTCTAAAATCCGAATCAGTTCCTACTGATTTACTCCTTAAAGCTCGTTTTAGTTTTTCGTTTTTTTTCAGGCGGAGACTCGCTCTGTCGCCCAGGCTGGAGTGTACTGGCGTGATCTCGGCTCACTGCAACCTCTCCTGCCTGGGTTCAAGCCATTTTTCAGCCTCAGCCTCCCGAGTATCTGGAATCACAGGCACCTACTACCATGCCTGGCTAATTCTTGTATTTTTAGTAGAGACAGGGTTTTGCCATGTTGTCCAGGCTGGTCTTGAACTCCTGACCTCAGGTGATCTGCCTGCCTCCACCTCCCAAAGTGCTGGGATTACAGGCATGAGACACCATGCCCGCCCTTAAACTTCGTTTTGAGAGCTTAATGATCCTCCATGATGTAAACACTACCTAATTTTATCTACCACTTCTCTATCTTTTCACTCATATACCACCACCAAAGTACTTACTATTTTCCAAACATACTTTTTTGATGTTTTGCAATTCTGTGGTTTGCAGATGCTCTTCTATTTGCAATATTCCTCTCTGTCCCTATTCACCAAATTTCTATTCCTCCTTCAAAACTAAGATAAAAAACCATTTCATTCTGCAAATTCTTTCCTAAGTTCTCCTATCCTAGTCCATATCACACACTAGGAGATGACACCCTCTTTTAGATCATTATTATACCTTATGTAAAACCTGTTACAGCATTTATCACTTTGTATTGTAACTTTTTCTGTTTCTATCACCCTACTAGGCTGAACTCCTAAAGCACAGATGCCATGTCTTATTCATCTTGCACAATCCCTGCCAAACAGTAAAGACTCAATACATGACTATGGGATATACGAATGAACAACTGATGGGCTTTCTGAATATATACCTAAATTAAAGAATCAGATAAATAAACGGGTAAAGGAAACTTAAATGTCTTAACATGGATAAGCTGCAAACTTCACCCCTAAAAATCTACAAAGTAAACAAAGGCAGCTGCAAAGCAGTCAAGAGCAGGACTTATAATAAACACAGACTCACTGGTGATTCTCACTGCCCGGTCAGTCCGGAAATCCTCTGTGTCTGGTTCATCAAGGTCTTCCAGGAAATTATATTCTGGATCATCATCATCATCTGCTTCATCTAGAGAAAAAAGTGTTTCAGATGCTTATTCCCAACTTTGTTCTCAAACTTCTAAGAATCTGTTCCAATAAAGCACATTTCTTCTTTTTTTTTTGAGACAGGGTCTCACTCTGTCGCCCAGGCTGGAGTGTAGCTCACTGCAACCTCCCCCTCCCAGGCACAAGTGATCCTCCCACCTCAGCCTCCTGAGTAGCTGGGGCCACAGGCAAACGCCACCACGCCCAGCTAATTTTGTGTAGTATATTCCATGAAAATAATACTTTCTATAAAAGCTACTTGTACAATGAAGCTGACAGTGAAAAAAGGAATGGCCCAAATTCCCAAAAATTAGAGAATGACTATATAATTATAATTTCTCAGTATAAAATAGTACAGGTTGAGCATTCCAAATCCAAAACTCCAAAATCTGAAACTTCGTGTGTGCAAATATGACTCTCAAGGGAAATAGCCACTGGAGCATTTCAGATTTCAAATTTTCTTTTTCCTTTTTTTTGAGACAGGGTCTCACTCCATCACCCAGGCCAGAGTGCAGTGGCATGATCATGGCTCACTGCAGCCTTGACTGCCCAGGCTCAGGCGATTGTCACACCTCAGCCTCCCAAGTAGCTGGGATTACAGGCACATGCCACCATGCCCAAGTAATTTTTGTTATTTTCAGTAGAGACACGATTTTGCTATGTTGACCAGGCTGGTCTTGAACTCCTGGGTTCAAGCGATCTGAATGCCTCGGCCTCCCAAAATGCTGAGATTACAGCGTGAGCCACTGTATCCTGCCCAGATTTCAAATTTTCAAATTTGGTATGCTTATCTGTTAAGTATAATAATACATATATTCTAATATCTGAAAAAATCTGAAAGTCAAAACATTTCTGGTCCTGAGCATTTTGGATGATGGTGATACTCAACATGTATACATACAAAATATGAATATGTAACCATTCTATAAATGTTCAATACATGTATGACAAAAGTACAATACATACATAATAATCATAAGCATGAAAAATTATATCCTTACAATAACTAAAAATACACAAAAATAATAAACATTGGTTAGAATAATAGAAATATGAGTGTTTTTCTCCCTTTTAATAGTCTTTTTACTTTTCTTTTTTTTTTTTTGACACGGAATCTTGCTCCGTCACCCAGGCTGGAGTGCAGTGGCACGATCTTGGCTCGCTGCAAACTCTGCCTCCCAGGTTCGAGCAATTCTCCTGCCTCAGCCTACCAAGTAGCTGGGATTACAGACGCCCGCCACCATGCCCATCTGAAGAAAGAAAAAAAAAAAAAGTAGAAATGAGGTCTCAGTGTGTTTCCCAGGCTGGTCTCGACTTCCTGGCCTCAAGCAATCCTCGTACCTTGGCTTCCCCTAGTACTGGGATTACAGGCACGAGTCACCACACCTGGACTATCTTTTCTAAATGTTTGAGAAAAGTTCTAAATTTAAATTTAGAACTAAAATTTAATTATTCTTATCCCCACATTAATGTGGAAAACTAAAAAGTAACTACACATTGAAACTCTCACAGATGCATATCAAACTATTATCAGTGGTCCCTCTGGGAAATGAAACTTGAACCCTGGTGTCAAACGCCTTGGAAAGGACTGGTAGGAAAATGAAGTGTCAATAAATAAACTCTAAGAGACACATAAACCCCAAAAAAATCATATTAAAAATTTCACATATGTAGATACATACATTTTTCTTGGGGGGAAGGCTTCAATTGTTTTATTTTTGTAATATTTGATTTCTTTATACCAAACATATTATTCTTACAGTTTTAACAGTGAAAAAAGAGAAAACTCTGGAAAGAATACATCCTACAGAACCCAGCATATAGAGTATATCATGTCACTTCTACTCAGACACCTCCTCTCCTCCCTGTCACTGTTTTCAAAAATCTTTCCAAGGTCCATTCCAATTACCAGCTCTTTCATGTAGCTGTCTCTGATCATCCTAAACAAAAGTTACCCTGTCCTCTTCTAAAACCTTACAAGAGCATTTACACCACTTTGATGGTATATGTGAGTTTATTCAACAGCTTCATTCATTTACAATGTATTGGCTGAGCGCAGTGGCTCACTCCTGTAATCTCAGCACTTTGGGAGGCAGAGGTAGGAGGATCGCTTGAGCGCAGGAGTTTGAGATCAGCCTGGGCAACATGGCAAAACCCCAACTCTACAAAAAATACAAAAATTGGCCGGGCATGATGGCACAAGCCTGTATTCCCAGCTATTCAGGAGGCTGAGGTGGGAGAATTGCTTGCGCCGAGGAGGTCAAGGCTGCAGTGAGCTGAGATCTCACCACTGCACACCAGCCTGTGTGACAGAGTGAGACCCAGTCTCACACACACACACACACACAAACAAATACAATGTATTGTGAATCTAACAATGGGCCAGGCACCCTGTCATTCATACAGCTTTTATTCCATGACCAAATGATTATGCTCCTTTATCCCTCACAGATTCTAGCACAATGCCTTGTATAAAGTAAGTACTCAAACATTTGCCAAATGATATACAATGTAATTATTAATAGTATCATAAGGTACATTCAAGGACTTGTTATTTTCTTTCATTCACTTATCCTGACTTACTCCTAGCATTACCTACCCAACCATTTACTCAGTCTATTTTTTTTTTTTCTTTTTTTTGAGATAGAGTCTTGCTCTGTTGCTAGGCTGGAGTGCGGTGGTGTTATCTCGGCTCACTTCAACCTCTGCCTACCAGGTTCAAGTGATGCTCCTGCCTCAGCCGACTGAGTAGCTGGGACTACAGGCATGTGCCACCACACCCAGCTAATTTTTGTATTTTTAGTAGAGACGGGGTTTCACCATGTTGGCCAGGATGGTCTCAATCTCTTGACCTTGTGATCCGCCCATCTCGGCCTCCCAAAGTGCTGGGATTATAGGCGTGAGCCACCACACCTGGCCTTAGTCTGTTTCCATCCAAACTTTTACCTGATCACTACTCCTTCCCCATTTCTGATAATACCATTACTTCTTTAGGGTTACCACATACTTCAACCACACTGTTCTATGAGGTGCTATCAATCACCAGACTCCATGCTGAACAGTCTCCCTATTAATCCCATGCAACACCAAGAGACTGGGCATGAGATCAAACCAAGCCGATCTGACTCGTTCCCCTGGATTTTATAAGTGAAGCTTGTAGGGGAGAGTCCTGAAGTGTAGACAAAGCAAAAAGTAATCATGGAGTGCTTATGAACAGAGTTCTAACCTTGTAGAAAAATAAATGTGAGAAGGGAGCTGAGTGACAAAAGGAAGTAAAATAGAGAGGAAAGGGGGATCCTAACAGTCCCTCAGTTCCACTGCTGATTTACTACACTTCCAAAGTCTGGTTTCATTTTACCCCAGCAAGATAGAGTTAGGATTCTTTCACTTCATCATGAAGACCCTTAACTAACACGATGTTCTTTTGGTAAATCATCGAACCCTAATGAAATCATATATAAAATTTTGAATGGGCCAGGCACAATGGTTCATGCCTGTAATCCTAGCTCTTTGGGAGGCCGAGGTGGGAGGATCTCTTGAGGCAAGAGTTTAAGATCAGCGTGAGCAACATTTCTCTACAGAAATTTTTTTTTTTTTTTTTTTTTTGAGACGGAGTCTTGCTCGTCGCCCTGGATGGAGTGCAGTGGCACGATCTTGGCTCACTGCAAGCTCCACCTCCTAGGTTCACGCCATTCTCCTGCCTCAACCTCCAGAGTAGCTGGGACTATAGGTACCCGCCACCACGGCCGGCTAATTTTTTTTGTATTTTTAGTAGAGGCGGGGTTTCACCATGTTAGCCAGGATGGTCTTGATCTCCTGACCTCGTGATCTGCCCGCCTCGGCCTCCCAAAGTGCTAGGATTACAGGCATGAGCCAACGTGCCCGGCCCAGAAATTTTTCTAAAAATTAGCCAGGCAAGGTGCTACATGCCTGTAATCTCAGCTACTTGGGAGGCTGAGACCTGAGGAGGATCTCTTGAGGCCAGGAGTTTAAGGCTACAGTGAGCTACGGTCACACCACTGTGAACCACCCTGGGCAACACCCTGTTTTGGGACGGTGTCTCAAAAACAAAAGACAACAACAAAACTATGTATGCATGTATGTTTCAAGGGATTCAAATCTCAGCATTCAACAATCTTAGGATTCAAGATTCCTTACCCAGAAAAAAAAAAAAGAAAGAAAGAAATGTTAAGAACTGGCCCAGGCATGGCGGCTCATGCCTATAATTCTGGCATTCAGGAGGCCAAGGTAGGAGGATCGCTTGAGGTCAGGAGTTTGGGAACAGCCTGGGCAACATAGTGAGACCTCATTTCTAAAAAAAAAAAAAATTAGTCAGGCACAGTGGCATGTGCCTGTAGTTCCAGCTACTCAGTGGGGTAAAGCAGAGAATTGCTTGAGCCCAGGAGGTCAACGCTGCAATGAACCGTGACTGCAACACTGCACTCAGCCTGGGTGACAGAGTGAGACCCTATCTCATGGAAAAAAAAAAAAAAAAAAAAGAAAGAAAAAGAAAAATTAACTACTGATTTAAGATAAATTATCAGTTAAATATAATTAAATTAATTAACCCAAACCATTCCATTCTATACCCTTCCAAATAATAAAAATTTTACAACAGATAATGGACACTATATATAATAAATCACAAACCAAAACTTACCTTCATTCCCCACATCATCATTCATAAGTCCCCCTAGCCACATCTTCCAGTCCTCATCATCTGCTGTATTGGGGTCATACATATCTGGAGTGATGTCTGGAGCTTGGAGCTCTGCCTCTAGTTGGCCCAGGGGAACATCTTTTAGGGGCATCTTAGAACGCGTTCGAAATGCAATGAGACTGTCATCCATGGACTGGACAATGAAGAAAGAAAAACAAGTCACTGAGTGAGTGATGTTTCCAAACCTCATCATCACTCCTTTTCTTCTCATCTTAGCTTAAGTAACAGATCTTTCCTCTAAACAATTTGGATTTATTATTGCTTGAGCAACTTTAAGAAACACGACATAAAAAAGAAATAAAATAAAATAAATGACATCAGTTTGAAACCAACATTTTATGAAAATTTGTAACAGCTTTATTGAGATATAATTCACATACCATAAATTTCACCCTTTTAAAGTACATAACTGAATGGATTTTCATATATTCACAGAGTTATACAACCATCACCCTTATCTAATTTCAGAACATTTCATTACCCCCAAAAGAAACCCCATCCATTAGTAATCGCTTCCCTTTCCCCCTCCTCCCAGCCCCGTTAAGCATTAATCTATTTTCTGTCTCTATGGATTTGTTTATGCTGGACGTTTCACTTAGATGGAATCATACAATGTGTGGCCTGTCTCTGGCCGCTTTCAGTTAGCATAATGCATTCAAATCCCACCCTGTTGTAGTACCTATCAATACTCTTTTTTTTTTTTGAGACGGAGTCTTGCTTTGTTGCCCGGGCTAGAATGTAATGGTGTCATCTCGGCTCACTGCAACCTCTGCCTCTTGGGTTCAAGCGATTCTCCTGCCTCAGCCTCCCAAGTAGTTGGGATTACAGGCGCCGGCCACTACATCCGACTAATTTTTGTATTTTTAGTAGAGATGGGGTGTCACCATGTTGAGCAAGCTGGTCTCGAACTCCTGACCTCAGGTGATCTGCCCGCCTCAGCCTCCCAAAGTGTTCGGATTACAGTTGTGAGCCACCGTGCCTGGACATTTTTTTTTTTTTCTTAAGAGATAGGGTCTCGATCTGTTATCCAAGCTAGAGCACTGGCACAATCAGAGCTGACTGCAGCTTCGAACTCCTGGGCTCAAGCAATTCTCCTGCCTCAGTCTTCCAAGTAGCTGGGACTACAGGCATGCACTACTATGCTCGGCTAATGTTTTTTTTTTTTTTTAGATGGAGTCGTGCTCTGTCGCCCCTTCTGGAGTACAGTGGTACGATCTCGGATCACTGCAACCTCCATCTCCCAGGTTCAGGCGATTCTCCTGCCTCAGCCTCCCGAATAGCTGGGACTACAGGCATGTGCCACCACACCTGGCTAATTTTTGTACTTTTAGTAGAAATGGGGTTTCACCATGTTGGTCAGGCTTGTCTTGAACTCCTGGCCCCAGGTGATCTACCTGCTCAGCCTCCCAAAGTGTTGGGATTACAGGTGTGAGCCACTGGATCCATGTTCAGCTAATTTTTTTCATTTTTTGTACAGATGGGGGAGAAAGTGAGAGACCTCCATCTTTGTACTTTTTCAAGACTGTTTTGGCTATTCTGGGCCTGTGCAATTCCACATGCATTTTAGGATTAGGTTGTTAATTTCTACAAAAATCGTAGCTGGGATTTGGATAGGGACTGCATTGAATCTGTAGATCAATTTGGGAAGCTCCCCCTAGACTACACTGCATCAACCTCCTAATGGGTTTCTGTTTACCCTCTTGCTTTACTCTAGTCCATTTCCCACATGTTAACCAAAAGGAATTTTTAACATTAATCTGAAAATATCACAAAAATCTTTTCTAATTTTTTTTTTTTTTTTTTTTTTATGGAGTCTCACTCTTTCCTAGGCTGGAGTGCAGTGGCGTGATCTCAGCTCACTGCAACCTCCACTTGCCAGGTTCAAGCAATTCTCCTGCCTCAGCCTCCTAAGTAAGTGGGATTACAGGTGTGCACCACCACATCCGGTAATTTTTTTTTATTTTTTGTTAGAGACGGGGTTTACCATGTTGGCCAGGCTGGTCTCGAAATCCTGACCTCAGGTGATCCACCCACCTCGGCCTCCCAAAGTGCTGGGATTACAAGCATGAGCCACCACACTAGGCATCTATTCTAATGTTTAAAATACAATCTATACTCCTTATCATGGTCTCCTAAGACCTTCATGATCTAGCTCTTGCCTTGCTCTCTGACCTCATTTCTACCTCTCTTTTTCACAATCCCATGCTTCATGTAGTTTCTGTTCCTTAACCATAACAAGGTTGTCTCTATCTTAGTGACTTAGAATGTGCTGTTTCTTCCATATGGAGCACTTTTCCTCCCGAGATCTTTCACTTGCCTGGCTTCCTCTCATTCGGATCTCAGCTTAAATGCCATCTCCTCAAAGGGGTCTTTTTGTTTTGTTTTCTTTTTTTGACAGTCTTGCTCTGTCGCCCAGGCTAGAGTGCCATAGCATGATCACAGCTCACTACAGCCTCGACCTCCTAGGCTCAGCATCCCAAGTAGCTGAGGCTAAAGGTGCGTGCCAGTATGCCCAGCCAAGTTTTGTATTTTCTGTAGGGACAAGGTCTCACTATGTTACCCAGGCCTGTCTTGACTTCCTGGGTTCAAGTGATCCGCTCTCCTTGGCCTCCTAAAGTGTTGGGATTACGGACATGAGCCACCAAACCCAATCCTGTTTTTTTTATTTTTTTAAAGTAAGTTCTCATACTATTGCCCATGCTGGAGTATAGGGGTGCAGTCATGGCTCACTGTAGTCTCAAACTCCCAGGCTTAATCAATCCTCATGCCTCAGCCACCAAGCAGCTAAGAATACAGGCATGCGCCACCACACCTAGATAATTTTTCTGAATTTTTGGAGAGTCGGAGTCTCACTATATGGCCCAGCCTGGTCTCAAACTCCTAGCCTCAAGCAATCTTGTAGCCTAGGCCTCCCAAAGTGATGGAATTACAGCCAAGGAGGTCTTTTTTGATCAGCTTATCTAAAGTTCTCTGATAGGAAGTTTCATATTTCCTCATTTTAATTTAGTTCATAGCACTTAACCACTATCTGAATTTACTTGTTTATATGCTAATAGTCTATCTCTCCTCAATAGACTGTAAGTTCCATGAAGAACAACTTTTTCTGTCTTCTGCACTGTGGTTTCTCAACTTCAACCATTCAGTATGTGTTTGCTAAATAAATGGTTAGATAAAAAACTATTACTGCCCCTACTACGATTTATTCACTCAAAAGCATGATGATTAAATGACTGACCATTCCATTCAATATTCTGTTTTTAATTATATACATTACATATATATATAATTATAAATATATATGTATATAATTGAAATGGAGTCTTGCTCTGTCACTCAGGCTGGAGTGTAGTGGTGCCATCTCAGCTCACTGCAACCTTCGCTTCCCGGGTTCAAGCAATTTTTGTGCCTCAGCCTCCCGAGTAGCTGGGATTACAGGTGCTTGCCACCACGCCCAACTAATAATTGTATTTGTGGAGACGGGGTTTCAACATGTTGACCAGGCTGGTCTCAAACTCCTGACCTCAGGTGATCCATCTGCCTCAGCCTCCCAAAGTGCTGGGATTACAGGTGTGAGGCACTGTGCCCAGCCTTAATTATATTTTTTAATTTTAGGATTTATTTTTAAATTATTATATTATACTTTAAAATTTTAGGACAGACATATTTTTCATTGACCTGCAAGAATGATAGGGGAAACTTAGAACATTAAAATTTACTGGCTAAGGCCGGGCGCGGTGGCTCACGCCTGTAATCCCAGCACTTTGGGAGGTCAAGGCAGGTGGATCACAAGGTCAGGAGATTGAGACCATTCTGGCTAACACGGTGAAACACTGTCTCTACTAAAAAATACAAAACATTAGCTGGGTGTGGTGGTGGGTGCCTGTAGTCCCAGCTACCTGGGAGGCTGAGGCAGGAAAATGGCGTGAACCCGGGAGGTGGAGATTGCAGTGAGCCGAGATTGCACCACTGCACTCCAGCCTGGGCAATAGAGCAAGACTCTACCTCAAAAAAAAAAAAGAAAGAATAATCAATAGATGCTAATATTAGTGTGAGAAAAATAATTTGATTAATTGGGCTGGGCACATCAGCTCACGTCTGTAATTCCAGCATTGTGGGAGGCTAAGGTGGGCAGATCACTTGAGGTCAGGAGTTTAAGACCAGCCTGGCCAACGTAGTGAAACCCCATCTCTACTAAAAATACAAAAAATTAGCTGGGTGTGGTGTCAGGCATCTGTAATCCCAGCTACTGGAGGCTGAGGCAGGAGAATCACTTGAACCTGGGAAGTGGAGGTTGCAGTGACCCAAGATGGCGCCACTGCACTCTAGCCTGGGCAACAGAGCAAGACTATGTCTCAAAAAAAAAAAAAAAAAAAAAAAAAAAAAAGAAGGCCGGGCACAGTGGCTCACGCATGTAATCTCAGCACTGTGGAAGGCCGAGGCAGGTGGATCACAAGGTCAGGAGATCGAGATCATCCTGGCTAACACAGTGAAATCTCGTTTCTACTAAAAATATAAAAAATTAGCCAGGTGTGGTGGCATGCGCCTGTAATCTCAGCTACTCAGGGGGCTAACGCAGGAGAATCACTTGAACCCAGGAAGCAGAGGTACAGTGAGCCAAAATCATGCCACCGCACTCCAGCCTGGGCAAGAGAGTGAGACTCCATCTAGGAAAAAAAAAAGACAAGAAAGAAAGGAATTCGGCTTTGAAGTATATCCCCATATGATATATACTAATTAAAAATGGAAAATAAGAACTTTACAGTAGGAAAACCAAGCACGTACAACCTTAACCAAGTGATGAAAGTTAACATGACAGACATCACGTGCCTTCTGATATGATGCACTGAGAAATACACCTCACTCGGCCGGGCGCGGTGGCTCAAGCCTGTAATCCCAGCACTTTGGGAGGCCGAGACAGGCGGATCACGAGGTCAGGAGATCGAGACCATCCTGGCTAAACCGGTGAAACCCCGTCGCTACTAAAAAATACAAAAAACTAGCCGGACGAGGTGGTGGGTGCCTGTAGTCCCAGCTACTCGGGAGGCTGAGGCAGGAGAATGGCCTGAACCCGGGAGGCGGAGCTTGCAGTGAGCTGAGATCCGGCCACTGCACTCCAGCCTGGGCGACAGAGGGAGACTCCGTCTCAAAAAAAAAAAAAAAAAAAAAAAAAAAAGAAATACACCTCACTCTTCCAGTATTTGTAACAAAAGTGTAAAACCTGAATCTAATTAAGATGAAATATTAGAAAAATAAAAATTGAAGAACATTCTACAAAATAAGTGGTGTATACTCCTCAAAACTATCAGGGTTATAAAAGACAAAGACTGAGAAACTGTTCCAGATTAAAGGAGACTAAAGAACAAAACAATTAAATAGATATTTAATCCAGGGTTGAATGCTGAATAGGGAAAAAATTTATTTTCCTCCAACATAAAGGGCATTATTGGGACAACAGATAAAATCAGAATAAGCACTTTAATATATTATGTTATATTACTGTATCCTGATTGATTGATTGATTGATTTTGAGACAGTCTCTCTCCGTTGCCCAGGCTGGAGTGCAGTGGCACAATCTCAGCTCACTGCAACCTCTGCCTCCCGGGTTCAAGCAATTCTCCTGCCTCAGCTTTCTGAGTAGCTGGGATTATAGGCATGCGCCACGACACTTGGCAAATTTTTGTATTTTTAGTAGAGATGGGGGTTTCACCATGTTGGCCAGGCTGGTCTTGAACTCCTGACCTCAAGTGTTTCACCCACTTTGGCCTCTCAAAGTGCTAGGATTATAGGCATGAGCCACCGCACACAGCCTATATCCTGATTTTGATTAACACACTATTATACCGTGTTAATACAAGAGAATAAACTCATTTTTAGATAATATACACAAAAGAGCCTGGGCACGGTAGCTCACGCCTGTAATCCCAGCACTTTGGGAGGCAGAGGCGGGTGGATCACGAGGTCAGGAGATCGAGACCATCCTGGCTAACACGGTGAAACTCCGTCTCTACTAAAAATACAAAAAATTAGCCACGCATGGTTGTGGGCGCCTGTGGTCCCAGCTACTCCGGAGGCTGAGTCAGGAGAATGACATGAACCTGGGAGGTGGAGTTTGCAGTGAACCGAGATCAAGACTGCGCTCCAGCCTGGGCGACAGAGCGAGACTCCGTCTCAAAAAAAAAAAAAGAAGAAAATATACACAAAAGCATGTAGAGGTAAAATGGCATCATGCCTGAACCACACTCTAAAATGGTTCAGAAACCAGTATGTATATACAGAGAGAAAGAGGAAGAGAACCATCAAGCAATTGTGGTAAAAGGTTAATTTGGGGGAATTTGGGTGAAGCTTTTTCCTGTGTTCTACATTTTAAAATGCTCTCTGCTACATAGTTCATTTCTTCCTTAGAAACTGCCATTCTCAGTCAGGCACGATGGTTCACACCAGTAATCCCAGCACTTTGAGAGGCTAAGGTGGGAGGATCACTTGAGCCCAGGAGTTCGATACCAGCCTGGGCAAAAATATAGGGAGACCTCATCTCTACAAAAAACTAAAAAATTAGCTGGGTGTGGTGGCATATACCTGTCCCACCTACTCGGGAGGCTGAGGTGGGAAGATCACTTGAGTCTGGGAGGCGGAGGTTGCAGTGGGCCAAGATCACACCACTGCACTCAAGCCTGGGTGACAGGGTGATACCTTGTCTCAAAAAAAAAAAACCCCAAACTGCCATTGTCACTTAGCAGAAAATAGCACTAGCCAAATATAAAGTATCAAATACTAACTCTTACTTATATAAAGTTGTAGTTATCTTTTCCTCTCCCTTCCCAGCCTGAGCAACAACTAGATTACTCCATTTGACTTTCTCAGTGAAGTACAATTTTAATATTTACCTGGAAAGAATCCATGCAGACTGGACTGGAAGCCAGCTCCTCATCTACTGCATGTAACTTCTCCATGAAAGTACTATCTCTGGTCTGTTTCGGCTTTGGAGGGGGCGGGGGCCCCATGGGCACTACCTCAGCACTGATGTGCCTGATGGCTGGTGTGGTGACTTTCTCAACCTGATTAAAAGAGGTGACTGCATCAAAAAAGGAAGGAGGGAAGAAAAGAAAGAAAAAAAAAGGAAAAGAAAGGAAGGAAAGAAGAGAAAGAAGAGAAGAGAAAGAAGAGAAAGAAAAGAATGAAGAGAAAGAAAGAAAGAGAAAGCAAGAAAAGGGAAAAAAAGAGGGGAAAAGAGGCAGACTTTCCATACACCACTGTCCTTTCTCTTCTCTAGTTAGAGGTACATAAAAACAAAGACTCCAAGTGTATTGATCTAATTAGTTTTCATCCTATTTCTAGAGAAGTCAACAGAATGCTACTTAGTTTACTAAAATGTGGGAAATTAATAACAATGGCTTTAGGACAACATTAGAAAGCACAGATATGAAAGAAGAGAAGGGTAGGAGGAAAGAAACTCCACTAGTTGCACATTTTTGGCCCCTTAATGAGAACTCAGAAAAGTTCTTTAGTTACCACTGAGCTCTCGCCTTCTCTGAACTGTTTACTAACTTAACAAACTTTGAAAAATGGTCACAGCACAGAATCACCATGGATAATCTACTTACACAGTTAAAAAATCTAATTACACAGTTATGTCTAACTTATCTCTTTTGTATGATGCCGATTTACCTCCGATAATATGCCACTCTCCTCATCTGTTTCAGTCATCTCAGAAGACTGCCTCAATCTGGATTTCTTTGCCCCACGTGGAGATGAAGCAGTGCTTTCAACATCACTTTCCAATAAGCTCTACAAAATAAACCCAGTTCACCTTAATATTTATGCCCCTACCTCATTCCACAAAGTCTGAAGTATCTCAAGAGAAGGAATCATAAAATATCAATCACTCAGCCTGGCCAACATGGTGAAAACCCGTCTCTATTAAAAATACAAAAATAAGCCGGGCGTGGTGGTGCGCACCTGTAATCCCAGCTACTTGGGAGGCTGAGGCAGGAGAATCACTTAAATCCAGGAGACGGAGGTTGCAGTGAGCCAAGATTGCGCCACTGCACTCCAGCCTGGGTGGCAGAGCGAGACTGTCTCAAAAAAAAAAAAAAAAAAAATCCATGATTCAACTAGTTATAGTAACAGAAAATAAAATTTAAATAGAAACTTAAAGGCCAGGTGCAGTGTCTTATGCCTGTTATCCCAGCACTTTGGAAGGTCGACGCAGGTGGATCACTTGAGGTCAGAAGTTCAAGACCAGCCTGGCCAACATGGCAAAACCCTGTCTCTACTAAACATACAAAAATTAGCCAGGCATGGTAGCGCACGCCTGTAATCCCAGCTACTCAGGAGGCTGAGGCAGAAGAATCGCTTGAACCTGGGAGGTGGAGATTGCAGTGAGTCAACATCGCACACTGCACTCCATAGGCAACAGAGGAGATTTAAAAAAAAAAAAAAAAAAAAAAAATCCTAAAGGTGGGGACAGGGATCAGATCACTATCCTAATCCATATTACAAAGTGTAAGGCCTTGGTCTAAAATCCTTTTACAAAACAATTTAAAGAATACATTAAGAAACAAGTCAAAGGACATATTAACACAGCAATGAAAGTGAACAAAGTATAGCTAAAACCAGTAGTATAAATGAATCTCAAAAGCATAATGTTGAATTTTAAAAAGCTAGGAACAAAACATATAAGCATGGGTCCATTTATATAAAGTTCAAAACAGTAACAATTGAACTATAGTGTGTAGAGATACATATTGAGGTGATGTAACTATAAAGAAAAGCAAATAAATAATTACTAAAAGGCAGGGTTGTAGTTATTTTTAAGGGGAGGGAGGTGATTATGACTGGGGAGGGTATACGGGGGTGTCCTAGATGTTAGAGTTCTTGACTTTGCTATGAGTTTCATGAGGATTTGCATTATAATAACCGAAGCTATACATTTTTATTCTATGCATGTTTCTATGCTATATTTCATAATACAATAGATTATAAAATTAAGGGAGTGTAAAAGGCAGAGAAACAGCTTAAAGCACAGAAATGAGCTGAAAAATAACCATGTCTCAATCATCTCTACAAGTGACATTACTAAAGAAGCAAAGTATACCCTGCTTTATTAAGACACACATTACCAACTAACATTCACTGACCTCTTCAGCAGTTTCATCTTCTTCTTCATCATCCGGCTGGTATTCTTCATCTGAGGAATCATCTTCTTCAAGGTGGATATCCACAAACTGAGGAGGCTACATTAGTACAATTAGAAAGAAATGAACTAATGGGAAACACAAATCATACGTATTTGGAAAATAAGGGGAAGAAGCAGGGCAGGAAAAAAAAAAAATCCTAAGAGCATAATGTACAGCTAAAGCAAATAACACGAGGCAGAGGTTAAAGTGAATTCCATGAGATGCAAACCTAAGAGTAATAGAATGGAAAAAAACAAAGCTGGAATTAAAACAAAGATTGATCAAGAAAAGTTAAAGAGGAAGTACTTAAGTTTCAAAACCGATGAAGTCTTTCTGGAAAAGAATAACAATTATTTCTTCCAAGTTTACCTTAATTTCATTGGCCTTCTTAATTGGTGAAATATTCCATGTTGGAATTACCTACCAACAAAGAATATAAATAATTAAGTTATCTTAACTGAAATAATTGTTTTTCATGTTTACTTCCTCTGTACCATCACTAACAGCCATATACTTAACAAGTACCTGCAGTGATCTAGAGGTGTTGATTATCCCTGAGGGTATACTCTCAATTATTTGCCAGAGTTAGAAAGAAGGAAACGAGGAAAGAATCTATTACAGTCATGAGCATTTCTGCCTTACACCTGGTAAGCCTCACTTCTTTCTATAAATGAAGAAAACAATGTCTACCTTGTTCATATCACATCTGCGGTTCACATGGAACAACAGATGTGAAAACTATTTATAAACTATTAAACTACATAAATCTAAGATATTTTGGTTACAGTAGTCTTTTAACAGCAATATATTTTTGTAATCAGTTACATAAATCCACCGTAAGTACAACTCCAAAAGCCAGCCATGAAAAGCTTTTATGGACTATTCTGCCTACAGAGTAGACCTGCTCTGCCTATGGAGCTGCTTTTTAAAAAAAAAAAAACTTTTACTAGGGGATTTAGGGCAAAGTTTCAAGTTGTCCACACTTATTTTTCCAATAGGACATGAAAAAACAACACAGAGATATAAAGCAAATATGGCAAAATATTACTCTTAGAATTTACATACATTGTAACAATCTTTCAACTTTTTGAATGTTTGAAAATTTTTATAAGAGCTAGAGGGAAAGTTTTTCTTGCTTTTGTTTTTGTTTTGAGACAGGATCTTGCCCTGTTGCCCAGGCTAGAGCAGTAGCACTATCAGAGCTCACTGCAGCCTCAAATTCCTGAGCTCAAGTGATCCTCCTGCCTCAGCCTCCCGATTAGGACTACAGGCATGCCTCCTCACCAGACCTCGCTAATTTTTAAAATTTTTTGTAGAGACAGAGTCTCATTAGATTTCCTAGGCTGGTCTCAAACTCCTGAGCTCAAACAATCCTCCCATCTCAGCCTCTCAAATCACTGGGATTATAGGTGTGAGACACCACACCTAGCCTAAAGAACTTTTTTAAAGTTCTTATATATTGCTGATAAAATGCCATTGAGGATGTATAATTTCCTGACCATTTAATTGTGACCCAACCAAAATCACCTTATGAACAAAAGCCAACTGGCCATTAGGTTCTGTCTCTAAAAGGAGTCTTAGCTTCTCAAATCAAATCAGCCCTGCTATGTTCTGACCATTTACCTAGTGCTGTGTAGATGGGACCAATATAGGGTAAAGGGAATGATGTGATTCAGGTCCATTTCCCTTTCCTACCTACTGCGAAATCCATTAGAAAGGCAAGCCAGCATTCAGAAGTGTGTTGGAGTCAGTCTAGTAAGAATTAAGAAGGCCAAGTATAGTGGCTCATGCCTGTAATCCCTGCACGTAGGGAGATCAAGACAGAAGGATCACTTGAGCCCAGGAGTTTGAGATCAGCCTGGGCAACACAGCAAGACCCTATTTCTACAAAAAAAGTTTCAAAAAACCAATTAGCTGGGCATGGTGGCACATGCCTATAGGCCTAGCTGTTTGCCAGGCTGAGGCAGGAGGATCCCTTGAGCACAGGAGTTCAAGGCAGCAGTGAGCTATGATTAGGCCACAGTACTCTAGCCTGAGCAACAGAGCAAGTCTCTAAAAAAAAAAAAGAAAGAAAGAAGCAGCAAGAGACCTACATTTTAATACCTGCTCTCCTACATAAACTACACAGTCTTGGATGGCCCAACTTCTCTACATCTATATTTATGGCCAATAAACACAATCCAGAGCCTAATTTGGATCTCCTTGGATTTTTTTTCACCAAATCAAATAAAGAATTAATGTTAATTATATTCTTTTTTTTTTTCTTGTAACACAGAGTCTTGCTCTATCACCCAGGCTGGAGTGCAGTGGTGTGATCTCCGCTCACTGCAACCTCTCCCTCCTGGGTTCAAGCGATCCTCTTGTCTCTGTAGCTGGGATTACAGGTGTCCACCACCACGCCCGGCTAATTGTTGTATTTTTAGTAGAGACGGGGTTTCACCATGTTGGCCAGGCTGGTTTCAAACTCCTGACCTCAGGTGATCCACCTGCCTCGTCCTCCCAAAGTGCTGGAATTACAGGCGTGAGCCACCATGCCCAGCCATGTTAATTATATTCTATATGTCAAGTAGACTTCACAGAACTTCCTCATTGATAGTTGCTTTCATCATAGCTACCACCTATTCATTTGTGATCACATCCTGGAGAAAGATGAAATTTCAATCTATGCAATGAGGGTTAGTCAACCAGACCAAAAAAAGTTACGTGATTGCCCAAAAAAAGGTCGATTTGACCTCAGGCTACATTAGGATAAATATATAATCTGGAACACTGTGGAGATAATCTAACTATACTAGTCAAACCACATCTGGTTCAGTAGTCTTCTTTTGGCATACCTTTTTTTTTTTTTGAGACGGAGTCTCGTTCTATTGCCCAGGCTGGAGTGCAGTGAAGTGATCTTGGCTCACTGAAAGCTCTGCCTCCCAGGTTCACGCCATTCTCCTGCCTCAGCCTCCAGAGTAGCTGGGACTACAGGCGTCTGCCACCACGCCTGGTTAATTTTTTGTATTTTCAGTAGAGACGGCGTTTCATTGTGTTAGCCAAGATGGTCTCAATCTCCTGACCTAACGATCCGCCCACCTCGGCCTCCCAAAGTGCTGGGATTACAGGCGTGAGCCACCGTGCCCGGCTCTTTTGGCATACTTTTAAAAGGATATGGGATGGGCACAGTGGCTCATGCCTGTAATCCTAGCATGTTGGGAGGCCAAGGCGGGTGATCACATGGGCCAATTCAAAAGCAGCCTGGCCAACATGGTGAAACCCCACCTCTACTAAAAATACAAAAAATAGACGGGTGTGGTGATGCATGCCTATAATCCCAGCTACTGAGCAGGATGAGGTATGAGAATCACTTGAACCTGGGAGCCAGAGGTTGTGGTGAGCTGAGATTGCACCACTGCATTCCAGCCTGGGTGACAGAGCGAGACTCCATCTCAAAACAAAAAGGCCAGACACAGTGGCTCCGCCTGTAATCCCAGTACTTTGGGAGGCCAAGGCAGGTAGATCACTTGAGGTCAGGAGTTTGAAACCAGGCTGGCCAACATGGTGAAACCCCATCTCTACTAAAAATTAAAAAAAAAAAAAAAAAAAAAAATTAGCCGGGCATGGTGGCATGCACCTGTAATCCTAGCTACTCAGGAGGCGGAGGTAGAAGAATCACTTAAACTTGGGAGGCGGAGGTTGCAGTGAGCCAGAATCGTGCCACTGTACTCCAGCCTAGATGATGAAGCAAGATTCCATCACAAAAAAAAAGGGGGGGGGGGGACAAATTGGGGGATGTATAGCCAAGAAAATGTTATGAAACGACATACTAGTTTTTTTCAACTGTAGGAAAAGTCATGTGGAAGAATACACCAATTTCTTTTCTTGCTCTTTTTTCTAGACAGGGTCTCATTATGTTGCCCAGGCTGCTCTTGAACTCCTGGCTTCAAGTGATCTTCCTACCTCCACCTACCAAAGTGCTGGGATTACAGGTATAAGCCACGACGCCCAGCCTAGACTTGTTTCTTCTATCAGGCTCCAAGGAATAAAACCAGGACAGATAAAACCTATGATATGTATTTTCAGTCTGTAAGGCAAATCTTCCTTACTATCAGAAATATAATGAACTCCCTCATGACTATTAACTGTCTTGTAAGCACGAACTAGTCAAGTGCTTATTAAGAAGGATATAGCATAGCTCCAAGCACCAAAGAGCTTGCTGTACCAGAATACTTCAGATGTCTTCAAGTGGTTCTCACACTTTAGTATTCAAAAGAATTAACTGTTGTGTTTTTGCCAATGCATATTCCAAGGCCCTGCCCATGGGTCCTGATTCTCTGGTCTGGGGTGGGCCCAAAAGTATGGGGATTATTTTGTTTGTTTTTGTTTTTGTTTTTTTGAGACAGTCTCACTCCGTTGCCCAGGCTGTAGTGCAGTGGTGTAATCTCCACTCATTGCAACCTCCGCTTCCCGGGTTCAAGCGATTCTTGTGCCTCAGCCTCCCAAGCAGCTGGAATTACAGGTGCACACCTCCACGCCCAGCTAATTTTTGTATTTTTAGTAGAGACAGAGTTTCACTATGTTGGCCAGGCTGGTCTCAAACTCCTGACTTCAAGTGATTCACCTGCCTTGGCCTCCCAAAGTGCTGGGATTACAGGCATGAGCCACTACACCTGGCCAAAAGTATGCATTTTTAATAGGCATGCCTGAGGGATCCCACACCAAAGTGATTTTTATGGAACTGTCCTCTAGAACACACTATGAAAAATACTAAACACTTTGCAACAAGTGTTGTAACCTAAATAGAAAAACTGGTCTCACCCATCGGTTTCAGCCATTCTAAATGGTTATCTTTCTAGCAATTCCAAAAAGCAATGCTTCATATCTACTAAAATAAACTATGATCATTATAGCTTATGATCATGTAGAAACAATTCTACTGTCTTTTACAAATTTCTTTAAAGAGGAAAATTCAGACCACAATCTTTCCTATATTTTTCCCTATGGGTGAATTAGATCCTATTTACCAAGCTAAAAACAACCAACAAACAAAAAAACAGAATGCTTACCACTCCTTTTTCCACTACTTCCTTCAGTTTAGAGCGTGTCATTTTAGGCTCCTAAGGAGAAAAAAACAGAAAGGAAATATTCAATAAAAATCACAGCTCAGTGAGGTGGCCCATGCCTGTAATCCTAGCATTTTAGGGGCTAGGTGGGAGGATGGCTTGAGGTCAGGAGTTTGAGACCAGCCTGGGCAACATAGTGAGACACCCCCTACAAAAAAAATTGTTTTAAATTAGCTGGGCATAGTCGCATGCTCCTGTAGTCCCAGCTACTCAGGAGGCTGAACCAGGAGGATCTCTGAGTCCAGCTTAGGAGTTTGAGTCTAGCCTTGGTGACACAGCACAACCTTGTCTCTAAAAAAATAATAATAATAAAATAACAACTAAAACAAATAAAAATTACCACGTAATTCTTGTGTTTTAGGATGCTAACTTTCACCCCAGCTGCCAAACTGTTTACAAACTCCTAAGTGACTTCCTACCCTTAGCCAGTTTACAGAAAACTCTGTTCCAAGACATTAAAAGAGTCAACTACTCACAAACATTGGCATATCTTCTGACTCACTGATGGCTGCTTTCATCATAGCTACCACGTGTTCATTTGTGATTACTTCCTGGAGAAAGATGAAATTACACTTTATGCAACAAGGGTTTGTCACCTAGACAATACTCTTCTCTCTATGTAACTCTGTTAGACGTGTGTACAGGATAAATGAGAACCATATACTCGAATAGCATCAGACTGGGATAAAGCAACGCAACTGAAAGCAAAGAAGGCAGAAGTAAGTTTTGGCCAGAACCACAGTTTCAAACAAGGTAGCAGCAAATGAACCAATCTCATTAGCTGCTACTAGGAACAGGAATGGCTCACATAAAAAGAGATCCTGAGGTAAGTAACTACGTGCTTAAGAGAAAGAGTAACAAAGAGCAAAGGCTCTGCAAATAGCTGTGTTGCTACATATCAAGAAAAGTATTTACATATGTACAAAGAGCAATAAACTATTAACCGGGCATCTTTTTAGACATATCGACCCACAAAAGAGTAAACCCACTATGAACATTATCAACACTGAATCTGCTAAACAATACAGTAAATATGTAAATCAGTGGAAAACAGAAACAGTTTATCTTTCCAATTAAATTCTTCTTTAACGTGTTCATATTTCAAACTTGTACTGAGTACAAGGCGAAAGCTATCTTAAATATGTAAAAATGTAAAATGTTCTATCACAGGTAACCCATAAAATCGGTACTTAACATGCCAAGAGTCAAGAATTTGCTGAGTATTTTTATACGCTTTCCATGAAAAAGTTCCCTTCCATTAACATAGCTGCCCCAGTCTTACTCACGTGAAGGATGTTTCGGACATTGACCGCTGTTAGATTGTGCTGCTTGGCACCATCCTCCAAGGTACGATCAAGCATGTCGTCCAGTTTCAGGTCATATGCCAAGGTCCCTTCTTGACCCCTTCCATCTCGTTTCCTCTTGGTACCCTTTTTCTTTTTTCTCCTTTTCTCACTTTCTTCATTGTCTTGTTCTTCTGCAAATAAACCAAGAGCATCACCAGAATTCCAAAATAGCTGCTCCAGGAACTTAGCCCAGAAAGCTGACAGTAAAGTGGATAAATCTCAAAAGCATTATGCCAAGTGAAAGAAATCAGATGTAAAAGGACACATATTATATGACAGTATACCCAGTATAGAACATTTGCACAGAAGATGCAAAACTATGGAAATAGAAAAGAAATCAGTGGTTGCCAATGTTTGAGAACAGGGGATAGCAAAGGGGAATTAGGCAACTTTTGGGGTGACAGAAATGTTCCACATTGGTTGTGGCAGCACTTAACACAACTGTATATATTTTTCTTTCTTTTGTTTTTTTGAGACGGAGTTTCGCTCTTGTTGCCCAGGCTGGAGTGCAATGGTGCAATCTTGGCTCACCGCAACCTCTGCCTCCTGGGTTCAAGTGATTCTCCTGCCTCAGCCTCCTGAGTAGCTGGGATTACAGGCGTGTGTCACCACGCCCAGCTAATTTTGTATTTTTAGTAGAGACCGGGTTTCTCCATGTTGCTCAGGTTGGTCTCGAACTCCCGACCTCAGGTGATCCACCCGCCTCAGCCTGCCAAAGTGCTGAGATTACAGGTGTGAGCTACCACGCTTGGCCCCACTGTACGTATTTTTCAAAACTCATCAGATACATTTTATTTTATACCTCAATAAACCTAATGTAACTTACTACATTAACAAAACGAAAGAGGAAAAAAACATGATCTTAATAGAGATAGGAAAAAGCATTTGATGAAATTCAATATATGAAAAAACTCAGAAAACTTAGGAAAAGAAAATTATTTCCTTAACCTAAAAAATATTTCTATGGAAAGCCTGTAACTATCCTCATATATAATGAAGGAATACTGAACATTTTCCTGTTTTGTTCAGAGATAAGACACAGATGTCGACTATCACTACTACTTATAACCTACATAGTAATGAAAGTCTAGAATATACAATAAGAAAAATTACATGTTCATTTTAAAATCATTTGCCAAAGTGAGGCTGGACGCAGTGGCCCACTGCCTGTAATCCCAGCCCTTTGGGAGCCCAAGGCAGGTAGATCACCTGCGGTCAGAAGTTCAAGACCAGCCTGGCCAACATGGTGAAACCCTGTCTCTACTGAAAATACAAAATTAGCCGGGCACGGTGGTGTGCCCCTGTAATTCCAATCACTCAGGAGGCTAAGACAGAAGAATCACTTGAACCCGGGAGACGGAGGCTGCAGTGAGCCGAGATCACACCACTGCACTCAAGCCTAGGCGACGGAGCAAGATTCACACACACACAAACCATTTGCTAAATCAAATAAAGAAGTCTTTAGTCATGTGTCTGTGTTATGTTTCACAATAAAAAATTCAGTATTTCAAAAGAATTTTAAGGATGCCTAACCTTATGAGCTAGCATTTCCATCCAACAAAAAAGAAGTACACATGTTCAGCAAAAAATCTATAGATTATTCACAGCAGCACCACTCAGAGTAGTTACAACTGAAAACTATCCAAATGCTCATCAAGAATTGAATGGGGCCACGTGCAGTGGTTTGCACCTGTGACCCAGCACTTTGGGAGGCCAAGGTGGGCGGATCATTTGAGGTCACGAGTTCAAGACCAGCCTGACCAACATGGTGAAACTCTGCCTCTACTTAAAAAAAAAAAAAAATTAGCTGGCTGTGGTGGCACGTGCCTTTAGTCCCAGCTACTTGGGAAACTGAAGCAGGAGAATCGCTTGAACCCAGGAGGGAGCGGTTGCAGTGAGCCAAGATTGCACCATTGCACTCCAGCCTGGGCGACGAGAGCAAAACTCCATATCAAAAAAAAAAAAAAAAAAAAAAAAAAGTCCAGGCACAGTGGCTCATGCCTGTAATCCCAGCACTTTGGGAGACTGAGGCGGGTGGATCATGAGGTCAGGACTTAGAGACCAGACTGACCAACATGATGAAATCCCGTCTTTACTAAAAATACAAAAATTAGCAGGGGAGCGGTGGCACGTGCCTGTAATCCCAGCTACACGGGAGGCTGAGGCAAGAGAATTGCCTGAACTCAGAGGTTGCAGAGGTTGCAGTGAGCCGAGATCACGCCACTGCACTCCAGCCTGGGAGTAACAATGGGCACAAAGAAGCAAAAAGAAAAAACAAAACAAAGAGTTGAATGGATAAAGAAAACATAAAGCAGACCAGGTGAGGAGGCTCATGCCTGTAATCCCACACTTTGAGAGATCAAGGAGGGACTGCTCGAGCTCAGAAATACAAAATCAGCCTGGGCAACACAGTGAAAACTGTCTCTAAAAAAAATAATAATAATAAAATAAAAATGAAAATTAGCCAGGCATTGTGGTGTGCACCTAAAGTCCCAGTTACTGGGGAGGCTGAAGTGGGAAGATCACTTGAACCTAGGAGTTCAAGGTTGCAGTGAGCTTTGATGATGGCACTGAACTTCCAGCCTGGGTGACAGAGCAGTACCTATCTCTTAAAAAAAAAAAAAAAAAAAAAAAAGCCGGGCGCGGTGGCTCAGGCCTGTAATCCCAGCACTTCGGGAGGCCAAGACAGGCGGATCATGAGGTCAGGAGATCAAGACCATCCTGGCTAACCCGGTGAAACCCCGTCTCTACTAAAAAATACAAAAAACTAGCCGGGCGAGGTGGCAGGTGCCTGTAGTCCCAGCTGCTCGGGAGGCTGAGGCAGGAGAATGGCGTAAACCCGGGAGGCGGAGCTTGCGATGAGCTGAGATCCGGCCACTGCACTCCAGCCTGGGCGACAGAGCGAGACTCTGTCTCAAAAAAAAAAAAAAAAAAAAAAAAATTAAAGAAAAGAAAATAAAAAGATATATAAAATATTCAAACAACAGAATGGTATACAGCAATAAAAATGAACAGTCTACAAGTACATCCAAGAATATGGATGAATTTCATAAATATAAAACAATGTTGGCCGGGCACGGTGGCCCATGCCTGTAATCCCAGCACTTTGGGAGGCCGAGGCAGGTGGATCACGAGGTCAGGAGATCGAGACCATCTTGGCTAACACGGTGAAACCCTGTTTCTACTAAAAGATACAAAAAATTAGCCGGGCGTGGTGGCAGGCGCCTGTAGTCCCAGATACTTGGGAGGCTGAGGCAGGAGAATGGCGTGAACCCGGGAGGCGGAGCTTGCAATGAGCCGAGATTGTGCCACTGCACTCCAGCCTGGGCGGCAGAGCGAGACTCTGTCTCAACAACAAAAACAAAACAAAACAAAACAAAAAAACAATATTGAGGCTGGGCATGGTGACTTACATCTGTAATCCCAGCACATCGGGAGGCCGAGGCTGGCAGATCACCTGAGCTCAGGAGTTCAAGACCAGCGTGGCCAACATAGTGAAACCCCGTCTCTACTAAAAATAAAAAAATTAGCCCTGCATGGTGGCCATGCCTGTAATCCCAGCTACCCAGGAGGCTGAGGCAGAATCGCTGGAACCCGGGAGGTGGACACTGCAGTGAGCCAAGATAGCACTACTGCACTCCAGTCTGGGTGACAGAGCAAGACTCTGTCTCAAAAAAAAAACAAACAAAAAAAAACATTGAGAGAATAAACGCAGTCACAATGCCAGGCACGGTGGCTCACGCCTGTCATCCCAACACTTTGGGAGGCCGAGGCAAGAGGATCAATTGAGAACAGGAGTTTGAGACCAACCTGGGCAATACAGTGGGGCTCCATCTCTACAAAAAAAAATTTTTTAATTAGCTGGCTGGGCCGGGTGCAGTGGCTCATGCCCGTAATCCCAGCACTTTGGAAAGCCAAGGCAGACAGATCACCTGAGGTCAGGAGTTCAAGACCAGCCTGGCCAACATGGTGAAACCCCGCCTCTACAAAAAAAAACAAAAATTAGCTGGGCATGATGGCAGGCGCCTGTAATCCCAGCTGCTAGGGATGCTGAAGCAGGAGAATTGCTTGAACCCAGGAGGTGGAGGTTGCAGTGAGCTGAGATCAAGCCATCGCATTCCAGCAGCCTGGGCAACAAAGCAAGATTCTGTCTCAAAAAAAAAGAAAAAAAATATTAGCTGGCCATGATAGCACGCGCTTACAGTCCCAGCTACTCAGGGCTGAGACAAAAAGATCACTTTAACCCAGGAGGTCAAGGCCACAGTGAGCTGTGATGGCACCACTACACTCCAGTCTGAGTGACAGAGTGAGACCCTGTCTTAAAAAAAAAAAAAAAAAGGGCAGTTATAAAATGTACACACATCATTCCATTCAAATAAGAGACAAAAAGACAAAACAACTGGCTGGGCGCAATGGCTCACACCTGTAATCCCAGCACTTTGTGAAGCCAAGGTGGTTGGATCACCTGAAGTCAGGAGTTCGAGACCAGCCTGGCCAACATAGCAAAACCAAGTCTCTACTAAAAACACAAAAATTAGCCGGGTGTGGTGGCAGGCGCCTGTAATCCCAGCTACTCTGGAGGCTGAGGCAGGAGAATCGTTTGAACCCAGGAGGCAACAGTTGCAGTGAGCCAAGATCAAGCCCCTGTACTCCAGCCAAGAACGAAACTCTGTCTCAAAAGGAAAAAAAAAAAAAAATTGAACCAATATATGCTGCTAGCCAGCAGAATAGTGGTTAACCTATGGGTAGAGGGTAACTGAAAGGGAAGACAAGATGGACTTCTGGGTACTGATAACATTCTGTATTTCTATCTGGGTCCTGCTTACAAGGGTGTATTAAATTTGTGAAAATACAGTGAATTCAGGATATCTTAGGATATGTGCAGTTTTCTACATATTATACTTCAATAAAGATGTTTCATTTAATTAAAAAGAAAAAAGCCTACCCATTGGAATGAAGAGTCCACCATCTTCTATCTCTTCCTCAGGTTGGTGAAACAGAGTCCTGAGTGGCTTTTCTTGAGGAGAAGCACAAACATCTGGCTGGGTTGATTTCCTGGGCTGGCTTACTGGTTTTGCAGATTGGCTGCCTGATGGCAGTGAAGGTATCTCCCCTTCAGAATGCATTTGAGGTTTCCCTGAAGAATCACAAATATTGCTCCACACTTTGACCATTCTGAATCATACTCTGTTGTAGAATTCAGCGTCTTATTATAGTCTTTCTAGGTAGACAACTTCATGAATTAAGCATTTACTATACAGGCATTTTCCTTTCTTAAATCAAAGCTCAGATCCAATTTACTCATCTGTAAAGTCAGGGAGATAAACTAGGTAATTGCTAAGGTCTTTTGGTTTCTAACATGCTTTCAGTTTTGTATTTTTTCCTACGAAAAATCAGACTCATAATTGTAGAGGAAATTCTTGATGACATTTTATATAGATGACCATTAAAACCACATTTCATCAACTATAATTATAAAATGCCCTGACTTTGTAAATCAATTTGACAGAGCAGAAGAGTAATTGTCACCATAAAATTGTAAATATATGCTTCTACAGTCCATTAGACAACTTTCTCACCTCAACACTTCATAAACACTCCCTTTGTCGGGGGAGTAGGTGAGGATAGCATTAAAAAGACAAAGAAAAACGGGGTGACGGTGCATGCTTATAGTCCTAGTTATTTGGGGAGCTGAGCTGGGAGGATGGCTTGAGGCCAGGATTTTGAGGTTACAGGGAGATATGACTGCACCACTGCACTCCAGACTGGGTGATGCAGCAAGACCCTGTCGTGCAAAAAAAAAAAAAAACAGCCAGGTGCTTATAGTCATTAGGTGGCTCATGACTATAATCCCAGCACTTTGGGAGGCCGAGGCAGGAGGATCACTTGAGCCCAGGAGTTTGAAACCAGTCTCAGCAACATATCGAGGCTTTGTCTCTACTAAAAATAAAAATTTTTAAAAATTAGGCTAGGCCAGGTGGCTCACACCTGTAATCCCATTACTTTGGGAAGCCAAGGCAGGAAGATTGCTTGAGCCAGGATTCAGGAGTTTGGGACCAGCCTGGGCAACATAAGGAGACACCTTGTCTCTACAAAAGTGAGGGGCTCTAAAATTAGCTGGGTGTGGGGATACACACCTGTGGTCCCAGCTACTTAGGAGGGTGTGGTGGGAGAATCACTTGGGCCCTGGAGTTCAAGGCTGCAGTGAGCTGTGAACATGCCATTGCACTCCAGCCTGGGTGTCAGAGCAAGATACTGTCTCTCTCTCTCTCTCTCTCTCTCTCTCTCTCTCTCTCTCTCTCACACACACACACACACACACACACGCGCGCGCAAAGAAATATTCATGTAGTATTAAAAGTAGGCTGGGCGCACTGGCTCACATCTGTAATCTCAGCACTTTGGGAGGCTGAGGTAGGCAGATCACTTGAGGTCAGGAGTTGGAGACCAGCCTGGCCAACATGATGAAACCTTGGCTGTTAAAAAAAAAAACACAAAAATAGCCAGGCATGGTGGCAGGCACCTGTAATCCCAGTTACTTGGGAGGCTAAGGCAGGAGAATCGCTTGAACCTGGGAGGCAGAGGTTGCAGTGAGCCAAGACAGTGCCACTTCACTCCAGCCTGGGCAACAGAGCAAAACTCCATCTCAAACAAAACAAACAAACAAAAAAAGAATGCTGGGCACAATGGCTCATGCCCGTAATCCCAGCACTTTGGGAGGCCGAGATGGGTGGATTACTTGAGGTCAGGAGTTCGAGACCAGCTTGGCCAACATGGCAAAACCCCATCTCTACTAAAAATACAAAAAATTAGCCGGGCATGGTGGCAGGCACCTGTAATCCCAGCTACTTGGGAGGCTGAGGTAGGAGAACATGTTGAACCCAGGAGGCAGAGGTTGCAGTGTGCCGAGATTGCACCATTAAACTCCAGCCTGGGCGACAGAGCGAGACTCTATATAAAAAAAAAAGTAATAATAAAAATTAAATATCAGAAATCAGGCTATCAAGGAAATAGCTTGCATATATACAGAATATCCCTGGACTATACACAAAAAAATTGTTTAAAAGTTACCTGGGAAGAAGACTTGGGGAGCAAGAGTACAGAGTGAAAGGATACCTAAATTTTCACTGTG
This sequence comes from Chlorocebus sabaeus, assembly GCF_047675955.1. Taxonomy (NCBI): domain Eukaryota; kingdom Metazoa; phylum Chordata; class Mammalia; order Primates; family Cercopithecidae; genus Chlorocebus; species Chlorocebus sabaeus. The sequence goes on along the minus strand of NC_132923.1, from coordinate 7,505,893 downwards.
TACTTGTTCTATTCCCGAATTTTTTCCCTAGTTTGTGCACTACTTAGTTGAACATTTTCTTTCAAAACACATAGCCAGTCTCTATACTTGGGTCTCACTCTGTCGCCTAGCCTGGAGTGCAGTGGCATTGTTATAGCTTACTTCCATCACACCATCCAGCTAAATCTTCCTTTTTAATGGTGTTTATTCTAATAGAATTTTACTTGTTCTTCTGAATTTGACTTACATACCCTAATTTCCACTTATGCTGCTTCTTTCTTTGCCTCCTAAAAGTGAGTAGCATGATTTTAGCTTATAATTAGTTGATTTGTACTGTTCTCAGCTAATTTGGATGTGATGATCGGCCAGCCGTGGTGGTTCATACCTGTAATCCCAGCACTTTGGGAGGCTAAGGTGGGCTAATCGCCTGAGCTCAGGAGTTCGAGACCGTGCTGGGTAACATGGTGAAACCTCGTCTCTACTAAAATACAAAAAATTAGCCAGGCGTGGTGGCCGGTGCCTGTAATCCCAGCTATTCAGGAGGCACAAGAATCACCTGAACCTGGGAGGCAGAGGTTGCAGCGAGCCAAGGTCGCACCACTGCATTCCAGCCTGGGCAACAGAGTGAGGCACTGTCTCCAAAAAATAAACAAATAAAAATAAATTTAAAAAAAATAATGTTTGATGTTATGAACACAGAGTTCTTAGATTGGCAGTAAATAAGTTACAGATATGTTCTGAATAAGGTTTTGCTTTCTCTATTTCTCTTACCCTGCTCAGCTTCTCTTTCTGAGGTCTTTTAGCATCTAGCATATCTATAAAGGAAGGTGGGGTCCTAAAGGGCTCAGGGAAGGGGAATTAAATTGAAAAGCATTATGGAGTCAGAGAGAAAAAAAAGTTGTAGAAAAAAGGAACATTTCCTCTATGTAGAGTATGAAAAATGATTTTGTGGTGCAGCTGATAATGTGTTTTCAGGGACAGATTTTTTTTTTTCCAGACAGAGTCTCGCTGTGGGTCAGGCTGAAGTACAGTGGCACAATCTTGGGTCACTGCAACCTCCACCTCCCGGGCTCAAGCAATTCTCCTGCCTCAGCCTCCCAAGTAGCTGGGATTACAGGCGTATGTCACCATGCCTGGCTAATTTTTGTATTTTTAGTAGAGACAGGGTTTCACCATGTTAGCCAGGCTGGTCTCAAACTCCTGACCTCAAGTAATCCGCCCTGCTAGGCCTCCCAGAGTGCTGGGATTACAGGCATGAGCCAATGCACCCAGTCCTGCAGGGACAGTTTAAAAAGTAGTTCCAATTATTTTTCTTTTTTTTTTTTTTTTTTTCTTGCGACAGAGTTCCACTCTTGTTGCCCAAGCTGGAGTGTAATGGCACGATCTTGGCTCACCGCAACCTCCGCCTCCCGGATTCAAGAGATTCTTCTGGCTCAGCCTCCTGAGTAGCTGGGATGACAGGGATGTACCACCACACCCAGCTAATTTTGTATTTTTAGTAGAGATGGGGTTTCTCTATATTGGTCAGGCTGGTCTTGAACTCCTGACCTCAGGTGATCCGCCCACCTCCACCTCCCAAAGTGCTGGGATTACAAGCACAAGCCACCGCGGTTGGTCAAGTAGTTCCAATTCTTTGTTGTTGGTGAGACAGGGTCTTGCTCTGTCCCCTAGGCTGGAGTGCAGTTGTGTGATCTCAGCTCACTCTGGCCTCAACCTCCTGGGCTCAAGTGATCCTTCCGCCTCAGCCTCCCAAGTAGCTGAGACTACAGGTTCCTGCCACCATGCCCAGCTAATTTTATTTTATTTTTGTAGAGATGGGGTCTCACTATGTTGCCAAGTCTGGTATTGTACTCCTGCCCTTAAGCAATCCTCCCACCTCAGCCTCCCAATGTACAGGAATAGGTGTGAGCCACCATGCCTGACCCCAAATAATTTTTAAGTAGTAAAAACGTCAGTAGAAGAGGCTCTGCCTACCAAAGTGAACCTCTGTGTTTTGAGGGGCAATACTTGCTTAGATTTTAAAGTTCTGGTATGCTTGTTTAAAAAGTCATTTGTGGGCTGGGCATGGTGGCTCACAGCTGTAATCCCAGCACTTTGGGAGGCTGAGGTGCACAGGTCACTTGAGCTCAGGAGTTTGACACCAGCCTGGCTAATGTGGTGAAACGTTGTCTTGACAAAAAATACAAAAATCAGCCAGGCATGGTGGTGCGCACCTGTAGTCCTGGCTACTTGGGAGGCTGAGGTGGGAGAGTCATTTGAGCCTGGGAGGTCAAGGTGACAGTAAGCTGCGATCACACCGCTGTACTCCAGCCTAGGTAACACAGTGGGAACCTGTCTGAAAAAAAAAGTCATTTGTGGCCTCATGCCTGTAATTCCAGTGTTTTGGGAGGCCAAGGCAGAAGGATTACTTGAAGTCAAGAGTTAGAGGTTGTAGTGAGCCATTATTGTACTACTGCACTCTAGCCTGGGCTACACAGTAAGACTCTGTCTCTCTAAAAATAAATAAATAAATAAAAAGTCATTTCTAGCTAAGCCCAGTGGCTCACACCTGTAATCCCAGCACTTTAGGACGCTGAGGCAGCAGGATCACTTAAGGCCAGGAATTCTAGGTTGCAGTGAATTATGAGACCTCACTGGTTAAACAAAAACAAAAAACATTTCCATGCTGGGCAACTTACAGAGACCTTATGTCTGCAAAAAGTCAAAAAAAAAAAAAAAAAAAAAAAGAAGAAGAAGCTGGGTGTGGTCGTGCAGGTTTGCAGTCCCAGTTTTTTTTAGCTGGATGGTGTGGCTCCTGCCTATAGTCCCAGTGACTTGGTAGGATCATTTCAGCCCAGGAGTTAGAAGCTGCAGTGAGCTATGATTGTACCACTAGACTATAGCCCGGATGACAGAGTGAGACTTCATCTCTTCAAAAAAAAAAAAAAAAAAAAGTTTAAACACTAACACCTGCAGTCAAGAAACATGATTTAGGCTCGGCAATGCAAACCCAGAAGGCAGAGCTTGCAGTGAGCCGACATCACGCCACTGCACTCCAGCCTGTAATCCCAACACTTTGGAAGGCCGAGGTGGGTGGATCACTTGAGATCAGGAGTTCAAGACGAGCCTGGCCAGCACGGCAAAACGCTGTCTCTACTAAAAATACAAAAATTAGCCAGGCGCAGTGGCACGTGCCTGTAATCCCAGCTACTTGGGAGGCTGAGGCAAGAGAATCACCTGAGCTGAGGAGGTGAAGGTTGCAGTGAGCTAAGATCATGCCACTACACTCCAACCTGGGCAACAGAGTGAGACTCCTTCTCAAAAAAAAAAAAGAAAAGAAAAGAAAAAAGAAACATGATTTAACAATGTATCGCCAGGCGCAGTGGCTCACACCATAATCCCAGCACTTTCGGAGGCCTAGGCAGGTGGATCACAAGGTCACGAGTTCGAGACCAGCCTGACAAACATGGGGAAACCCCGTCTCTACTGAAAATACAAAAATTAGCCAGGCGTGGTGGCAGGAGCCTGTAATCTCAGCTACTCGGGAGGCTGAGGCAGGAGAAACGCTTGAACCCAGGAAGCAGAGGTTGCAGTGAACCGAGATCACGCCACTGCACTCCAGCCTGGGTGACACAGCAAGACTCCATCTCAAAAACAAACAAACAAACAACAACAAAAAAAGGTATCGATTGTAACAAAATGTCAATACTTCAAAATAATTCAACTATCTTTTCTATGCAGTATTTTCATTTTTTTCTACAGTGTATATGATGCTGCTGCATTCATAATCACAAAACTAAAATGTTATTTAAAATAAAGTAAAACAACAAAAAGAACATGTACTAAACAGCAAGGTTATGGGTGATTTTTATTTTCACCTTTAAAGTTTTCAATATTTTCCAAAGTAGATATATATGAACTATCAATCTTTCTTTCTTCCTGTTCTGTGTTACAAAAAATAAAAAAGTTACTTAAAGAAAAATTCTGGAGAGACTCTCACAGTGTACTTTTATTGCTATTACTTGTATATACAACTAATCAAAGTGCAAAGTAGTAGAATCAATTTTTGATTCTCCAGATGAATGAAGGGGAGTGATATAACAGATAATACTAAACAATAAATGTTTATCTAAATCTGGATATCTGTAAACTGATTTTAAATATCTCTTAATTACACTTATCAATAACTGAGTGACTATGAACCCATAGTTATTTATCCATTCCTTTTCTAGTATTCTAATCTTATAATTTCCTCCAGTTCCTTCTGAGAACTTATCTTGAAAAAATATTCAATAATCTTGCTGCCTTCTCTAGCTATTTATCATCACCCATTCCCCCACCGCAAAAAAAGGAACGAAGGCTGAGTACGGTGGCTCACGCCTGTAATCTCAACACTTTGGGAGGCTGAGGCGGGCAGATCACGAGCTCAGGAGATCAAGACCATCCTGGCTACAGGGAAACCCTATCTCTACTAAAAATACAAAAAATTAGCTGGGTATGGTGGTGGGCACCTGTAGTCCCAGCTACTTGGGAGGCTGAGACAGGAGAATGGCGTGAACTCGGGAGGCAGAGTTTGCAGGGAGCCGAAATCCGGCCACTGCACTCCAGCCTGGGCGACAGAGCAAGACTCCGTCTCAAAAAAAAAAAAAAAAAAAAAAAAAAAAGGCCAGGCGCGGTGGTTCAAGCCTGTAATCCCAGCACTTTGGGAGGCCGAGACGGGCGGATCATGAGGTCAGGAGATCGAGACCATCCTGGCTAACACGGTGAAACCCCGTCTCTACTAAAAAATACAAAAAAACTAGCCGGGCGAGGTGGCGGGTGCCTGTAGTCACAGCTACTCGGGAGGCTGAGGCAGGAGAATGGCGTGAACCCGGGAGGCGGAGCTTGCAGTGAGCCGAGATCGTGCCACTGCACTCCAGCCTGGGCGACAGCGCGAGACTCCGTCTCAAAAAAAAAAAAAAGAGGAAGGAAGTGGAGGGGAGGGGACGGTGGGGAAAGGGAGGGGAGGAGGGGAGGAAGGGAGGAAGGGAGGAAGGGAGGAGGGGAGGAGGGGAGGAGGGGAGGAGGGGAGGACAGGGAAGGGGGAGAGGGAGGAAATAAATCTCTGGTGTTTCATTCCTCCTCCTTTTTCCTTTTTTTTACAGACAAGGTCTTGCTCTGTCACCCAGGCTGGAGTGCAGTGATGCAATGAGATCTCACTGAAACCTTGAACTCCTGAGCTCAAACTGTCCCTGTTTCAACCTCCTGAGTAGCTGGGACTACAGGTATGCACCACCACACTTGGCTAATTTTTAAAAGTTTTCTGGGCCAGGGCAGTGGCTCATGCCTGTAGTCCCAGCACTTTGGGAGGCCAAGGTGGGCAGATCACGAGGTCAGGAGATGGAGACCATCCTGGCTAACACGGTAAAACCCCTTCTCCACTAAAAATACAAAAAATTAGTCGGGCGTGGTGGCGGGCGCCTATAGTCCCAGCTACTTGGGAGGCTGAGACAGGACAATCACTTGAACCCGGGCAGCAGAGCTTGCAGTGAGCTGAGACTGCGCCACTGCACTCCAGCCTGGGCAACAGAGAGAGACTCCGTCTCAAAAAGAAAAAAAAAAAGTTTTCTGTAGAGATGGAACCTAGCTATGTTGCCCAGGCTGTTCTTGAACTCCTGGCCACAAGATCCCCACACCTTGGCCTTCCAAAGTGTTGGGATTACAGGTGTGAGCCACTGTTCCCAGCCCCATTCCTTCCTCTTTAAATCCTTCATATAATGTCCTTTCCTCAACAAACTCCTGAATCTACTCTCCAAGATCATCAATCTTCAAATGTAACCTTTTTCTCAGGTATTATCCTTATCCCTCCTTTGCTACTAAATTTTAAAGTACCTTAGTTCTTTTTTTTTTTTTTTTTTTTGAGACGAAGTCTCGCTATGTTGCCCAGGCTGCGGTGCAGTGGCCGGATCTCAGCTCACTGCAAGCTCCGCCTCCCAGGTTTACACCATTCTCCTGCCTCAGCCTCCCGAGTAGCTGGGACTACAGGCGCCCGCCACCTCGCCCAGCTAGTTTTTTGTATTTTTTAGTAGAGACGGGGTTTCACCGTGTTAGCCAGGATGGTCTCGATCCCCTGACCTCGTGAGCCGCCCGTCTCGGCCTCCCAAAGTGCTGGGATTACAGGCTTGAGCCACCGCGCCCGGCCTAGTACCTTAGTTCTTAAAGCTCTCCTTCCTCTTTTCACTTTTACTACTACTTCTCCAGTGGTTCCTTCTCTGTTATCTTCTTCCTTAATGCAAGGTTTTCTTTAATCCACTGTTCTTCCCCCTCCATGTCTGTTTCCATGGAGAAGAACCATGACTAACACTGTGAACATTTCTAGTCCTTGCCTCTTACTAAATTTCAATCTCAGATTTCTATTTTTGCTTGCTGGCCCTATTGTCACCTCACATTCCATTTGAGGTAGGAGATGAGGACTTGTTTTCCAAGCACTGTTCAAAAGACCCCAGTGAACAAAACAGGAGCTGATCAAAAAACTGGCCAGAACCAGCTAAAAGCAAGATGGTGATGAAAGCCACCTCCTGGTGCCCTCCTTACATCTGCATGCTAAAAGAACCTCCCACCAGCACCCTGACAGTTTACAAATGCCATGGCAACTCCCAGATGTTACCTTATATGGTTTAAAAGGGGAGGGACTCTCAGTTCTGGGAACTCCTCACCCCTTTTCCAGAAAATCCATTAACAATCCGCCCCTTATTTAGCATATAATCAAAGTATAGCCATATATATATGGCTATATAGCTCTCATGCCTTTGGGGGGTCACTGTTGGCCACCCCCTAGATGCTCTGGGATTTTCGGTATTTGGTATGGGGACTCTCATGGGCTGATGCCTGGATACTCTGGGTATTTTGACATTTGGCACCGTTACATATTTTTTCCTTGTTGTCTTTGTATATATACAGCTAGCCAGCAACCCACAGGGCTGCCGCTGCTGCTACTTCTCTTTCTTGTGGAGCAGCCATTTCCCTTCCTCTGTTTCTCTAATAAACTTACTTTCAATTCACTCTGTTGGTTCAGTCATGATTCCTTCCAGTGCAAAGCCAAGAACCCTCCTGGGCTGAGCCCCAATTTGGGGTTCACCTGCATCATTCCTTGGTGACTATGAAGGGATCAATAATAAGCCAAAGGGAACTGAGGGAGACCTCTAGCCAGACCCTAAATTAAAACTGATTGGGTTGAGCACTGTGGCTCACGCCTGTAATCCTAGCACTTTGGGAGGCCAAGGCAGGTGGACTGCCTGAGCTCAGGAGTTCAATACTAGCCTGGGCAACACGGCAAAACCCCGGCTCTACTAAAAATACAAAAAATTAGCCAGCCATGGTGGTGCATACCTGTAATCCCAGGTACTTAGGAGGCTGAGGCACAAGAATTGCTTGAACCCAAAGACTGACTGGCACCATTTGGCCTCCACGAAAAGGTGAGTGTCCCCTTTGTTCCCCCTCAATGTGTGTTTTGTTTTTTGGGTTTTTTTTGAGATGGCATCTTGCTCTGCCACCCAGGGTGGAGTGCTGTGGCACGATCTCAGTTCACTGCAACCTCCGCCTCCCAGGTTCAAGCGATTCTCCTGCTTCAGCCTCCCGAGTAGCTGGGATGACAGGTGTCTGCCACCATGCCCGGCTAATTTTTGTATTTTTAGTAGAGACATTGGCCAGGTGGGTCTTGAGCTCCTGACCTCGTGATCCACCCGCCTCGGCATCCCAAAGTGCTGGGATTACAGGCATGAGCCACCACGCCTGGCCAATGTGGTGTGCTTTTTTTTTTTTGAGATGGAGTCTTGTTCTGTTGCACAGGCTAGAGTGCAGTGGCGCGATCTCAGCTCACTGCAAGCTCCACCTCCCGGGTTCACGCCATTCTCCTTCCTCAGCTTCTCAAGTAGCTGGGACTACAGGCGCCCGCCACCACGCCCAGCTAATTTTTTTGCATTTTTAGTAGAGACGGGGGGGGGGGGGGGGGGGGGGGGTGGTTCACCGTGTTAGCCAGGATGGTCTCGATCTGACCTCGTGATCCGCCCACCTCGGCCTCCCAAAGAGCTGGGATTACAGGCGTGAGCCACCGCGCCTGACCAATGTGGTATTAACTGATTTACTTTCTCTTTCACTCTCTTCTCTCTCCCTTTACCTTTTCAAATCAATCAGGAAATGGGAATGGTATCTCTAGGTTGTTAGGCAGTTCATTGTCCCTCATCATCTGGGTGCCCCAGACAGAAGCACACCTGGGCATCCATGTCCTTTGTAATTTACTTTGTCACCTTCTCTCTTGGACCTTTCTCTTTAGCTTCTAATGACCTGTCATTTTACTTTTCTGCTCTTAGTGCCTAAATGCATACTTATGTTTATCCTGTTGTCATGTTTGTAGTCTCTGTTTCAGCAATTTGGATAGTTCTTTCTATTCCATGTAAGGCAGGCTTTTGTTATTTTGAGAGGTATTCCTTTGTGCTGACTCTGGGATGTCAGAGTCACATTGTTCTGTGGCCCCAACTGTGTTAGGTCTCATGTCTTTGGGGCTCACTGTTGGCCACCCCCAGATGCTCCCCAGTTTTCAGCATCTGGTATGGGGACCCTCACTGGCCAATGTCTAGATACTCCAGGTTTTTCAGCATTTGGTGCCGTTTCATTTTTTTCCTTACTCTCTTTGTCACTGCACCCACTTCAGCAACTCTTCTAGTCCCTCCTAAAATCATAAATTTTCTTTTCTGCAATAGGTCTCTTCCTGTCTGTTTTTCTTGCTGCTCAAAATGAGGGTCCCAAATGAGCTACCCTGTTCAAGCCCATTTTTCTGGAGGCCCTGACCCTCTGACCTGATGATGACTCCCTGCAATACAGAAAAGCAGCCGCCTGAACACTTTTTTTTGGTGTCTCCACTGATGGGTGAGTTCTCCACTGTCTCAGGGACTCCAAGGACATCCCCTGAACAACTCCTCTCTTCCCCAATTCACATTTGCTGCTACAGGAGCCTGTTTTTCCTAGCTTCCTTTCCCTTTCCACCTCTTCCGTCTTCTTTTATCATACTTCTACTGGTCATGTCTCTCTAGGATTATGGGTTAGAGTCCCACCCTGGGACAGTCCCAAGGTCTTGGGTCCAAGATCTCTGATCTTGAAGTTGTCATGGTAAGGTGCCCCTTCATCCATCAATGAGTATTCTGGCTTGCTCTCTCTCTCTTTCTCTCTCCCCCACCAAAGAAACAAAGGGAAAGGTACCCCTCATCCCCCACTCTGCTTCCTTTCCCTCTTTTTCTTTTCTGCCCTTTTTAATCATCTCCTCCTCCTCTGAAGTTGAAGGGGAAAAAAAAAGCATAAAAGAGGTTTTTAAAATAAAACTGTTATGAAAACTACCTTACCCAAATTCTAGTCTACAGTTTCCTTGGATTACCTATTAGAAAAAACAAAGTTCAGCCATGTGAACAGGTTTCAAAATTGTCAGAAATAATTTAAATCCAGCTATCTTTAATAAAGTCCAAATGCTTTTCAAGTTCACATGAGTCTTTTGGTAAATAAAACTTGTTTTCAAATTATTAATAAAGACTGGGTGCCGCCACTCACACCTCCCAACATTTTGGGAGGCTAAGGTGGGAGGACTGCTAGAGCCCAGGAGTTCAGGACGAGTCTGGGCAACATAGTGAGACTCCATCTCTAAAAACAAAAATGTTAGCTAGGTGTGGTGGCACACACCTATAGTCCCAGCTACTCAGGAGGCTGAGATGGAAAGATCACTTGACCCCAAGAGGTGGAAGCTGCAGTGAGCTGTGATCATGCCACTGCATTCCAGCCTGGGAAACAGAAACCCTGTCTCAAAAAATCAATTAATTAAATAATTGCTGGAAATAGAAATGTCTTCAGAATTGTATAAATAAGACTAATTTAAGATTGTTGGCTCAATGAAAATAGCTGAATCTTCTGAGTTACTGGCAAAATGCCCATGTGTTTAAGATTCTTTCTTAGGGGTTCACCTAATGTTCAGAATTTAAAAATGGTTAACCAGGAAATAACTTTGAATGACCAATTTTGTCTAATATAGTTCTAGATAGGCACAGTGGCCCTCACCTGTAATGCCAGCACTTTGGGTGGCCAAGGCAGGTGGATTACTTGAGGTCAGTAGTTTGAGACCAGCCTGGCCAACATGGCAAAACCCCATCTCTACTAAAAATACAAAAATTAGCCAGGCGTGGTGGTGCATGCATCCCAGCTACTTGGAAGGCTGAGGCCCAAGCTCTTGAATCCAGGAGGCGGAGGTTACAGTAAACTAAGATTATGCCACTGCACTCCAACCTGGGTGACAGCGTGAGACTGTCTCAAAAAAAAAAAAAAAAAAAATTATAAATAATAATAAATTAGGTAAATGTAATGAGATAAATGCTTGTAAGTGAACTTTTTGTATAATTTAAAATCTTAAAATCATTTTGGATGCTTATTGGATGCCTGGGTCATTTCCAATTAAGAAAGGAATATTATATAGGGAAACATTTTACAATAAAATAAAAAATTTTAAAAACTGTAGAATGGTTCTCATCTATAAAATGCTAATATCTGATAGTTCAGGATTTCTTGCTTCCTAGGTTGATATAAAACTTACCAAAGAAGATGCGTTTTTATCGAGAAAAGGAATAATTGTGCCTAATTCAAAAGTTATCTAAAGGTTGGACTTGAAAAGGTAATTTATGAAACCAGGTAGAAAGGAACCAGTAAGTAGGGGAGAGATAGGTAAAGAAAGTTATGGACGTTCAGAGGTATTTTTGGTAAGGAAAATTATAAAGAAAAGAGAATAATTCTACATAAGAAAGAATCCTGCAAATCTCGGCAGGGAAAAAAAAGGATCTTATATGGTAAATTATTGTTCTAGAGTAGTAGAATGACTAGTTATTTAAGAAAAATGTAGTATAGGACAGGCACAGTGGCTTACGCCTGTAATCCCAGCACTTTGGAAGGCCGAGGTGGGTGGATCACTTGAGGATAGGAGTTCGAGACCAGCCTGGCCAAGATGGTGAAACCTTGTCTCTACTAAAAATACAAAAATTAGCTGGGTGTGGTGGCACACGCCTGTAATTCCAGCTAGTTTTGATGAGGCTGAGGCAGGAGAATTGCTTGAACCCGGGAGGCGGAGGTTGCAGTGAGCCAAGACTGCGTCACTGCACAGCAGTGTGGGCAACAGAATGAGACTCCGTCTCAAAAAAAAAAAAAAAAAGGGGGCCGGGTGCGGTGGCTCACGCCTGTAATCCCAGAACTTTTGGAGGCCAAGGCGGGCGGATCACAAAGTCAGGAGATCAAGACCATCCTGGAGGCCGGGCGCGGTGGCTCAAGCCTGTAATCCCAGCACTTTGGGAGGCCGAGACGGGCGGATCACGAGGTCAGGAGATCGAGACCATCCTGGCGAACACGGTGAAACCCCGTCTCTACTACAAAATACAAAAAATTAGCCGGGCGAGGTGGCGGGTGCCTGTAGTCCCAGCTACTCGGGAGGCTGAGGCAGGAGAATGGCGTGAACCCGGGAGGCGGAGCTTACAGTGAGCCGAGATCGCGCCACTGCACTCCAGCCTGGGTGACACAGCGAGACTCCGTCTCAAAAAAAAAAAAAAAAAAAAAAAAAGACCATCCTGGCTAACACAGTGAAACCCCGTCTCTACTAAAAATACAAAAAAAAAAAAAAAAAATTACCTAGGCATGGTGGCGGGTACCTGTAGTCCCAGCTACTCAGGAGGCTGAGGCAGGAGAATGGTGTGAACCCAGGAACCCAGGCGGCGGAGCTTGCAGTGAGCAGAGATGGCTCCATTGCACTCCAGCAGCCTGGGCAACAGAGCAAAACTCCGTCTCAAAAAAAAAAAAAAAAAGAAAAAAGAAAGAAACTTGAAAAACTAATTCAGGCCATGACAAGAAACAAGCGGTTGGACAAGCCTCACTATACCTTCCCCTCTCCCCTCTGGAACTTAGGAGGCCAGGTTCAAAAGGCCCTCTAAGAATATGAAAATAAAGTATTGCCCTTTCCCACAAAGGAAAAGATTGCTCCGTTTAACCAGGAAACTTAGTCCTATTAAAAACTTGGAAAGGGCCAGGCCGGTGGCTCACACCCGTAATCCTAGCACTCTGGGAGGCCAAAGTGGGTGGATCACGAGGTCAAGAGATCAAGACCATCCTGGCCAACAAGGTGAAACCCCATCTCTAGTAAAATACAAAAAAATTAGCTCGGCATAGTGGCACACGCCTGTACTCCCAGCTACTTGGGAGGCTGAGGCAGGGGAATTGCTTGAACCCAGGAGGCAGAGGTTGCAGTGAGCCGAGATAGCGCCACTGCACTCCAGACTGGGCAACAGAGCAAGACCCCATCTCAAAAAAAAAAAAAAAACTTGGAAAGAAGTATCCCTTGAAGATCAATTGTAATATAATCAATATGGAAGGGCCCCCACTCCCCATTAGGTATTGTTAAGCACTCCCATTGCTGTTAAACTTCGGGGAATCACTAGCTAGATACACCTGTCCTGGATTAAACAAACCTGTTTTTTGTGAATCCCTACAGGCACAAGACTAGGACACTATGACCTACACCTGCAAACCTCTGGAAGACTTAAAGTTGCCATTTCACAAGACAGATAAGTAGCAACCACCTCCTCCTGAGAAACACCTTACTTGTCCTTATTGAGTATAGGGACCACCCTAAAGCCCAGTGTGATACCCAGTTGTCCCTGTTCTTCTTGCTCCCTGCTTCTAATCAATCTAACTCACTGTGGAATAGGAACAAAACTCCATAGTAAACATTTCTAGAATTATAGCATCGGGAAATAGCATGCATGATTGCGGAATCTGTCATCAGCACCCTCAGGATAGACAGCATCACCCTCTGGTGCAACCTGCAAACCTCACAGCCATCTCCCCAAACCTCCTAATTGGCCATAGTGTTCCTCTGGTACCTAGGCCCCTACTTGTAAAATGGCTCTCTCCCACACTTAACAGATTCACCTGACTCCTCTCCAACCACCCTCCTACCCCCCTACTATTACCTGGACCTAGGACGCTGGGTATCTACAGCTCTAGTGTACTAATGATACTATCTTTTGCACAAATTGTTGTGACAATGACACAGAGACAGAAATTCACCATGATGCTTTGAACTAACCCTAGTGGCCAAATTCCCAAGGCCATGGGAGGGCAAATGGGATCCCACTGGTAAACACGGAGACTATACATGGTGCCTCCTCCAGGACTAATACATGCAAGGGAGAAACGACTGCTTAACCTGGAAAGATGGAGGTACCACCCTCTGGTGGAAAATGAGGGCTATCCAATCACCCGCATTGGAACCTGGAAAAGGTATCTCTATAGACCCAGTTTGGCAATAAAAAAATGCACAGCATACCTTGCAAGGATTCAATTTGTGACCCATCTGGGTTCACCTTTAGGGGAAGAAATCCTACCCCACACCCACTTCCAACCCTGTAGGGAACCATTTATTCTTCTAGGAATAGCTTTCTATTTTGCTTATCAAAACCTTGAAACACCAGTGAATGTATTTTGGCCACCATTATCCCTTCAGGGGGTATCCATTCATAACCCCATAAAACCTAGAAAAACAAGAAGTAAAAGAGCAATAGGATTAATTTTTACAGGAATTGGGACAGCAATAAGGGTGAGGGGTGGTGGCCCCGTGTGGGGGGCTTTGCATACCAGAAGTCAACGCTAAGAAACATAACTCAGGCCCTAGAATCTCTGGCCACCAACACAAGTCAGACATTAAGAAGAATTCAGGAATCTCTGGACTCTCTGGCAAATGTAACCCTGACAACAGACTAGTCTTGGATTGTTTATTGACTGAAAAAGGTGGAGTCTGCACTGTTATCAATAAGACCCGCTGCACATATATTAACAACTCTGGACAGGTTGAGGTTAACACTCAAAAGTTCTAAGAGCAAGCCACCTGGTTACATATATATAACCAGGGAACTGACCCCAACTATATCTGGTTGACCATAAAAAGTACCCTCCTGGCCAGGCACAGTGGCTCACGCCTGCAATACCAGTACTGTGGGAGGCTAAAGTGGGAGGATGAGTCAAGACCAGCCCGGGCAACATAGTGAGACTGTCTCTACAAAAAAATTTAAAAATCAGCTGGGTGTTGCTGGCACACACCTGTGTTCCCAGCTATTCAGGAGGCTAAGGCAGGAGGATCACTTGAGCCTGGGAGGTTGAAGCTGCAGTGGGCCACGATCGCACCACTGCACTCCAGCCTTGGTGACAGAGCGAGATCCTGTCTCAAAAAAAACCCAAAAAATAACAACAAAGAAAACACCCTCCCAAGTCTCACCTGGTTTCTACTCTTTTTAGGACCTCTAGTGTTATCCTATAACTACCAGTCTTTGGCCCTGCCTCCTACAGCCTCCTTGTAAAGTTTGTGTCTTCTAGATTGCAACAATTTCCATGTGAAGATGATGCTGGCACATGGCTTCCAACACATCCTTGTTCTGATCCCTTAGATGAGGCATCAAGAGATTTTTACTCCTCCAATGCTAGGCAGGGCCAATGCCCATAAAAACAACAGGAAGCAGTTGCAGAAGATGGACTTCCACCCTTCTACAACCCTGTTAAGACTGAAGGGGAGTATATAATGTGGGGAGTGAGGTAGGACAGAAGCAGGATTTGTTTTCCAAGCACTGGCCAGAGACCCTTGCTGAAGAAAACAAGAACAAAACCCTGATCAAAACAGGATGCAGCAAAGAAAGCAGCCAAAACCAGTTACAACCAAGATGGTAACAAAAGTGACCTTTGGTTGTTCTCACTGCTTATTACACACTAATTATAATGCATTTCCATGCTAGAAGAAACTCCAGTGGGTCACAGGGAGCCAGGCCTGGTGGCCACAGTGTATCATGAGGCTGGACCTGGTGATACAGAAGGTGGTGGTCTACCCCCAGGTATACTGCTCAGTGTGGTGGATCATTTCAACAGAATCAGCAAGGTTGGAAAACAGAAATGCATTCTTCATGTGCTTTTGCAGTCATGGCAAATGAAAGTACTTGATGTATCCAGCAGTTCTGCAGTCCCTTTAAATGAAGATGACACAGATGATTGTTTTTTAGCCCACGATTATTTGGAAAACACATATAGGATGTTTAAGAGGATGAATGCCAGAGAAAGAACAGTTGGGTGGTACCACACAGGCCCTAAACTACACAAGAATGACACTGCCTTCAATGAAATCATGAAAAGATACTGCCATAACTCAGTATTGGTCACTAGTGACATGAAGCCAAAGGACTTAGGGCTGCCTATAGAAGCATATATTTCAGGAGAAATCTATGATGATGGAACTTCAGCCTTGAAAACATTTGAGCATGTGACCAGTGAAACTGGAGCAGAGGAAGCTAAGGAAATTGGAGTTAAACACTTGCTACAAGACATCAAAGACACTACAGTGGGCACTCTTTCCCAGTGGATCACAAACCAGGTCCTGGATGTGAAGGGACTGAACTCCAAGCTTCTGGGTATCAGAAGCTACCTGGAAAAAGTTGCCACAGGCAAACTGTCCACCAACCACCAAATCATCTATCAGCTTCAGGAGGTCTTCAAGCTGCTGCCAGTCATCAGCCTATTGGAGTTTGTCAAGGCCTTTTTTTTTTTTTTTTTTGAGACGGAGTTTCACTCTTTTTGCCCAGGCTGGAGTGCAATGGTGTGATCTCGGCTCACCACAACCTCTGCCTCCCAGGTTCAAGCGATTCTCTTGCCTCAGCCTCCCGAGTAGTTGGGATTACAGGCATGCGCCACCATGCCTGGCTAATTTTGTATTTTTAGTAGAGACGGGGTTTCTCCATGTTGGTCAGGCTGGTCTTGAACTCCTGACCTCAGGTGATCCACCCTCCTCGGCCTCCCAAAGTGCTAGGAATACAGGTGTGAACCACCGTGCCCGGCCCTTGTCAAGGCCTTTTACCGAAGACCAATAACCAAATGGTGGTGGTGTACTTGGCCTCGCCGATCCATTCTGTCATCACCCTGCACAACCTCATCAACAAGATTGCCAACTGGGATGTAGAGAAGAAAGATAGGAAAAAGAAGAGAGCAAAAAAGGATACAAAAGACGACAAAGAGAAAGATAAAGGAAAAAAGTGATATAAAGAGAAAAAGGAGAAAATGTAAAACATATAGACTTTTTAATTTGTAAACTAAAATCTCATAAATTAAATCAGTGTGCCACTAGGGGGTTCTTTTCCACTTTAACTGCTTGTTAAAAAGCTGTCCTGGGCCAGGCATGGTGGCTCACGCCTATAATCCCAGTACTTTGAGAGGCCAAGGTGGGTGGATGACTTGAGGTCACGAGTTTGAGACCAGCCTGGCCAACATGGTGAAACCCCACCTCTACTAAACATACAAAAATTAGCTGAGCGTGGTGGCACACAAAATTAGCTGAGCTGTAGTCCCAGCTACTCAGGAGGCTGAGGCAGAAGAATTGCTTGAACTGAGGAGAGGCCACTGAGATTGTGCCATTGCACTCCAGCTTGGGAAACAAGAGCAAAACTACGTCTCAAACAAAACAAAACAAAACAAAACCAAACCAGGAGTTGAATTTTTCCCATCTTGAAAGACTCTTTCGGTCTGTTTCTGGTAATTTACAAAATTGCTAAATGGAATACACAAATTCCGTATGTTCTCTGCCTTGTAACACCATGAGTTCTAACCCTTCTGAACTCTGAGAATACCACAAGTTTTGGACCCATAGCATTCTCAGGCTTGGGATCCAGGCTCCGTATATTGTTTACCTTGAAAGACACAATTAAATGGATTGGTTTTAAAAAATAAAAACGGGCCGGGCGTGGTAGCTCATGCCTGTAATCCCAGCACTTTGGGAGGCTGAGGCAGGCAGATCACCTGAGGTCAGGAGTTCACGACTAGCCTGGCCAACATGGCGAAACCCTATCTCAATTAAAAATACAAAAAAAGCCAGGTGCAGTGCCTCAAGCCTGTAATCCCAGCACTTTGGGAGGCTGAAGAGAGCAGATCACGAGGTCAGGAGTTCGAGACCAGCCTGACCAACATGGTGAAACCCTGTCTCTATTAAGAACACAAAAATTAGCTGGGCATGGTGGTGGGTACCTATAACCCCAGCTACTCGGGAGGCTGAGGCAGGAGAATCGCTTGAACCCAGGAAGCGGAGGTTGCAATGAACCGAGATCGCGCCACTGCACTCCAGCCTGGGCAACAGAGTGAGACTCTGTCTCAAAAAAAAAACAACAAAAAAATTAGCCGGGCATGGTGGTGCATGCCTGTAATCCTAGCACTTGTGAGGCCAAGGTAGGTGGATCACCTGAGGTCAGGAGTTTGAGACCAGCCTGGCCAACATGGGGAAACCTCGTCTCTAATAAAAATACAAAAATTAGCCGGACATGGTGGCAGGCACCTGTAATCCCAGCTATGCGTGAGGCTGAAGCAAGGGAATCACTTGAACACGGGAGGTGGAAGTTGCAGTGAGCCAAGATGACACCACTGCACTCCAGCCTGGGCGACAGAGAGAGACTCCGTCTCAAAAAAAAAAAACCAAAAAAAAAAAAAGAAGTCATCTCCCACCACCTCTTCCAAGCAACCATGTCACCATCCTCTTCTGCAAGTGTATCTCTGTGTACTGTTCTCGGCCTATGTGCCCATACCATTTTCTGTCAAACCGCAATTCATCCTTCAAATTGGAAGGGTCATTCATCTCAAACAAAGGATGAGAGAATGGAATGAAAGGGATACAGAAGTGATTATAGGGAAAGGGAGGGGAAAGGAAAGTCTATATTCATTCATAAAGTTCACTGCTGGCCAGGCACAGTGGCTCACACCTATAATCCCAGCACTCTGGGAGGCCAAGGCGAATGGATCACCTGAGGTCGGGAGTTCCGAGACCAGCCTGACCAATGTGGTGAAACCCCGTCTCTACTAAAAATACAAAATTAGCCAGGAGTGGTGGCGGATGCCTGTAATCCCAGATACTTGGGAGGCTGAGGCAGGAGAATCGCTTGAATCCAGGAGGTGGAGGCTGCAGTGAGTCGAGATCCCACCATTGCACTCTAGCCTGGTGACAGAGCAAGATTCTGTCTCATGAAAAAAAATAGTTCACTGCTGACCCTTAGAAACACAACAGTTCTAATTCCGTACCAAATCAATATCCCCTTTCAGAAATACTACTCTGTAAAGGCACCCAGAAATAGCAATGGCAAAGAGGTATTGACAAGAATGTAACCTAGAGACCTTTTATACCTTACCTCCTTCTTCCTTGACTTCTTCACTAGGCTCTTCTGAAAAAGGCTCCTTTAGGATAGGATGATCACGTCTGTCTTCTTGGGTAACTGGCCCAGGCCTCAGTGTAATTTTTTTCCCTCTTTTTGAGCCAGTAGCCTGGAGTTTTCCTTTACCAATGTGTATATTAAGGGGGTGAAAAGACTCCAAGGAAGGTAGGGTGATTCCCTGAGAGATGGCAACATCAACACTTTCTAGAATCGGTACATTTGTGTCCTGGGTGAGCATCCCAGAGCTCAGAGATGTATCCTCCATACCAAGCTGATTTCCTGCATCCTGCACAGATTGTACTTCGAAGCCAGCTACTCTGCCATGACTTGGATCCCAGGACAGTGACACCGACCTCAAGTCCTTAACCTGGTCAGATTCTGGTTTAACAGCTGATTCTAGGTCTACGTTGTTTTCCTCCTGATTGCCTTTATGCTGCAGGGACTCTGTCACTGTAGTTCTTCTCTTCTTACAGGGCAACATTTTAAAAGTCCCACTTTTGTTCCATTCTGAAAGAAAAAAAACAAGTTCTTACTGCCTTCATATTAATTAATCGTAATAACATTTACTCAATTATCTTTTCATTTATTCATGTTCAATCACGAACACAATACTTCACACCAAACGCACAATTTCCCTTTAGGTGGAAGCTGAGAGACAGCAGTTAAGTAACTGAGTTCAAATCTCAACTCCACTGATTACTACTGATGGACTACTGTTACCTTGGCCAAGTGATTTAACTTTGCAAGTCTTCAGTATCCTCAACAGTAAAAAATAATTGCTCTTACTTCATAGAATTGTTACAAGAATTAAAGGGTAAGAGATTAATAAACATTGTTGTTATTACCATCAGGGTGGTAGACTAGCATGATGCTGAGAATAAACTGTGGGGTCAGACTATCTGGATGTTTCCCGAGTCACCTTCTCTCCAGCTTTATGACCTTGTGTGAGTTACTCATCCTGAATCTCAGTTTTTTCAGCTATAAAATGGAATATAGTAGCATCCACTTCATTAGATGGTAAATGATCAATACATGTTTGCTATTGCTGTTTCAATAAGCAGGTATTTCCAGGCCAGGCGCGGTGGCTCAAGCCTGTAATCCCAGCACTTTGGGAGGCCGAGACGGGTGGATCACGAGGTCAGGAGATAGAGACCATCCTGGCTAACATGGTGAAACCCTGTCTCTACTAAAAATACAAAAAACTAGCCGGGCGAGGTGGCGGGCGACTGTAGTCCCAGCTACTCGGAGGCTGAGGCAGGAGAATGGCGTGAACCCGGGAGGCGGAGCTTGCAGTGAGCTGAGATCTCGCCACTGCACTCCAGCCTGGGTGACAAAGCGAGACTCCGTCTCAAAAAAATAAATAAATAAAAAAATAAAATAAACAGGTATTTCCATTAACGGAAACAAATCAAAAGCAAAGCGTGACTGTTTAAAAGGTTAGGCTATGTTGGCCAGGCGTTGGCTCACATCTGTAATCCCAGCACTTTGGGAGGCTGAGGTGGGCAGATCACCTGAGGTCAGGAGTTCGAGACCAGCCTGACCAACATGGAGAAACCTTGTCTCTACTAAAAATACAAAATTAGCCGGGCATGGTGGTGCACGCCTGTGATCTCAACTATTCCAGAGGCTGAGGCAGGACAATCACTTGAACCTGGACATGGAGGCTGCCATGAGCCAAAATCGCTCATCATTGCACTCCAGCCTAGGCGACAAGAGTAAAACTCCATCTCAAAAAAAAAAAAAAAAAAAAGAAAAAGAAAAAGGGTTGGCTATATTAACAACTTTTGTGTTGAAACAAGGAAGATAAGAGTCCTACTATCCTCTGTGCTATGTTACTTCTTGGCTTTTTGCTTCAATTCTAGTTATCACATTTTAAGGGCACTACTGACCTAAACCAGAGGGTATCCTCTATGTTCTTTTAGTACCTGTTTGCAAACCTCTTTTACAATACTTATCAGTTTTGTAATGGTTTCTCGTCTTTCTATTTCTTGTCTGCTTCCTCCAAAACTATGAGCTTTTTGAGAAACAGGATTATTTCAATTCATATCCCTAACATCCAGCAGTATCTGGGTTTTTTTTGGAACAAGGTATTGCTCTGTCACCCAGGCTGCATTGCAATGGCATGAACATAGTTCACGGCAGCCTTGACCTCCTGGGCTCAAGCAACGCTCCCACCTCAGCCTCCCAAGTCATTGGGATTACGGTTCCATCCAAGCCACTGCACCAGTTCAGTATTTGGGTATTGTAGATACTCAGTGTATCACTGAGTATTGATACTCCACATGTCACTGAATATTGTAGATACTCAGTGAAAGCTCCCTGAATAATAAATGAAACAGAGGTTAAACAACTTATTCTGTGCAGCATTTGGGCCAAGTGTTAAGCATTATATAAAAACTGATGGTGGCTGGGCGCAGTGGCTCACACCTGTAATCCCAACACTTTGGGAGGCCAAGGCGGGCGGATCACAAGGTCAGGAGTTTGAGACCAGCCTGGTCAATATGGTGAAACCTTGTCTCTACTAAAAAATACAAAAATTAGCCAGGCGTGGTGGTGGGCACCTGTAGTCCCAGCTTCTCGGGAGGCTGAAGCAGGAGAATCACTTGAACCCGGGAGGTGGAGGTTGCAGTGAGCCAAGATCATGCCACTGCACTCCACCTTGGGCAACAGAGCAAGACTCTGTCTCAAAAAAAAAAAAAAAAAAAAAAAAAAAAGACATCTTATTACCCAGGAAAACTTTACTGTCATAAATAGATCCAACAATAGAATAAGCTGCCTTGTGTGAGATCACTGGCAATGTTCAAGCAAAGCCTGAATGTCCACTTATCAGAGTACTAGATGAAAGCTGGAACTAGAGAACTGAAAAACAAAAGTTATTTGTAACTCTAAGAGTCTAAGGTTAGATTTCGCTTTCTTTCTTTTCTTTCTCTCTTTCTCTCCAGAGACAAAGTCTCGCTCTGTTGCCCAGACCGGAGTGCAGTGGCAAGATCCTAGTCACTGCAGCCTCAGACTCCTGGGCTCCAATGACCCTCTGGCCTCAGCCTCCCAAGTAGCCGGGACTACAGGCACTTGCCACAACCCTCAGCGATTTTTTTTTTTTTTGGTAGAGACGGGGTCTCGATTTATTACCCAGACTGGTCTCAAACTCCTGGCCTCAAGCGATCCTCCCACCTCAGCCTCCCAAAGTGCTAGAATTATAGGCATGAGCCACCGCGCCCGACCTATAGTTAGTTTTAAACCTCCCTTCTGTTTCTCCAAGACATTAGGGGAGATTCTTCATCCCCTCAATCAACTGATGTCCTTAGTAATTAAAGCTTAATAAAACATGAAGATTTCGTTAGATTCCTGTGAGAGATGGTGGTGACTGGATGAGAAATAGAATGGGAGTAGCCAGGGCAACTCTTTTATTTCACAGATAATTACTGAGATCAAAAAAAGGAAAACAAAAGAAAAAGAAAGAAAGAAAGAAAAGGAAAAAAGACAGCTACTTCAGCTCCAGGCACCTCAAACACAACAGTAGCTCGACAGAGTCCGCTTTTTTGGGAACCCAAGTCGGACCAGCAGGGTGAATGAATGCCAATGTGGAGGCAGCCCCGGCACGGCCCTCTCCTAGGAAAACATTTTCAAAAGGGGTCCTAACCGCGCTTCCACCTCGGTGCCCAGGGCTGGCCCCAATCCCCATTCCCAACTAGAGACCTTCACGCCCTTAACTTCCGCTACGCATCCAGCGCCCACCCTCAGACCGGACCCTCTCGTCCTGGACATCGTTCGCCCAGGTGTCCCAGCTCCCACCTGCCTCTTCCCACCCCACCACACACAAACCTGTACCCTCACCTGCCGGCCTGATTCCGCGGAAACGGCTTTGGCACCACCGGAAGTCAGCCAACGACAGCGAATTGCGTGCGCGTCCCCGAGCCTAGGAGCGCCGCGCCGCAGGGCATCAAGGAGCATGCGCCTAACACTATGCGCCATCCCATTTGAGGGCAGAGTGAAGCCACAGCGCTAGTGCGTCAGTTATTGGCAAAAAAAATTTAAAGGCACTACTTGACTTTCTCTGCCCATGGAGTTAGCCTACTCAAAAATGAGGTTAAGGTTCAGTGGTTTAGATTAACAGCTAATTTAGGGGCCGGGCGCCATGGCTCACGCCGGTAATCCCAGCACTTTGGGAGACGGAGGAGGGCGGATTACCTGAGGTCAGGGGTTCAAGATCAGCCTGGCTAACATGATGAACCCTCGTCTCTACTAAATATACAAAATCAGCTGGGCGTGGTGGCGCACGCCTGTAATCGCAGCTACTCCGGAGGCTGAGGCAGGAGAATCGCTTGAACCCGGGAGGTGGAGGTTGCTAAGGCAGTCTTGGACTCAAGCTACAGTAATTATTCATATATGTACAATATTCTACATTTTACAAAATGCTCTCACATTTTCTTAGGTGACGTGGTCTCCACAATAAACTATGAGATTATTATATCATATTCCAGTTTGCACAGGACAAAGTTCTGGCTCAGCTGAGTAGGTGATTTCACAATGGTACACAGACAGCTACCAAGGAGAATCAGGTATTAAGTCTCCTAATTCTAGCTAATAATGCATTGACCCAGTGTCCAGGAGGCTGCCTGGGGTGTAACAGATGTTCAATAATTCAATACACGCTTTTTAAATGAGCGAATGAATGAATGAATGAATGACTACTAAAATGATGTTATTTCCACTTTTCTAGAAATACAGAATGTCTGGAATCCACGGAGATTAAAAAATAATAATAATAATAATAACAGAATGTCAAAAGTTGGAAAAATACTTTCAACCCCCTCATTTTACAGGTAAACCACCAACAAAAATTTATACATTTGAACTAATCCTATCTGTAAACAGAATCCAACAGGATGAAATTATCCACAGCCAAAATGAAGGTTCAAATTTACCCAAACACGGCTATAATTGGCAGTAGTCTGACTCTAACCTGAATCACACCAACTCTCCCAAATACCATGGAAGACTCCAGAAGCTCAGAGTTTCATGTGTGTTGTCCTTTGACCTACAGAATACACAGATCCTTTGGTTTGGCCTCTCTCTCATACGAAACCCTAAGCACAGTGAGGCTCATGAAAAACAATTCAACACTGATTAACTTTGGCACCTTTCATTAGTTTTTGTTTGTTTGTTTGTTTTAAAAAAAGACAGCTTTACATACCACAATATCTATCTGTTTTATGTGTACAATTAAATGATTTTTTTTTTTTTTGAGATGGAGTCTCCCTCTGTCGCCCAGGCTGGAGTGCAGTGGCCAGATCTCAGCTCACTGCAAGCTCCGCCTCCCGGGTTTAACGCCATTCTCCTGCCTCAGCCTCCCCGAGTAGCTGGGACTACAGGCGCCCGCCACCTCGCCTGGCTAGTTTTTTGTATTTTTTTAGTAGAGACGGGGTTTCACTGTGTTAGCCAGGATGGTCTCGATCTCCTGACCTCGTGATCCACCCGCCTCGGCCTCCCAAAGTGCTGGGATTACAGGCTTCAGCCACCGCTCCCGGCCTTTGTTTTTTTTTTTTTTTTTTTTTTGAGACAGAGTCTTGTTCTGTTGCCCAGGCTGGAGTACAGTGGCACAATCTCGGTTCACTGCAACCTCCACCTCCTGGGCTCAAGCGATCCTCGTGTCTCAGCCTTCCAAGTAGCGTGCACCACCACTCCCGGCTAATCTTTGCATTTTTAGTAGAGACCGCGGTTTCACCATGCTGGCCAGGCTGGTCTCGAACTCCTGACCTCAAGTGATCTGCCCGCCTCGGCCTCCGAAAGGTTTGGGATTACAGGCGTGAGCCACCGTGCCCGACTGTTTTTTAAAAATTAGTAAATGTTCAGACTTGTGCAACCATCTCCAGGTTAGGTCTTTGATCAGAGTTTCTGAGGTTTAGGACAGTTTCCACCCACTGTGAAATATGAGCCTAAAAAAAAGTTCCGTAATAACCTTTAGCGGTCTCAGAAAGCATAATGATGGCAATCGATACTGAAATCCAGGCAGTACAGAATTTTATTTTCTCAAAATTCTGGAACTCAGGACCGAGAACATTTTGCTGCTGTATTAAAGCCTAGGAAACTGAAATCGGAGGATTTCATGTAATAATCTACCGACGCGGCCGGGCGCGGTGGCTCAAGCCTGTAATCCTAGCACTTTGGGAGGCCGAGACGGGGGGATCACGAGGTCACAAGATCAAGACCATCCTGGCTAACACGGTGAAACCCCGTCTCTACTAAAAAATACAAAAAACTAGCCGGGCGAGGTGGCAGGCGCCTGTAGTCCCAGCTACTAGGGAGGCTGAGGCAGGAGAATGGCGTGAACCCGGGAGGCGGAGCTTGCAGTGAGCCAAGATCTGGCCACTGCACTCCAGCCTGGGCGACAGAGCGAGACTCCGTCTCAAAAAAAATAATAATAATAAATAATCTACCGACGCTTCTTACTCCTCAATACTTTCTCGTTTCGGAACCACAGCCCGTCAGTGGGCGGGGCCTCATTCTCGGGAAAACTCGGCGGTGGGAGGAGTACCCTCCCGGAGATCTTCCGGAAGGGGCGTGGTATGACTTCCGTAATCTTTCGGGCAGAGGCGGAGTCTTCTTCCGAGGACCATTCGGAAGAAGGCGGAGCCTACCTCGCATCAGACTCCGAGGACCATTCGGAAGAAGGCGGAGCCTACCTCGCATCAGGACCAGTCTGACTGCACCTGCATCCTTAGCTCAGCGCATCCCCGGAGCATCGTTAAGAGCCGAGCGCAGCTGACAACTAGGGCCGGACCGTCGCAGGAGGCGTCCGCTGGATACCTTCCCCCTTCCCTGACCTAGAGCTCTACAGCTGCGGCCTCGGTACTGACCGAGGGTTCCCAGAGTTGTCTCACCATTGCAAAAACGTTATAGCAACAGCCTCTGATTACGACATGGCTGAGATCACCAATATCCGACCTAGCTTTGGTAAGTAGACTCGGGAAAACTAAGCTTGAGGTGGTCAGAATGGGTGCAAGGCCAAGGGGGCCCAGCGGCAGGGCAGAGAATGCAGCCCAGACCAGAGCCTTCAAAGTGCCAGCCTCGCTAAAATCGGGCCTGTGGTGGTGGGTAGTGGGCAGTTGACAGTGCATGAACTTGAGCTATGGGCTGCAGGGACTGGCAGGGCCAGAGCCACACCGAGGGTGGGGAAGTCCAGGATGCTAAAACCTTGTATGGTGCACTGTCAGCACTGCTGGAGGTGAGAAACAGCAAGCGTGCGGAGGATGTGAACCCCTCCTTCTGGGGGAGGAGAGGTGGGGTAGGACGAGCCCTCCCCCTTGGGGCACGCAGGGCGGTGCCCCTTCCTCCCCCTCCCATTCCTAAGGGCTGCGGGGGAGGGAGGTGACAAGGGGGATGGGGCATCAAGATGGCAGCTTGGAGACTGTGGGCCGTGTGGCTGGCAGCCAGGGGACGCGGCGGCCTCTGGGGAAAGAGGGGTGCGGGGGTGGGGAGCAAAAAGGAAGCCACTCCTTAAGCCGGTCAGCTGGATACTGGAGCTAGAAGGAAACGTGAGCCCTGCAAGTTCCATTCTGCATCGTAATGGTGGGGTCCATCCGATGCTACCAAATGGCGCTTGGCGCTGCTGGGCTGGGGGATGACGTGATGTCTATTTCTGGGCCTCCTGGCAGCGCCGAGGCTGTCCTTCCCGGGCCTTTGTTCCCTGTTTCCCTGGGCCGGCTTTTCAAAAAGGGGGACTAACCCGCGTTGATGCTGGCGGGGGCGCGATCCAGGCCGGAGGGGGAGGGGCGAAAGAGGCCCAGCCTGGGGGAGGCCGCTTTGTGTACCGCAGAAAGCATTACGTCATTTCAGAGCGGCTGGTCCCCGACCCAGCCCTGTGGGCTCCAAGATTAGTTTTACACTCCCGGAGCAGAAAGTGGAGTGGAAAATAGGGAAGAAGGTGGCAAAGACAAGCTTGAGAAGGAAGTTTTTTCCTCTTTGGGGACTCCTCCAGTATATGCTAAAGGAGCAAACTTCCTGTGTTATGCTTTCCTGGCCAACAAAATAAAATATAATTGCCCTGCTTCTCCTTAATTCTACTACAGTTTAGAAGGGGGAAGCCAGTGAGAGTTGCTGCCAAAGAACCTTCTTATTCCTTCAGGGATTCTATTCCTCAGACAATCCAGAAGGTTTGAGCATCGGGACTCCAGTTTTTAGGGTGGAGACACAATCCAGCTAGGAAATGGCTTTTCTCATTCCTGAATAAGAGGTGCAGTGAAATGAGCAGAACCCAGTGTGCTCTATCCACTCAGAATAAGGAAGAAGAAATCAAATCAGATGTATTCAGATAACAGATCTTCACACTCATTAACTACTTGTTCTCACTTATTCCCCAAGGCTAAATCTTGATTGTATTTTTTCTTCCACTTCACCTTCCGCATCTTTATTCTTTGAGTTCTAAGTTCCCAAAACAAAAGTCCCTTTCATGATCACATGAGCAATCCATGATTTCTTCCTGTTCTTTTTCTTCTTATGCCCTTCCAACAGATTCCTTTCCCTAACTGCAGTTCCAGAATCCTTGAAAAAGGAGATGGTGTGGAACATAATATAGTGATTTCTCTTAGAGGGACTATGATTGGAAAAGGGAAAATAAATTGTATCAGCCTGTTACATACTACATTTTATTTAATCCTAACAAATACCCTTGACTGTATGTATTATTATATATACTTGCCAGACAAGGAAACCAAGGCTCAGAAATAAAATAACTTGGTTAAAGTCAAACAAATGAGTAAAGGTAGTGCTAGTTTTTGTTTTTGAGACGGAGTTTCAATCTTGTTGCCCAGGTTGGAGTGCAATGGCATGATCTCGGCCCGCCACAACCTCCACCTCCTGGGTTCAAGCGATTATCCTGCTTCAGCCTCCCAAGTAGCTGGGATTACAGACATGTGCCACCACGCCCGGCTAATTTTGTATTTTTAGTAGAGACGGGGTTTCTCCTTGTTGGTCAGGCTGGTCTTGAATTCCCGACCTCAGATGATCTGCCCACTTTGGCCTCCCAAAGTGCTGGGATTACAGAGCTGAGCCACTGCACCTGGCCAGTGCTAGAATTTAAACCAATGTCTGGCTGAAACCAAAATTTATTCTCATTCCATTGTATTATATTGGCCTACTTGACAGTGAAAGGCTATGTTTAGGAAAGGTGGTATCAATAAAGGCAGTTCTGGTCAGAAGCTGAAGGAGCTGGCCAATAGCCCAGTGTGTCTTGCAGGTTTTTAAACCATTACAGAGGATCTTCTACATAGAGAACTATCACTTCCAACTTTTTCACATCTCATAGAGTACTTCATTTCAGATGCCACAGCACTTGGGTGATACACCAAGCCAACACTCAATTATCTATGACCATGGAGGACAAAAGGAGCAAGAATCACAGGTCACTGCAATTTATAGCTATTTTAAAATACTCACTTCAGCCATTAGTTTCAACTTCCATTTCCCACCAAGCTTTTGACTAAATCAAGACAGAGAGCTCTAGGTTTCAATATCTTTGATGT
The DNA here is from genome assembly GCF_047675955.1 of Chlorocebus sabaeus. Classification (NCBI taxonomy): domain Eukaryota; kingdom Metazoa; phylum Chordata; class Mammalia; order Primates; family Cercopithecidae; genus Chlorocebus; species Chlorocebus sabaeus. The sequence goes on along the minus strand of NC_132923.1, from coordinate 7,478,139 downwards.
TTCTAGCTCATTGTCTTGGGTTTCAGGGAGAGAGGCAAGAGTCAACAAATACTAAAATGAAGAAAGGACAGCAAAAATAGGAAACAAGGCCAGGGGGAACACCTAGATAATTCAAAGATGCGTTCATCTGTTTCTCTTCCTTTCCTTCTCTATCCTCTTGGAATATGAGAATTCTTCATCTTCTCTCTTTACTACCGTATCTCCATTTTCTAACAATAAAAGTTGATGCATTGTAAACATGTAAGCAGCAGTGGGTTCCTGCTCCCCCGCCACCCACTGCTGCAGAGAATAAATCTGTGATAGAGCCAAAAGAATTGCCCAGGTGTCTCCTAATCAGCCTTCAGATCTCTCTTTATGATTATTCTACAAAATATGCCTATCTTGGTAGTTTCCTGTCTTCCTCTTCTAATAGAGACAATGTTCAGTTTCACTAATGAGTAGCAAGCAATTTGCAGGAAAGCACCTGATTGATGAATGGAGAGCCACTTCCTTAGGCTGTGCCCATTCTTATTGGCAACTGAATCCAATTAGTTAGTTGTTCAACCAAATATTTACTGAACTCCTATTAGAAGCAAGAGACTCTGAGGGATTCAAAGATCCATAGGATATTCCTGCCTGCCTTCAAGTATCTTACTACCAAGGCTGTCTCCATTTTGTGAAAACTTTCCCTAAAAGCTATTTCATTTAATACTTTGAGACTAAACACTAGTATTATTCGGTATGGATATAGACATAGTCACCTTGATTTATTTTGTTAATAATGTTTTGCTCCTTATCTATATTATTTTAAAATGTATCTGGGTACAGTGGATCATGCCTATAATTCCAGCAACTCAAGAGACTGATGAAAGAGGATCTTGAGGCCAGGAATTCGAAACCAGACTGGGCAACATAGCACCTTGTCTCTAAAAAAAAACCTTTTTTTAAAATTAACCAGGCATAGTGGCATGGGCCTGTAGTCCCAACTATTCAGGAGTCTAGGGTAGTAAATTTGCTTGAGCCCAGGAGTTCAAGACTGCAGTGAGCTGTGATTGCACCACTGCACTCCAGCCTGGGCCACAGAGTGAGCCCATGTCTCTAAAATAATAATAATAATAAATATATATAATTTTAAATAAAATGTAACTCTTCCTTGGTTAGGCATAGTGGCTTACACCTGTAATCCCAGCAATTTGGTGGAGACTAAAGCGGGAGAATTGCTTGAGCCCAGGAGTTCAAGACCAACTGGGCAATATAGTGAAGACTCATCTCTAAAAAAAATCAAAAAATTGGCTGGGCATGGTGGCTCACACCTGTAATCCTAGCACTTTGGGGGACCAAGGCTGGCAGATCACTTGAGGTCAGGAGTTCAAGACTAGCCTGGCCAACATGATGAAACCTGTCTCTACTAAAAATACAAAAACTGGCCGGGCGTGGTGTCATGTGCTGGTAATCCCAGCTACTCAGGAGGCTGAGGCAGGAGAATCTCTTGAACCCGGGAGGCAGAGGTTTCAGTGAGCCGAGATCACGCCATTGCACTCCAGTCTGGGCAAAGCAAGAATCCATCTCAGAAAAAAAAAAAAAAAAAAAAAAAATTAGCTGGGCATGATGGCACATGCCTGTAGTCCCAGTTACTCAGGAGGCTGAGGCAGGAAGATCATTTGAACTGGGGAGGTCAAAGCTGCAGTAAGCTGTGATCATGCTACTTCACTCCAGCCTGAGCGACATGGTGAAATTCCATCTCTATAAAAAATACGAAAATTGGCTGGGCGTGGTGGCTCAAGCCTGTAATCCCAGCACTTTGGGAGGCTGAGACAGGTGGATCACGAGGTCAGGAGATCAAGACCATCCCGGCTAACACGGTGAAACCCTGTCTCTACTAAAAAATACAAAAAACTACCCGGGTGAGGTGACGGGCACCTGTAGTCCCAGCTACTCGGGAGGCTGAGGCAGGAGAATGGCGTAAACCCGGGAGGCAGAGCTTGAAGTGAGCTGAGATCCGGCCACTGCACTCCAGCCTGGGCAACAGAGTGAGACTCAGTCTGAAAAAAAAAAAAAAACGAAAATTAGCCAGGTGTGGTGGCATGTGCCTGTAGTCCCAGCTACTCAGGAGGCTGAGGAAGGAGGATCACTTGAGCCCAGGTGGTGGAGGTTGCAGTGGGCCAAGCTTGTGCCACTGCACTCCAGCCTAGGCAATAAAATGAGACCCTGTCTCAAAAGAAAAAAAAAAAGTAAGCTCTACCACAATGCCTGGCAGGGACATGTAAATTTACACAAAAAATAGCAGTTTTATCATTGTCACTGCGATACACAATATTACATGTGTATTATGACCAGTGCAGATGAAATTATACCTGCCTCTCATGTAATCTGGACATTATGCTCATAGTATTGTGCTCATCATGCCCATAGGCTTTCTAGAGAAGATAAACCTTTCATTCAGGTTTGGAGGGAAGAAAAATATATGGATTCGTTGGAGAGGATAGGAAAGGATACCTCTAATAGAAGGGAAAATAGTAGGCATTATACTAATTATAGTCCAAGCTTGTGGTTGCCTAAATTCCTAAGTCATTTTTGACTTATCAGTGAGGTTATTGACTATAAATAGGTTTTTAAGTCCAAATAGAAATTTGCATTTATCCCTGATATATGTAATCATCTTAACTCAATCCTTTTTTTTTTTTTAAGATGGAGTCTCGCTCTGTCACCCAGAATGGAGTGCAGTAGCACAATCTCAGCTCACTGCAGCCTCCGCCTCCTGGGTTTAAGCAGTTCTCTGCCTCAGCCTCCTGAGTAGCTGGGATTACAGGCACCTGCCACCATGCCTGGCTACTTTTTAAATTTTTAGTAGAGACAGGGTTTCACCATGTTGTCCAGGCTGGTCTCAAACTCCTGACCTCAGATGATCTGCCTACCTTGGCCTCCCAAAGTGCTGGGATTACAGGCGTGAGCCACCACACCCGGCCTCAATCCTCTCTTTCTAATCTTCGGAGGCTGTTTTGAATTCACTGACTCTTTTGTTCACTGAACAATTACTATGTACCACATAGTTCTAGGACCTGGGACTATAGCAGTGAACAAAACAGACAGAGTTGCTGTTTTATTAAGCTTGTCTAGTGATCGAAGACAGATGATAAATGTATGACAGGATAATAAGCTCCATGAAGAAAAATAAGGAAGGATGATGGGAACATTATCTTACTTGGGGCAGACAGGAAATACTTCTCTCATCCAGTGAGGTTTCAGGCTCACAATAAGTGAAGCAGCGAGCTGCACAGATGCCTGATACAAGAATGTTTCAGGCAGGACGCGGCGGCTCACGCCTGTAATCCCAGCTCTTTGAGAGGCTGAGGCAGGAGAATCGCTTGAACTTGAAAGGCGGAGGTTGCGGTGAGCTGTGATCGCGCCATTGCACTTTAGCCTGGGCAACAAGAGCGAAACTCCATCTCAAAAAATAAAAAAAAGAATGTTCCAAAAAGAATCTGGAAAATGCTGGCATTATGTCTATTTCTTTTTTTTTTTTTTCCTCGCTCTGTTGCCCAGGTTGGAGTGCAGTGGCATGATCTCAACTCACTGCAACCTCCACATCCTGGGCTCAAGTGATCCTCCCACCTTGGCCTCCCAAATAGCTGGGACTACAGGCATGTGCCACCATGCCCTGCTAATTTTTGTAATTTTTTTTGGTAGAGATGGGGTTTTGCCATGTTGCCCAGGCTACATTTATTTCCTTAGTTCTCCCTCCCTTCCAAATGGTCCCCTAAAAAGTAAAGTGGAAAACTATAGACCTTATCTGGACCTTTAAGACCTAAGCCCAACTTAGCCTCAATGAACTTGAGGGAGCGAAAAAACTTGAGGGTCCAATTTGTGTGGGAAAAGATAAGACTAGGGTAAGGGAAACAAAAAAAACCCATCTATTTCTCTCTCTCTCTCTCTCTCTCTTTTTTTTTTTTTTTTTTTTTTTTTTTTTTTTTGAGATGGAGTCTCAGTCTTTCACCCAGGCTGGAGTGCAGTGGCACGATCTCTGCTCACTACAACCTCCACCTCCCGGGTTCAAGTGATTCTCCCGCCTCAGCCTCCTGAGTAGTTGGGATTACAGGTGTGTGTCACCACACCTGGCTAATTTTTGTATTTTTTTTAGCAGAGACAGGGTTTTGCCATGTTGGCCAGGTTGGTTTTGAACTTCTGACCTCAGGTAATCTGCCTGCCTCGGCCTCCCAAAGTGCTGGGATAGCAGGCGTGAGCTGCCACACCCGGCCTATTTCTCTTTAGTTATTTGTTCATCCAACAAATACATATTAAGTACCTGCTATGTGTTTTAAGTGCTGAGGGTACAGCAATGAACAAAACAGACATAAATTTTTGTCCTCATGAGACTTATATTCTAGTGAAGATAAATAATAAATTGTAAAATAATGTGTGTGTGGGTGTTTATTCTTACATATTTGTGTCTGTATTTTATATTTTTTTCTTACATGTGTAGGGGTATGTGTATCAGAGAGAGATAATGACAAGGCATGTTGAAAAAATTAAGGCTAGGAAGAGTGGGTGGCAAGAATGGAGAAGATTGCACTTTTAAATAGGGGAGTGAGGAAAGGCCTAAGAAGGTGACATTTGAGCAAAGATCTGACATTTTCCACTAATGGGGAAGAAAACCCCTATGTCTTCTAGCGAATGATTTATTAAGGTAATAATAATGAAAAGAGAAAGTCCCTATTTCTTCCTATTTAGAATAATATATGTATAAATAAATACATGCATGTATATATACACACACATACATACACACACACACACACATATATATATACACCTATTTTTTGCCTACAATGGATATATTCATCCTGGAGGAATACTTTTTTTTTTTTTTTTTTGAGACGAATACTTTTTTTTTCCATCGCCCAGGCTGGAGTGCAGTGGCACGGTCTCAGCTCACTGCAACCTCTACCTCCCAGATTCAAGCGATTCTCCTGCATCAGTCTCCCAAGTAGCTGGGATTACAGGCACATGCCACCACGCCTGGATAATTTTTTATGTTTTTAGTAGAGACGGGGTTTCACCATGTTGGTCAGGCTGGTCTTGAACTCCTGACTTCAGAGTCCGCCTGCCTCAGCCTCCCAAAGTGCCAGGATTATAGGTGTGAGCCACTGCACCCAGCCTTATATTTTATATACATGGGAGCTAAAATTTTGGAACATATTTTGAAAGTACATAAACCCAGAGTTCTTTCTTTTGGCACCCATTTTTTTTTTTTTGAGACAGAGTCTCACTCTGTTGCCCAGGCTGGAGTGCAGTGGCCAATCTCAGCTCACTGCAAGCTCCACCCCCTGGGTTCATGCCATTCTCCTGCCTCAGCCTCCTGAGTAGCTGGGACTAGAGGCACCTGCCACCACGCCCGGCTAATTTTTTGTGTATTTAGTAGAGACGGGTTTTACCGTATTAGCCAGGATGGTCTCAATCTCCTGACCTTGTGATCCACCCGCCTTGGCCTCCCAAAGTGCTGGATTACAGGCGTGAGCCACCGTGCCCGGCCCACCCATCCATTTTTAACACCCTGAGCACCCTACCAAGACCATCTAAACTCAGCTCCACATCCTTCCACCCTACCTGACAGTGAATCAGTCAATGCAGGCCTTGTTCTGGATGCTATGGAATATCCTCCTGAAACTAAAAATCTTGTGTAACAGTTGAAGTGAACAGGTGCCCATGAAAAAGGTGACCTTGGAACACGTACAGAGCAGCTTTATGTGAAGCACAAATCAATATGAGCGAACCAAGTCTATAAATGCTGAGAGAAGGTCTAGAAAAGAACAGAAAGTCAAGTGGGGTGCTTCAGAGAAGGCTTTCTAGAGAAGATAAACCTTTCATCTAGGTTTGGCCGGGAGGAAAAGCCATGGAGTGGTTGGAAAGGTTGGGAGAAGGTGCCTCTAATAGAAGGGAAAGACTCTGAAACCCAGATGAGCACATTTTGCTTTAGAGGATAGACTGCAGATTAGCTTGGCTCCAGCAGCAGCAGTGAGCAGGGGAAATCTAGACAGGAGGTAAAGTCCACCCGCCCTGACACACCTCTGGTCTCTGCCTTCAGATGTGTCACCGGTGGTGGCCGGCCTCATTGGGGCCTCGGTACTGGTGGTGTGTGTCTCGGTGACCGTCTTTGTCTGGTCATGCTGCCACCAGCAGGCAGAGAAGAAGCACAAGAACCCACCATACAAGTTTATTCACATGCTCAAAGGCATCAGCATATACCCAGAGACCCTCAGCAACAAGAAGAAAATCATCAAAGTGCGGAGAGACAAAGATGGTCCTGGGAGGGAAGGTGGACGTAGGAACCTGTTGGTGGATGCAGCAGAGGCTGGCCTGCTAAGCCGAGACAAAAGTCCCAGGGGGCCTAGCTCTGGATCTTGTATAGACCAATTACCCATCAAAATGGACTATGGGGAAGAACTAAGGAGCCCTATTACAAGCCTGACCCCCGGGGAGAGCAAAACCACCTCTCCATCATCTCCAGAGGAGGATGTCATGCTAGGATCCCTCACCTTCTCAGTGGACTATAACTTCCCGAAAAAAGCCCTGGTGGTGACAATCCAGGAGGCCCATGGGCTGCCAGTGATGGATGACCAGACCCAAGGATCTGACCCCTACATCAAAATGACCATCCTTCCTGACAAGCGGCATCGGGTGAAGACCAGAGTGCTGCGGAAGACCCTGGACCCTGTGTTTGACGAGACCTTCACCTTCTATGGCATCCCCTACAGCCAGCTGCAGGACCTGGTGCTGCACTTCCTCGTCCTCAGCTTTGACCGCTTCTCTCGGGATGATGTCATCGGCGAGGTCATGGTGCCACTGGCAGGGGTGGACCCCAGCACAGGCAAAGTACAACTGACCAGGGACATCATCAAAAGGAACATCCAGGTGAGTAGGAAGTGTGTGTTGGGGAACCATGGTAGGTTGGGGGAGAAAATATCTCAGGGGATAAATGGAAGTGGGAGGGGAGTGGGATGGGTGGCAAAGAAGGGCTATAGAGAGGAAGCTCTTGGCTGTCAAGAATAAGCAGTGGTCAGAGTAAGACAGAGGACCTGGCAGATTAGGTCTCCTCTAAGCAGCAACTTCCTGAGGAGAGAAGGTCAGATAGCTTCCACCATTTCACTTAGTGGTTGGCATCCTGATGATGCTCAGCTTACTTGGAAAAGGCTGGCCTACCAGTTGTAGATCCTCCATCATATCAGGGATATGGGGGCTAATTTCCTCTCCAAAATGATGTGATTTTCCTCCAGTGAATTTATTTTTCACAGCTGAGAAGCTAGGACAATAGTTCAGTAATTTTTCCCTCAGCTTCCCTTTCCCAACCTAACCTAGGGGTGTAAATGATACCATGTACATGTCTTTTTTTTTTTTTTTTTTTTTTGAGACAGAGTTGCACTCTTGTCCCCCAGGCTAGAGTGCAATGGTGCAATCTTGGCTCATTGCAACCCCCACCTCCCGGGTTCAAGCGATCCTCCTGCCTCAGCCTCCCGAGTAGCTGGGATTACAAGTGCCCATCACCACACCCGGCTAATTTTTTGTATTTTTAGTAGAAACGGGGTTTCACCATGTTGGCCCAGCTGGTCTTGAACTTCTATCCTCAGGTGATCCATCTGCCTTGGCCTCCCAAAGTACTGGGATTACAGGCGTGAGCCACCGTGCCCAGCCGTCATGCATATGTCTCCTTATGACCATTTTACAATGCAATTCAGTGAACTGCTTTACCCTTCTAGGCCCAAGCCTTTGCCATAGACACTTTCCCTCTCTCCATTTCTCCTGTCCTCCCTCTTTGTATTAGAAGAGGGACGAGGGCCCTCCATCCTGTTTTCTCTCCCCCTCTTCCCACTGGACGGACATTGGCTCTTGAGTTGTCATTTCAGGAGCACAGTAAATGTAGCCCCATCCAACCCCATTAGTTCATTTATTTCTTCCACAACTGGGGAGGAAGTCAAATGCTGCAGTTAAACACTTGGGCTCCAGAATTGGACTGCATGACTTTACTCTCCAGCTCACCACTTGCCAGCTGTGTGACACAGGTGAGTTACTCGACCCCTCTAAGCCTCTATTTTCTCATCTATAAAATGGAGCTCATAATATTGCCTTCCTTACAGGGTTATGAGAATCAAATGAGATAATATGCCTGGCATATGATTGCTCTTGAAGAGGTTTCATTTTATTGGAGGAGAAAGACAAATATTTTTTGCAGTTTCTCTATAGTGAGTATGGTAGGTGCTATGAAGGAAGTTGCTGAAATTTTAAACTTAGAGTTTCATGTCTTTTTCAGGGCATAACGTAAGTGGTTAAAACAGCAAGGACTTTGAAATCAGACTTGAGTTTAAGTCCAAATTCCATCAGCTAAATGACCTTGGGCAAGCTGCTTCACTTTCTTTCTTTCTGTTTTTTTTTTTTTTTTTTGAGACGGAGTCTCGCTCTGTCGCCCAGGCTGGAGTGCAGTGGCGTGATCTGGGCTCACTGCAAGCTCCACCTCCCGGGTTCACGCCATTCTCCTGCCTCAGCCTCCCGAGTAGCTGGGACTACAGGCGCCCACCACCATGCCCAGCTAATGTTTTTGTATTTTTAGTAGAGACGGGGTTTCACTGTGTTAGCCAGGATGGTCTCAATCTCCTGACCTTGTGATCCACCCGCCTTGGCCTTCCAAAGTGCTAGGATTACAGGCGTGAGCTACCGCGCCCGGCCAAAGTTTCAGTTTCTTATGGGACTAGAGTAGGATGATGATTTTATGTAGCCACTAGGACATAGTGAGCCTTCAATAAGTTGTGACCGTTATTACTATTGTTATTTCTATTATTAGTCAAGTTTGATACCTGGGTAATGCATGTGGTTTGTAAATATTTACATTTTGTTTTGACAAAGTGGAGGAAGACAAGGGAGGACTGAATTGGTGAAGGAGGTTAGGAAAGAATTTCGAGGCCACTAGAAACAACTGCACATCTCCCAGAAAGAGCTCTGCCTGGGGGCAGATCATACTTATTTCTTGATACTTTTTTTTACCTGCAAGCCCTCAGTGGACTCAGTGGGGAGACAGGAGGCTCAGGATTGGATAGAAGAGGCTCCTAAGTTAGCAGGCGCAGAGTGAGCAGTGAGCACCCAGGAAGAAGGTTTGCCTGCTGAAGAAGGGCACTGTGTCAAGTCTGGGTCGTCGACAGTGGGGAGCACACTCTGCGTGTGTGTGTTCTTGCCTTCTCTGTTCTGTAGTAGGCACCTGTCCCCCTGCAGCCAGCCCAGTCCTGCCTTTCATTTCCTGAAGGAACTGCTACTGCCACCTGGCACACTCAGATTCTTGTCACAGGGGCCAGGGAAGTCCAAGAATCTTGAAGAATATTAGACACATTTGGTCAGAGCATAAACAAGACACTGCCACATCTTGTGGTTCTCAATGCCAGGATGCAATGAGACATCCCAGAGTCCAGCACTGCAGGGGTTTTCGCATCCTCTGAGACTGGAATCAGAAGGTGTGAACAGAAACAGATGCAGGGGCCTGTTTCATCCCCTTCTCTCCCCTTCCCTCTCCTCCCATCTTTTTTCCTCAAGGCTCTGCCCACCCATTCCGCTGTTTCCTTATTCCCTTCACAGCGGCTCCCATCCTCCACTCCTTCCCTTGTCTACCTCTCCTTAAAGGAGGAGCCTTTCCAGTACACCCTTCCATGTGACTCCAACCTTGGTAAAGCCACCAACCAGCTGGACTCCTCCAGACAGCTATACACTTGCAGCCCAAGGCTGGGAGTGGAATATGGCTCTGTGCCAAGCTGCAGCTGGGAAGAGATTGGCAATGAAAGGGACTGATTTGGGCTGGGAACAAAACAGTCTCAAATCAAGGGCACTGGACACAGCACAGACAATGGCATTTGCTAAACTGCCAGGGGCTCTTGGCAAGAGCCACATTTCTTTCCACTTTATTAACTCCCTTGAGGAGGGATAAGCCAGGGCTAGGATCCTGAGCAACACACGCCCTGGAGGAGGCCCGAGATAGGACACCCAGAGCCTGTGCAGCACCACCCCAGAGCTTTCCAGCCTCCCAGGCTTCCTAAGCCCATTTTCCCAACCAGTGCCCATAGGCAGGACTATGTTCCATCTGAGCCATGGCTGTCATCTCCCTAGTCACTCATCCACTAGATTCCCTAGCAGTGCAGGCTGCAAATGTCTATCCCAAATCCTCCCTACTGCAGCATAGTAGGATCTCCCCTAGGTGAACATGAGCTAGAGCTGCCCTGGACCATGCCACACTGGCTGTAATAGGCTTTTTCCTGGTCTGGCTTACACAGACCAGGAAAAAGCTACTGCACTCTAGTCTGGATGACAGAATGATACCTTGTCTCAAAATAAAATTTAAGAAAAAAAGAAAAAGAGCCGGGCGTGGTGGCTCACGCCTGTAATCCCAGCACTTTGGGAGGCCGAGGCGGGCGGATCACAAGGTCAGGAGATCGAGACCACGGTGAAACCCCATCTCTACTAAAAATACAAAAAATTAGCCGGGCGCGGTGGCAGGCGCCTGTAGTCCCAGCTACTCAGGAGGCTGAGGCAGGAGAATGGCGTGAACCCGGGAGGCGGAGCTTGCAGTGAGCGGAGATCGCGCCACCGCACTCCAGCCTGGGCGACAGAGCGAGACTCCATCTCAAAAAAAAAAAAAAAAGAAAAAAAGAAAAAAAGAAAAAGAAAAGAAAATATGGCCAGGCACAGTGGCTCCCACCTGTAATACTAGCACTTTGGAAGGCCAAGGCGGGAAGATTGCTTGAGCCCAGGAGTTTGAGATTGCAGTGAGCTATTACCACAAACTGCACTCCAGACTGGGCAACAGATCGTGTATGTGTATTGCAGGGAGGAAAAGGGGTATGGGGTTGAATGTTAAGGTTTTGTTTTTCTATGGTTGTCATTTAGGGTAGAGGTGGCCTTTAGGACATCTGGCCCCAAGAAGGGTTTATTGAAGTTATGTTGGTCCACCTAATACAAGGGCTCCTTGGCTAGAACATCACTCTGAAAGAGGTTCTGCTAATTATAGGAAAACAGACTATTCCTTGCCTAAGTATTATTTCTTCTGAGTATATTCTTTAGGACCACTGTTCCTGTTCCTCTGTTCCACTGAAGGAGCAAGGAGATTGCTCTCAGACAGGCGAGCCCCGCAGCTCTGTCAGGCATGAGAAAATCCTTTCTCCCCCTTGTCCTTCTGCTTGCCTGCCCCCCAACAGGGCCTTTACCTCACTAGGCCAAGGGGCTGGGAAACAGAGCTTGCTCCCAGCCTTCAATGGCTCTTTCAAAAGAAAGAGCCATTGACATAGCTACTTGGAATGGGAATTGGGTAGAAAGAGAAAAGGAGGGGGCCTGAGGGAACGACATTAAACTGCCTTCAATGCAGGATGGAGTGGCATTCAGGTGGTGTTGTGGCTACAGACTTGGGCATCGCAAAGCGGTGCTGAGTGGGGACGGGCATACTGCCAGTGTGAGATGGCCCAAGGTGAAGGAGGGGTCAGATGGAGGACAGTTGCCTGAGGAGTGATTTTTAAGGGAGAAAAAGATGAAAATGGTAACCAGAAGTTGTCTACTTTCCAAAAACACTAGGAAAGAGGCACGGGGATTTTGATTACAAAGATTTTGCTAGAATATATGATTTAGGATACAGAATTTTAAATAAGTAATCAGGAAACCTAAGCTATAATCTTGTCATTCATGTTATTCTTGCAAATAAAACTGTGCTTTTAAAATCAAATTTTGTCCGGGCACGGTGTCTCACGCCTGTAATCCCAGCACTTTGGGAGGCTGAGGCAGGCAGATCACAAGGTCAAGAGATCAAGACAATCCTGGACAACATGGCGAAACCCCGTCTCTACTAAAAATACAAAAATTAGCTGGGCCTGATGGCACGTGCCTGTAGTCCCAGCTACTCCGGAGGCTGAGGCAGGATAATTGCTTGAACCTGGGAGGCAGAGGTTGCAGTGAGCCGAGATCACACCACTGCACTCTAGCCTGGCAACAGAGCAAGACTCCGTCCCAAAAAAAAAAATCAAATGTTGCTTTTCCCCTCACCTATCCTTCCTCCTTGTATAAAGTTAGAATCATAGTTAAAGACTGCATATTTAGTATTTAGATACTCAGTATTGAAGGATGGCCCCAGAAATTGATATCAAACCTAGCTAACATTTTATTATTATTCATGGAAACAGAGGGGAGCAGTAGCCAAAACCATGCAAAAGTCCTTTTTAGATCAGTGCTGTCTAATGATGATAGAAATGTTCTATATTTGCACCATGCAGTGTGGTAGCTACTAGCTACATGTCGCTGTTGAGCACTTGAAATGTGGCTAGTGTAACTGAGGAACTATAATTTTAATTTTATTTAATTTAAATTAAAATTTAAATAGGCACATGTAGCTAGTGGCTACTGTATTGGATAGCTCAGTTCTGAATGTTTTGGAATCCATTCAATTTTCTTTTCCATAAGGGATTACTTTTCATTTGATGTGGCTAATAGTAAAAGTGAGTTTATATTCACTGATTACATTCTGACTTCTAGCAAAATGAAACAGCCCAGAAGTATACTGGTTGGCAAGGGCAACCAGACTGTAATTCAAAACTGGCCGAGGGCTGGGCATGGTGGCTCACGCCTAGGAGCACCTTAGGAGGCTGAGGTGGGCGGATTGCTTCCACTCAGGAGATCAAGACCAGCCTGGCCAACATGGCAGAAGCCCTAGACGTGGTGGTTCACACCGGTAATCCCAGCTACTCAGGAGGCTGAGACACCAGAATCACTTGAAGCCAGGAGGTGGGGGTTACCGTGAGCTGAGATCATGCCACTGCACTCCAGCCTGAGTGACAGAGCAACACCCTGTCTCGAGGGGAAAAACAAACAAAAAAAACCAAAAACACACTGGCTAAGGGACCAAGCGTGGTGGCTCACACCTGTATTCCCAGCACTTTGGGAGGCTAAGACGGGCAGATCACTTGAGCCCAGGAGTTTGAGACCAGCCTGGGCAACATAGCAAAACCCCATCCATCTTTACCAAGAACACAAAAATTAGCTGAGCATGTTAGCACGTGCCTGTAGCCCTAGCTACTCAGGAGGCTGAGGTGGGAGGATCACTTGAGCCCTGGAGGTCAAGGCTACAGTGAGTCAAGATCACACCACTACACTCCAGCTGGGCAACAGAGTGAGACCCTAGCTCAAAAATAAAAATAAAATAAAATTGGCTGAGGGTACTTCCCATGGACACAATTAAGAACTGACAATAGGCCGGACATGGTGGCTCACACCTGTAATCCCAGCACTTTGGGAGGCTGAGGCAGATGGATCACGAGGTCAGGAGTTTGAGACCAGCCTGACCAACATAGTGGAACCCCATCTTTACTAAAACTACAAAAATTACCCGGGCATGGTGACACACGCCTGTAGTCCCAGCTACTCGGGAGGCTGAGGCAGGAGAATTGCTTGAACCCAGGAGGTGGAGGTTGCAGTGAGCCATTGCACCACTGCACTCCAGCGTGGACAACAGAGCAAGACTTCATCTCAAAAAAAAAAAAAAGAAAAGAGCTGACAATACATATGTTATGGGTAAGGACAAAATGTGGGGCTTCTCTATAGCAGAGAAAAACCATGCAAATATTTTTTTTTTTTTTTTTTTTTTTTTTTTTTGAGACAGAGTCTCGCTCTGTTGCCGGGGCTGGAGTGCAGTGGCCGGATCTCAGCTCACTGCAAGCTCCGCCTCCCGGGTTCACGCCATTCTCCTGCCTCAGCCTCCCGAGTAGCTGGGACTACAGGCGCCCGCCACCTCGCCCGGCTAGTTTTTTTGTAGTTTTAGTAGAGACGGGGTTTCACCGTGTTAGCCAGGATGGTCTCGATCTTCTGACCTCGTGATCCACCTGTCTCGGCCTCCCAAAGTGCTGGGATTACAGGCTTGAGCCACCGCGCCCGGCCCCAAATATTTTTAAAGTTGATTCCCTTTTGTATTTCAATTTCAAAAGCTAAGGGGTGGGTTTAAACCTTGGTTAGTTTTTTTTTGTTTTTTTTTTTTAGACACAGAGTCTCGCTCTTTCACCCAGGCTGGAGTGCAGTGGCACAATTTCAGCTCACTGCAACCTCCACATCCCTGGTTCAAGCAATTCTCCTGCCTCAGCCTCCTGAGTAGCTCGGATTACAGGTGTGCACCATCACGCCCCACTAATCTTTTGTATTTTTAGTAGAGACAGGGTTTCACTATGTTGGCCAGGCTGGTTTTGAACTCCTGACCTCAAGTGACCCGCCCTCCTCGGCCTCCAAAGTGTTAGCATTACAGGCGTGAGCCACCATACCCGGCCTAGTTAGTTATTTTTTATGCCCTATGAGAGACATTTCCACATGCTCCTAGGATGAAACATAGACTGAAGAAATTTTTAAAGTCATGTGAAATGTCACAGTTTCATTCCTTGAGATGACTTAAGGCCTACAATCAAAGCACAAACTATTAGGCTTATTCCTTGTTTTTTATTGATGAGTTAATTGGCATATTTGCCGCTGCTGTTCTTTCCAGCACCAGACATACCTGAGTAAATAGTGAACTAGGCTGGGAGCTCCTTAAGGGTAGGATTCCTCAGTATCCATCTTTTCAGCCCTAGCTTCTAGCGGAGAGTGCTTGGCACTTAATAAGTAAGTGCCTAATAAGTCGTTTTTGTGAGTGTGTGGTGTATATAAGGCTGGTGATGAGCATAGTCTATTTTTGCTCAATTTAAGACTTCCTGGAGTAGATGACATTTCTTTGGGTTTTTGAAGAATACAAGGAATAAGGTGATAGCGGGTCGATGATTTGTCTCGAATTTAACTTACTGTGTTCTACATTCCTCAAAACTCACCTCCTTTTGTCTTCTTTGTCCTGGCCTCATCCCCACTTTCTAAAGCTAAAAACATAAGAAATAGTCCACCCTTTCCTCCCTCTTCCCTAGGCTTCACAGCCAATTAACTGCCCAAGCCTAAAAAGCCCTGACAATTCTTCCTGAGACATATTTTACCTCCGTGTCCATCTCCTCTGCCATAGCCCTAGTTCCAGTCCCAATCATTTCTTCTGTAGCAGGTTGCTACAGAACAACGGAGTCTATTTTTTTGAGATGGAATCTCACTCTGTCGCCCAGGCTGGAGTGCAGTGGCGTGACCAAGGCTCACCTCAACCTCCACCTCCTTGGTTCAAGCGATTCTCCTGCTTCAGCCTCCTGAGTAGCTGGTACTACAGGCATAAGCCACCACATCTGGCTATTTTTTCTATTTCTTTCTTTCTTTCTTTCTTTCTTTTTTGAGACAGAGTCTCCCCCTGTCACCCAGGCTGGAGTTCAGTGGCTGCGATCTCGGCTCACTGTAAGCTCCGCCTCCTGGGTTCACGCCATTCTCCTGCCTCGGCCTCCCAAATAGCTGGGACTACAGGCGCCTGCCACCACACCTGGCTAATTTTTTTTTTTTTTTTTTTTTTTTTTTTTTGAGACGGAGTCTCGCTCTGTCGCCCAGGCTGGAGTGTAGTGGTGCAATCTTGGCTCACTGCAAGCTCCACCTCCCGGGTTCACGCCATTCCCCTGCCTCAGCCTCCGGAGTAGCTGGGACTGCAGACGCCGGCCACCACGCCCGGCTAATTTTTGTATTTTTAGTAGAGATGGCGGTTTCACCGTGTTAGCCAGGATGGTCTCGAACTCCTGACCTTGTGATCCGCCCACCTCAGCCTCCCAAAGTGCTGGGATTACAGGCGTGAGCCACTGCGCCCAACTACAGTGGCCTCTTAACTAAGCTTTCTGATGTTGGTCTTTCTCCACTTTGGTTCATTCTCCACCTTTCTCTGAAATAATCATCATTTTAATAAAGTGATGACAACTGGCCAGGCCTGGTGGCTTACGCCTGCAATCCCAGCAGTTTGGGAGCCCAAGGTGGGCAGATTACTTGACCCCAGGAATTGGAGACCAGCCTGGGCAACATAGTGAGACCCTGTCTTTACAAAAAATACAAAATTTAGCCTGGCATGTTGGTGCACACCTGTAGTCCCAGCACTTTGGGAGGCTGGGAGGCTGAGGTGGGAGGCTCTCCTGAGCCCAGGAGGTAGAGGTTGCAGAAAGCTGATATCTCACCACTGTCGTTCAGCCTGGGCAACAGACTCAAAAAAAAAAACAATGACAGGTTTCCACTCCTATACTCACCAACCTCCTCTTGTATGGGTGCTGCTGACTCTGCTCTTTGGTAGTGTCCCAAGAGCCCTTTACTCCAGCCTTGCCCACCTTTCCAGGTTCCTGACCTACCCGTCCTATCAGCCACCCCTACTTCAGGCATATTCACCTCTCAGCCATTCTCTAAACACAGCTTACCTTTTCAGGCCCAACTCCTTTGTGCCAGCCACTCCTGTCCACCTGCCTGACATGATCATCTCTCTGCCCATTGCTTCATGGTTTTGTACCCCCAGCAACTCAGTCCAGGCATCAGCTGGTAAAGCCTTCCCTCAGTCTCCCAGCTCTAGGTACCCAGAGCACTTAGACAGGCTTCTCATTTCTCTGACAAGTCCCGTACATGCTTATTTACTTCTCTGTCTCTTCTACTGAGTGGTAAGCTCCTTGGGAGCAACAGCTGAGTCACATCAGCTCTGGATCCTCAAAACCTGGCATGCAGTGCCTATGCAAATGTTCTTTAAAATGTTCCTGGAGGGGCCAGGCGCGGTGGCTCACGCCTGTAATCCCAGCACTTTGGGAGGCCAAGCTAGACAAATCACCTGAGATCAGGAGTTAGAGACCAGCCTGGCCAACATGGTGAAATCCTGTTTTTACTAAGAATACAAAAATTAGCCGGGCGCAGTGGTGGGCGCCTGTAATCTCAGCTACTCTGGAGGCTGAGACAGAGATTCACTTGAACCTATGAGGCGGAGGTTGCAGTGAGCCGAGATCATGCCACTGCACTCCAGCCTGGGCAACAAGAACAAGCCTCTGTCTCAAAAAAAAAAAAAAAGTTATTGGAGGACTAGAGGTTTTTTTCAAGCTCAAAATGGAGCCTAGCATCACATTTAAAGATGGAGAAACAAAGATCAGGGTGCTAGGGAGGAAGCTGATTTGGCTGGAGAAGATACACTGGAGTGCACATTGGAGTGGGCAGAGCAGGTGTGGATATTCACCTTGTGAAATGCAGGGACAGGTTCAGGGACTTGCCCAAGGCCATGTGGTGAGTAAGTGGCAAGGTTAAGATTCAAACCCAGTTTTCCTACCTCCCACCGTACAGTCTTCGAACTTTTTAAAGGTTAAGAACCAAATGAGAGGATGCACTTCTATAATGCACACTATGTGCTGGGCACCATTGCAGTTTACAAATTTTAACTTATTTAATCCTTTTGATAATGCTATGTGGTAGGTACAACCTTTCACCCACATTTTATAGATGAGGAATCCGAAGTACAGAGATGTTGAGTAACTTGTCCAAGGTCACAGATAAGAAATAGCATCTGGGCATGGTGGCTCATGCCTGTAATCCCAGCATTTTGGGAGGCTGAGGTGGGAGGATCACTTGAGACCAGGAATTCAAGACAAGCCTGGGCTATATAGTGAGACTCTGTGTATAGGAAAAAAAAAAAAAAAAAAAAAGGCCGGGCACAGTGGCTCAGGCCTGTAATCCAACACTTTGGGAGGCTGAGACGGGCGGATCACGAGGTCAGGAGATCGAGACCATCCTGGCTAACACGGTGAAACCCCATCTCTACTAAAAAATATAAAAAATTAACTGGGCGAGGTGGTAGGCGCCTGTAGTCCCAGCTACTCGGGAGGCTGAGGCAGGAGAATGGCATAAACCCGGGAGGCAGAGCTTGCAGTGAGCTGAGATCCAGCCACTGCACTCCAGCCCGCGTGACAGAGCAAGACTCCGTCTCAAAAAAAAAAAAAAAAAAAATAGCCAGGTGTGGTAGCACACACCTGTAGTCCTAGCTGCTCAGGAGGCTGAGGTGGGAGGATTGCTAAAGTCCAGGAGATGGAGGCTGCAGTGAGCCAAGATCATGTCACTGAATTCCAATCTGGGCAACAGAGTAAGACCCTGTCTCAAAAAAAAAGATAAATAGTCAGGATTTGAATCCAGGCTACTCTGGTTCCAGAGGTCCTGCTCATAAATGCAAGGCTATGGCTATGCAGGCTCTCCATGCAAATTATTTAATATCAGAATATGGTTATAATGTATCCTTTCTGCCTCCTTGTTAAATAAAATCATAACACGCTTCTAGGCGATGAGCATCTTTCCAACAGACTTATCATTCCTGCACTTGTCCTCCCCCAGACTCTTCCCACTGCTCTGCACACTTTTTGTGCCCCGCCCTGCACCCTCTGACAGGATTCTCACCTGCCATTTCTTCCTCACAGAAGTGCATCAGCAGAGGGGAGCTCCAGGTGTCTCTGTCATATCAGCCTGTGGCACAGAGAATGACAGTGGTGGTCCTCAAAGCCAGACACTTGCCGAAGATGGATATCACCGGTCTCTCAGGTAGCAGCTATTTACTTCAACCTATTTCTTACTGTCTGAACCACCCCTGACTCCTTGCCTGTGGCCCAGATAGACCTCCACACTTCAAGATCCTTGCCTCTTTCAATTTAATCTACTCCTCTTTCTGTAGACATTCTCTTCCCAATGAGTGTCTACAGCCAATAGATTTCCCTAGCTAGGAAGATTCTTCAGTTGAACAAATGGGGTCTTTACATTTGGCAAGGTATGCTAAATAATATGCATGACAGGTGCTAAGAGAGACTTATCAAAAAGGCTGCAGGCATTTGTCTCTGTGCCCTTTAAAATACTTATTGGTATCATTCTTCAGACCTTACTTGAGAAAGTTGTTCTGTTCTATTCCTGCTTGGTTTCCTTGGCCCGTTGTCCAGGCAGGCAGACTCACATATAGTCAATGTGTGTTTATTGTGCAATCACTCAAGAACACATGGGGTGGCCATCAAAGAGATGAACAACAGAGCCCCCCGCCTTTCCCAACAGGAAATTACCATTACATAGGAGAGGACTGTGTCATAGGCCTGTCTCCCTTTTTCTTATCTCTTTGGGGGCCCCAGATCCTTATGTCAAGGTGAACGTCTACTACGGCAGAAAGCGCATTGCCAAGAAGAAAACCCATGTGAAGAAGTGCACTTTGAACCCCATCTTCAACGAATCTTTCATCTACGACATCCCCGCTGACCTCCTGCCTGATATCAGCATCGAGTTCCTCGTTATCGACTTCGATCGCACCACCAAGAACGAGGTGGTGGGGAGGCTGATCCTGGGGGCACACAGTGTCACAGCCAGCGGTGCTGAACACTGGAGAGAGGTCTGCGAGAGCCCCCGCAAGCCTGTGGCCAAGTGGCACAGTCTGAGCGAATACTAATCCTGTTCTTCTCTCCTCTAACCCCTGGGGCCAGGCTGGGGAGAGATGTGGCAGGGAAAGAGATGACAGAGAAGTGGACTCAAAACCTCATTTTAGTTGTAGAAGAAAATGTCTTACAAAACAAATTCAACAAAGAACACCCTACGTGACCACAGCTGCAGATCAGTTCTTAGCAATGATGTTTGATGTTTTTTTTCTCCTTTGCAAGGCACTAGAATCTTTTTTTTTTTTTAGACGGAATTTCGCTCTTGTTGCCCAGGTTGGAGTGCAATGGTGAGATCTCGACTCACTGCAACCTCCGCCCTCCGGGTTCAAGCGATTCTCCTCCCTCAGCCTCCCAAGTAGCTGGGATTACTACAGGTGCCCACCACCATGCCTGGCTAATTTTTTATATTTTCAGTAGAGATGGGTTTCACCATGTTGGCCAAGCTGGTCTTGAATTCCAGACCTCAGGTGATCCACCCGCCTTGGCCTCCCAAAGTGCTGGAATTACAGGTGTGAGCCACCATGCCCGGCCTCTGTTTTGTTTTTTGTTTTTTGTTTTTGTTTTTTGTTTCTTTAATGGGAGACAAAAGAGAGGGAAAGACCCCTACAAATCTATATATAACAATGTAACCATATACTTGCATGTCTAATACAAACTGAAGAAATTAGCCTAACTGCCAATATCAGGTTGCAGATTTTAATCCATGGAAATTGTGTTTTGTGCTGCATTGTATTTGCTGATTATCTGAAATTGGCTTCTTTTTATTGGGCTTTTCTGGAGAATTTCTCCCACTCCCCACCTCTGCAGAAGAAAATTTTGCTCTTATAAAACCTCATGTTTTCATCATTCCCATCTTTTCTTTTTATTGCCTCTTATATCTCTGCTCTTTTACCTCAAGGTCTAGAGGTCTGTAGTAAGCCAAGAAACAAAGGTGGGGTGAATGAGGCAAGGTTTGCAGGAGAAAGGAATTGAGAAATGGGGGTATTTTTGCTCTCAGTCTTCTGCTATGAATTAGTAAAGGGTAGTCTATAATTAACTGACAGACCGAACTGAAGCACAGCGAATACATCAAACTTATGCATCCAATACATCAGAACGTGGACTTTTATCAAACTTGATGACTTCTCTAAAAGGAGTTTGGAGACTTCAAATTCAGCTATAGGATGGTACCAATGAACACATCCAGCTGATCCCAAAAGCTGTTTTCAGGTATAAGGACAAGGAGAGAAGACAAGTGATGATGACAGCAATTCCCCTTTGCAGCTATCTACTGTAGGGACAGCCATTTCTTGGTTAATGGGTTGGAAGTTATCAGAGGTTTGAAGAATTACACTGGCCTTTGTTTTTGCAGAAATGCCGACCATGGAGATGCTTTAGAGTCTTCTTCTCAAATAGCTTAGATGTTGTAATTTTTGCTTCATAAAAAAAAGGGCCCTCAGAAGTTCTCCTTAAATTTTTCAATAAAAATGTAGCTCTTAAAAAAACAACAGTGTGACTGAGTGAATGAAGATAAGTTGGATTCTTTCAGAGCATTCTTTTCCTCAAAACAAGCTGCATAGTTCTAGGAACTTACATCTTACCACATGGTGAAGGGATGGGGGAACTACAGGATGCAATTCTTCTTCTACCACTGGGCAATAGAGGTTGAGAGAGATTCAGCATATTTCTGGGATTAGAATTCAAGTCTCTTTACTCCTACAGCAGCTATGTCTCCAATGTTGAGACTTCTCAGATGGCACAGACTCCATGGATAATAGGTAAACTTGAGGCCAGGCACAGTGGCTCACGCCTGTAATCCCAGTATTTTGGGAGGCCGAGGTGGAAGGATTGCTTGAGCCCAGGGGTTCAGGACCAGCCTGGGCTACATGACAAAACCCCATCTCTATCAAAAATACAAAAAAAATTAGCTAGGTGTGGTGCTGCATGCCTGTGGTCCCAGCTACTCAGGAGGCTAAGGTGGGAGGATCATTTGAGCCCAGAGGTAGAGGCTGCAGTGAGCTGTGATCATACCACTGCACTCTGGCCTGGGTAACAGAGTGAGACCCTGTCTCAAAAATTAATTAATTAATTAAAATAAACGAGGTAAACTCGGTAGGCAGTAGATATTTTTGCCCACCTGAGGAGGAACTCAGTCAAGCTGTTGCTTAACCGCTTGATCCAGGGCATGAAAGATTAGTTGAGTCCACACAAGAACATCACTTTTAACCTTGCTTTGGTGAAGGGAGTTGGAAAGCTGAGTCTCCATGGAGAGGGGGTGATCTTGCTTTCAGTGTTCCCTTAGCTTTTGTGGATTTAAAACTACTCTGCTCCCCCTAAACCTTTTGTTGATTTCAGCCCATGTTCTTTATAATGCAGAGCAATTCTGAGCAGTCACAAAGCCTACTCTCCGTTCTTGTCCCTGCCAACCCCCAACCCCATAATCTGACTCACTATTTCACCATCAGTTGGGGTCACACCACTACTCTCTGTCCTATACCCCATGAAATGTAAATACTGTATCATAAGTAGAAGAAAATAATTTTTGTTTTCTAAAAATGCATTTTGAGATAGTTTAATGTAAATCTGACAGGAGCATTCTGAAGCCCCATTAGGAAAAAATTTAAATGGTTCCTCTTCATCGCCTTAATGTCTAAAGATCAGAAATCGCTGAGCAAACCCGCTTTTGTTTCCTTCCCAGAAACAATGCAAAACAACAGGTGGAGATAGTCTGGTCTTTGCCCTGCTGTGTGTGCCTCTGTAGCTCTTCCTGACAAAAGTCTGGGAAAACAGCCTCACCCCACTCTCCTCTCTCTTCCCCATTTCCTTGTAGCTTTATTCCTTGCATTCTTTGGGTCTACTGAGCAGTGGGTGCTGAGGTGACAGCGGAGGAACCAATTGTTCTGTAGCCTAGGAACTGCCTCAGTGTCTTTGCCAGAAAAAGGCAAAGAGGTGGACAGTACAGGGCTCCTTCCTCCTACCTCAGGCCTGATCCATCATGCCCTTGACTTTGCTGTCCCAAAGTTTCTTAGCTGACTTTGGCTTTCACATTTGTTCTTTCCAGAGCTAACTGATAAGAGTGGAGGAGGAATGCCTCCTCCTTAGAGTCAGTTGAAAGAAAGACAAGAGAGTCACATCTTAGCTTTTGCACAAGGCATTCGTGGTCAGGAATAGGTTAGGGAATGGTCACTCCTGATTTTCCAACAGTCGCTCCTTCTCTGCAGATATCTTCCTTTGGGAAGACAAGAATTTTTCTTAATAACAAAGATCCCTTTACGAGTTATTCCTTCTTTCAGTTCATCTCACTGGAGCACAGCCAAGATGGACATGTTTATGGATAGTGCTCTAGATGTGAAAACAGATAGAACTGGTTTGTGGGACAGGGGCAGCTTGCTTAGGAGAGGGAATAACGCAGGTCCCTTTTCTTGGAAGGCTTGCACTATGGCCATGACAGTGACATTGCCCTTACCATGATCCATCTCCGAAGTGGTTGTCTTTCTTTACCTTGTGTCTTCTCTTGTAAAAATGAAACTCAAAAATAAAATAAATGTGTCAAATTTTGAAAAAAAAGAAAAACTGAAAAAGCTAACATGAATTGTGTGAAATTGCATAATGCTGTAATGCTAACCTACAATATGTAATGCTATCTTGTATGTTGAATTTGTTAATGCACCACACAAGTGCAAAATAAAGACTGATTCACATTAAATAGGCACAGTGATGTCAGCCTGATTCTCTGGAAAGCGGGAGGCCTATCAGTGAGGTTAACACTCAGACTCCAAAACGATGTTCTAGGGTATGTTTTCCAAACTGTGGTCCCCAGACCACTTGCTTCAGAATCATCTGAGGGCACTTGTTTAAAAATGCAGATTCCAGGCTCCCATCCTAGATACTCTCATTTGGCAAGTGAGTTGGTTTGCTGCTTGCTCTAGTCCAGTTCTAGTCTTTCTGTCTTCCTCTTGAAATGTAATTTCTGAGACCATCACTACCAGAGGGAGAGATGATGGTTCTTAGTGCTGAGAATCAATCTGCCCCTTTAATTGGAAATACTTATCCCAAAAAGCAATCCTGAGACAGGCCAATTCTGTTCCCTCATTCATTCATTTACCCCCCTTTTTTTTTTTTTTTAAGACAGTCTTGCTCTGTTGCCCAGGCTGGAGTGCAGTGGCTCAATCTCAGCTCACTGTAACCTCCGCCTCCTGGGTTCAAGTGATCCCAAGCAGCTGGGACTACAGGTGCGCACCACCAAGTTTGGCTAATTTTTGTATTTTTAGTAGAGATGGGGTCTCATCATATTGGCCAGGCCAGCCTCAAACTCCTGGCCTCAAGTTATTCTTCTGCCGTGGCCTACCAAAGTGCTGGGATTACAGGCATAAGCCACTGCACCTGGCCTCATTTACTATTATTATTATTTACATTTTTTGTTTTTGAGACAGAATCATGCTGTTCCCCAGGCTGGACTGCAGTGGCTCAATCTTGGCTCACCGTAACCTCCACCTCCTGGGTTCGGCCTTCCAAGTAGCTGGGACTACAGGTATGCGCCACCATGCCTAGCTAATTTTTGTACTTTTTTTTTTTCTTTTTTTTTTTTTGAGATGGAGTCTTGCTCTGTCACCCAGGCTAGAGTGCAGTGGCACGATCTCAGCTCACTGCAACCTCCACCTCCTGGGTTCAAGCGATTCTTCTGCCTCAGCCTCCAGAGTAGCTGGGATTACAGGCGGCTGCCACCGTGCCTGGCTAATTTTTGTACTTTTAGTAGAGACGGGGTTTCACCATCTTGGCTAGGCTGGTCTCAAACTCCTGACCTTGTGATCCAGCCGCCTCAGCCTCCCAAAGTGCTGGGATTACAGGCTTGAGCCACCATGCCAAGCCTATTTTAATTTTAAACACCATTTTATTGGAGCATTTTGTACATACACAACTTGGTGAGTTTGGAGATAAGTACACCCATGAAACCAAAGGTTAATCTTGTTTATTTTTCAGAAATTCTATTTTTCCTCCTACAAGCTGATAGACTTCTGAACCTGTCTATAAGATTAATTGTGCAGTAAACTGTGTGAATTGGGAGGTAACCTATGAAGACACGAAGTCATAAGAATGATACAATAGGCCAGGCGTGGTAATTCACGCCTATCATCCCAGCACTTTGGGAGACTGAGGCGGGCGGATTGCCTGAGGTCAAGAGTTAGAAACCAGTCTGGCCAACATAGTGAAACCCCGTCTCTACTAAAAATACAAAAAAATAAGCTGGGTGTGGTGGTGTGTGCCTGTAATCCCAGCTACTCAGGAGGCTGAGGCAGGGGAACTGCTTGAACCAGGGAGGTGGAGGTTGCAGTGAGCTGAGATCGCGCCACTGCACTCCAGCCCGGGCGACAGAGTGAGACTCCATCTCAAAAAAAAAAAAAAAGAAAAGAATGATACAATAGACTTTGGGGGACGCAGGGGAAAGGGTGGGAGAGGGGTGAGGGATAAAAGACTACACACTGGGTATAGAGTACACTGCTCAGGTGATGGTTGCATCAAAATCTCAGAAATCACCACTAAAGGCCGGGTGCGGTGGCTCACGCCTGTAATCCCAGCACTTTGGGAGGCCAAGGAGGGCGGATCACAAGGTCAGGAGATCAAGACCATCCTGGCTAACACGGTGAAACTTCATCTCTACTAAAAATACAAAAAATTAGCCGGGCTTGGTGGTGAGAGCCTGTAGTCACAGCTACTCGGGAGGCTGAGGCAGGAGAATGGCATGAACCCGGGAGGAAGAGTTTGCAGTGAGCTGAGATGGCGCTACTGCACTCCAGCCTGGGTGACAGAGTGAGACTCCATCTCAAAAATAAATAAATAAATAAGAAATCACCACTAAAGAACTTATTCATGTAACCAAATACCACCTATTCCCCAAAAACCAATTTTTTAAAAACAGAGAATAGTGCTTTTTTACAAAACAAAACAAAAAAAAGAATTAAAGTGTGTGAATTAATTGCTTACATAGTCAAAAGGTCAGTAGAAAACGGGTGATGCTTTTGTTTTGTTTTGTTTTGTTTTTTTGAGATGCAGTTTTTGCTCTTATTGCTCAGGCTGGAGTGCAATGGCGTGATCTTGACTCACTGCAACCTCCACCTCCCAGGTTCAAGCCATTCTCCTGCCTCAGCCTCCCGAGTAGCTGGGATTACAGGCATGTGCCACCATGCCGAGCTAATTTTGTATTTTTAGTAGCAATGGGGTTTCACCACGTTGGCCGAGCTGGTCTTGAACTACTGACCTCAGGCAATCCACCTGCCTCGGCCTCCCAAAGTGCTGGGATTACAGGCATGAGTCACCGCACCCGGCCTCAAAGCCTTTCAAGAGTCATGAATTATCTCCCTAGACCTCAACATGGGAGGATGTGGGGCTGAGGCTCCTGTAGTCACTGTGCCTCAGAGTGGAGAGAGCCTGAGAATGGAGTCTGCACAGAAGTGCAGCTAAAACGGGGAGAGAGAAATCAGACTCCATGACATCATTTGACCTCAGATGAAGCCGTGTCTTCAGACAGATCTGAGCCTTCTCAGTTCCAAGGTTTAATAAATTATCTTTTTCTTTTTTCTTTCTTTCTTTTTTTTTTTTGAATCGGAGTCTCACTCTGTCGCCCAGGCTGGAGTGCAGTGGCACCATCTCGGCTCACTGCAAGCTCCGCCTCTCGGGTTCATGCCATTCTCCTGCCTCAGCCTCCCGAGTAGCTGGGACTACAGGCTCCTGCTACCACGCCCAGATAATTTTTTGTATTTTTAGTAGAGATGGGGTTTCACCGTGTTAGCCAGGATGATCTCAATCTCCTGACCTCGTGATCCGCCTGCCTAGGCCTCCCAAAGTGCTGGGATTACAGGCGTGAGCCACCGCACCTGGTCAAATTATCTTTTTCTTTATGCAGCTTGCACTGGGTTATGAAAGTTTAATTTCTGAGTGAAACATTAAATGGCAAACGTTAATGTTTGATGTTTGGCTTGAGTAATTTTTTTTCTTTTTTCTTTTTTCTTTTTTTTTTTTTTTTGAGACAGAGTCTTGCTCTGTTATCCAGGCTGGACTGCAGAGGCGTGATCTCAGCTCACCACAACCTCCACTTTCCAGGTTCAAGCAATTCTCCTGCCTTAGCCTCCTGAGTAGAGTAGCTGGAGGGAGCCACCATGCCTGGCTAATTTTTGTATTTTTAGTAGAGACGGGGTCTCAACATGTTGACCAGGCTGGTCTCAAACTGCTGACTTCATGATCCGCCCACCTCAGCCTCCCAAAGTGCTGGGATTACAGGCATGAGCCACTGCACCCGGCCATAATTTTTTTTTCAACTTTCATTTTAGATTCAGGGGGGACACATGTGCAGGTTTTTTTACCTGGCTCTATTGAGTGATGCCAGGATTTGGGATAGGAATAATCCTGTCACCTAGGTACTTAGCATAGTACCCAGTTGTTCGTTTGTTTTGAGACAGTCTCACTCTATTGCCCAGGCTGGAGTAGAGTGGCACAATCATGGCTCACTACAGCCTCAACCTCCTGAGTTAAATTGATCCTCCTACCTCAGCCTCCCACATAACTGAGACTATGGTGCACATCACCATACCTGGCTAATTTTTTTTTTTTTCCTGAGACAGAGTCTCACTCTGTCACCCAGGCTGGAGTGCAGTGGCATGATCTCGGCTCACTGCAACTCCACCTCCCAGGTTCAACCAATTCTTGTGCCTCAACCTCCCGCATAGCTGGGATTACAGGAACACACCACCTTGCCCGGCTAATTTTTGTATTTTTAGTAGAGATGAGGGTGTCACTATGTTGGCCAGGCTGGTCTCGAACTCCTGACCTCAGGTGACATGCCTTCCTCGGCCTCCCGGCTGTGATTACAGGCCAGGCGTGGTGGCTCATACCTGTAATCCCAGCACTTTGGGGGCCAAGGTGGATCACGAAGTCAGGAGTTCGAGACCAGCCTGGTTTACACAGTGAAACCCCGTCTCTACTAAAAATGCAAAAAATTAGCCGGGTGTGGTGGTGGGTTCCTGTAGTCCCAGCTACACTGGAGGCTGAGGCAGGAGAATGGCGTGAACCTGGGAGGCGGAGCTTTCAGTGAGCTGAGATCACACCACTGCACTCCAGCCTGGGAGACAGAGCGAGACTCTGCCTCAAAAAAAATAAATAAATAAAAAACAGGCCGGGCGCGGTGGCTCAAGCCTGTAATCCCAGCACTTTGGGAGGCCGAGATGGGCGGATCATGAGGTCAGGAGATCAAGACCATCCTGGCTAACCCAGTGAAACCCCGTCTCTACTAAAAAATACAAAAAACTAGCCGGGCAAGGTGGCGGGCGCCTGTAGTCCCAGCTACTCGGGAGGCTGAGGCAGGAGAATGGCGTGAACCCGGGAGGAAGAGTTTGCAGTGAGCTGAGATGGCGCTACTGCACTCCAGCCTGGGTGACAGAGTGAGACTCCATCTCAAAAATAAATAAATAAATAAGAAATCACCACTAAAGAACTTATTCATGTAACCAAATACCACCTATTCCCCAAAAACCAATTTTTTAAAAACAGAGAATAGTGCTTTTTTACAAAACAAAACAAAAAAAAGAATTAAAGTGTGTGAATTAATTGCTTACATAGTCAAAAGGTCAGTAGAAAACGGGTGATGCTTTTGTTTTGTTTTGTTTTGTTTTTTTGAGATGCAGTTTTTGCTCTTATTGCTCAGGCTGGAGTGCAATGGCGTGATCTTGACTCACTGCAACCTCCACCTCCCAGGTTCAAGCCATTCTCCTGCCTCAGCCTCCCGAGTAGCTGGGATTACAGGCATGTGCCACCATGCCGAGCTAATTTTGTATTTTTAGTAGCAATGGGGTTTCACCACGTTGGCCGAGCTGGTCTTGAACTACTGACCTCAGGCAATCCACCTGCCTCGGCCTCCCAAAGTGCTGGGATTACAGGCATGAGTCACCGCACCCGGCCTCAAAGCCTTTCAAGAGTCATGAATTATCTCCCTAGACCTCAACATGGGAGGATGTGGGGCTGAGGCTCCTGTAGTCACTGTGCCTCAGAGTGGAGAGAGCCTGAGAATGGAGTCTGCACAGAAGTGCAGCTAAAACGGGGAGAGAGAAATCAGACTCCATGACATCATTTGACCTCAGATGAAGCCGTGTCTTCAGACAGATCTGAGCCTTCTCAGTTCCAAGGTTTAATAAATTATCTTTTTCTTTTTTCTTTCTTTCTTTTTTTTTTTTGAATCGGAGTCTCACTCTGTCGCCCAGGCTGGAGTGCAGTGGCACCATCTCGGCTCACTGCAAGCTCCGCCTCTCGGGTTCATGCCATTCTCCTGCCTCAGCCTCCCGAGTAGCTGGGACTACAGGCTCCTGCTACCACGCCCAGATAATTTTTTGTATTTTTAGTAGAGATGGGGTTTCACCGTGTTAGCCAGGATGATCTCAATCTCCTGACCTCGTGATCCGCCTGCCTAGGCCTCCCAAAGTGCTGGGATTACAGGCGTGAGCCACCGCACCTGGTCAAATTATCTTTTTCTTTATGCAGCTTGCACTGGGTTATGAAAGTTTAATTTCTGAGTGAAACATTAAATGGCAAACGTTAATGTTTGATGTTTGGCTTGAGTAATTTTTTTTCTTTTTTCTTTTTTCTTTTTTTTTTTTTTTTGAGACAGAGTCTTGCTCTGTTATCCAGGCTGGACTGCAGAGGCGTGATCTCAGCTCACCACAACCTCCACTTTCCAGGTTCAAGCAATTCTCCTGCCTTAGCCTCCTGAGTAGAGTAGCTGGAGGGAGCCACCATGCCTGGCTAATTTTTGTATTTTTAGTAGAGACGGGGTCTCAACATGTTGACCAGGCTGGTCTCAAACTGCTGACTTCATGATCCGCCCACCTCAGCCTCCCAAAGTGCTGGGATTACAGGCATGAGCCACTGCACCCGGCCATAATTTTTTTTTCAACTTTCATTTTAGATTCAGGGGGGACACATGTGCAGGTTTTTTTACCTGGCTCTATTGAGTGATGCCAGGATTTGGGATAGGAATAATCCTGTCACCTAGGTACTTAGCATAGTACCCAGTTGTTCGTTTGTTTTGAGACAGTCTCACTCTATTGCCCAGGCTGGAGTAGAGTGGCACAATCATGGCTCACTACAGCCTCAACCTCCTGAGTTAAATTGATCCTCCTACCTCAGCCTCCCACATAACTGAGACTATGGTGCACATCACCATACCTGGCTAATTTTTTTTTTTTTCCTGAGACAGAGTCTCACTCTGTCACCCAGGCTGGAGTGCAGTGGCATGATCTCGGCTCACTGCAACTCCACCTCCCAGGTTCAACCAATTCTTGTGCCTCAACCTCCCGCATAGCTGGGATTACAGGAACACACCACCTTGCCCGGCTAATTTTTGTATTTTTAGTAGAGATGAGGGTGTCACTATGTTGGCCAGGCTGGTCTCGAACTCCTGACCTCAGGTGACATGCCTTCCTCGGCCTCCCGGCTGTGATTACAGGCCAGGCGTGGTGGCTCATACCTGTAATCCCAGCACTTTGGGGGCCAAGGTGGATCACGAAGTCAGGAGTTCGAGACCAGCCTGGTTTACACAGTGAAACCCCGTCTCTACTAAAAATGCAAAAAATTAGCCGGGTGTGGTGGTGGGTTCCTGTAGTCCCAGCTACACTGGAGGCTGAGGCAGGAGAATGGCGTGAACCTGGGAGGCGGAGCTTTCAGTGAGCTGAGATCACACCACTGCACTCCAGCCTGGGAGACAGAGCGAGACTCTGCCTCAAAAAAAATAAATAAATAAAAAACAGGCCGGGCGCGGTGGCTCAAGCCTGTAATCCCAGCACTTTGGGAGGCCGAGATGGGCGGATCATGAGGTCAGGAGATCAAGACCATCCTGGCTAACCCAGTGAAACCCCGTCTCTACTAAAAAATACAAAAAACTAGCCGGGCAAGGTGGCGGGCGCCTGTAGTCCCAGCTACTCGGGAGGCTGAGGCAGGAGAATGGCGTAAACTCGGGAGGCGGAGCTTGCAGTGAGCTGAGATCCCACCACTGCACTCCAGCCTGGGCAACAAAGCGAGACTCCATCTCAAAATAAAAATAAAAATAAAAATAAAAATAAAAATAAAAAAATAAAAAATAAAAAACAAAGTGCTGGGATTACAGGTGTGAGCCACTGTGCCTGGCCACCTGGCTAATTTTTAAATTTTATTTTGTAGAGACGTGGGTCTCACTATCTTGGGAAGGCTGTTTTTTTTTTTTTTTTTTTTTTTTTTTTTTGGAGACAGAGTCTTGCTCTGTTGCCCAGGCTGGAGGCTGGAGTGCAGTGGCATGATTTTGGCTCACAGCAACCTCTGCCTCCTGGATTCAAGTGATTCTTGTACCTCAGCCTCCTGAGTATCTGGGATTATAGGCGTGCACCACTACATCCCGCTAATTTTTATTTTTATTTTGTGAGACGGAGTTTCACTCTTGTTGCCCAGGCTGGAGTACAATGGTGCAATCTCAGCTCACCACAACCTCCACCTCCAGGTTCAAGTGATTCTCCCTGCCTCAGCCTCCCAAGTAGCTGGGATTACAGGCACGCACCACCACACCCAGCTAATTTTTGTATTTTTAATAGAGACGGGGTTTCTCCATGGTGGTCAGGCTGGTCTTAGACTTCTGACCTCAGGTGATCCACCCGCCTTGGTCTCCCAGATGTAGGCCGATCGTTTTTAAACCCTCCTTCTTCTGGTAGTCCCCAGTTTCTATTGCTGTTTCCACGTCCATAAGTACTCAATGTTTAGCTCCCACTTACTGGTAAGAACATGCGGTGTTTCGTTTTCTGTTTCTGTGCTTAGGATAATGGCCTGTCATTCATTTATTAGTCAACAAATATTTATTTATTGAGTGTCTACTATGTGCCAGGCACTACAGATATAATACATTGATGAACAAGAGTGCTGTTCTTATAGAGTGTAGCAGAGGATAATATTAATCAAGTAATTACACTAATCCATGTATGATTACAAATTAGGAAATGCTCTAAAAGAAAAGAAACACAGGCCCGGCACGGTGGCTCATTCTTGTAATCCCAGGAATTTGGGAGTCCGAGGCGGGCAGATCACCTGAGGTTGGGAGTTCGAGACCAGCCTGACCAACATGGAGAAACCCTGTCTCTACTAAAAGTACAAAATTAGCTGGGCGTGGTGGCACATGCCTGTAATCCCAGCTACTTGGGAGGCTGAGGCAGAAGAATCACTTGAACCCGGGAGGCAAAGGTTGCGGTGAGCCAAGATTGCGCCATTGCACTCTAGGCAACAAGATCAAAACTCCGTCTCAAAAAAAAAAAGAAAGAAAGAAAGAAAGAAAAGAAACACAGGTAAATGCAACACTCTAGGGTAATATACTGGGGTAATATGACCCTTGCAACTGCTCTTTGTGGATTTCTCTACATGCCTTAAAGTCTGGAGTGATACACTTTTCATATTTTCTGTTCTGTATAATTTATCCTCCCCGTGACAGGAAGAGAGAATGGAAGGAGAATCAATTCCTGCTCTTTTAAAGTTTCAGTGAAGGAACTACAAAATATTTTCAAATTATAAACTAACATAAGCACGTTATAAGAAAACTGGAGCAGGGCGTGGTGGCTCACGCCTGTAATCCCAGCACTTTGGGAGGCCAAGGCAGGTGGATCACAAGGTCAGGAAATCGAGACTAACATGGTGAAACACCATGTCTACTAAAAATACAAAAAATTAGCCAGGCATGGTGGCACGCACCTGTGGTTCCAGCTACTTGGAAGGCTGAGGCAGGAGAATCACTTGAACCTGGGAGACGGAGGTTGCAGCGAGCTGAGATTGTGCCACTGCACTCCAGCCTGGGCGACAGAGCAAGACTCCGTTTAAGAAACAAAAAAAAAGAAAACGAACCAGACGCAGTAGCTCACCTTGGGAGGCTGGGACAGGAGGATTGCTTGAGCCCAGGAGTTCAAAACCAGCCTGGGCAACAGGAAGACCTTGTCTCTACAAAAAGTCAAAAACTTAGCTAGGCGTGGTGGCGTGTACCTGAAGTCCTGGCTACTTGGGAGGTGGAGGTGGGACATCCCTTGAGCCCAGGAGTTCAAGGCTTCTGTAAGCCATCATAGTGCCACCGCACTCCAGCCTGGGTGACAGAGTAAGACCTTGTCTCAAGAAAAAAGAAAAAGAAAATTGGAAAATAGAGAAAAAGAAAAAAAAGTCAAGATTCCAAAATCTTAATAATTACTTTGTCTTCTCTTTATTTTTTATATTTATTTACTTATTTTTATAAATAGAGACAGGGTCTTGCTCTATTGACCATCGTCTCGAACTCCTGGCCTCAAGCTATCCTCCTGCCTCAGCCTCCCAAAATGCTGGGATTACAGGCATGAGCCACCATGCCTGGGCCCATTTTGTCTTCTGAATTTATTTCCTGTGCATATTTTTCTTGATACATCACTCGGGATCAATGTAGAAAATATGTAAAATAAAGTACAAGTCATAGAAATAGTGGGAAATCCACTTAGAGGCAAGCATTGCTAATTTTGGCACGTCTTCCAATTTGTTTTAACTATCTTACAATTGCAATCATGGTATGTATATAATTTTGTATATTACTTTTTTCTAGATGACAGTCTTAAAAATAACAACATCATCATATCACAATGATGGTAAGATTATCTTGGCACTCAGCATACTTTTGGCTACAATTAACAGGAAACCCAATTCAAGTTGGCTTAAACATTAAGAAAATGCATTAGCTCACCTAACTGGAAGTCCAAAGGTGGGGCAGCCTTCCGAGTTGACTTCTGCAAAAGGTCACTAATACTGTCAAGGACTCAAATTCTTTCTGTGGGTGCCCCTGACATTCAATGTCAGCTTCATCCTGTGGCTTTCATCTGATGAACCACTCCCAAACCATTTTCTTGCTTCCTCATTCACCTCCAGGTGGAAAGAGGAGATGGCTCAGGACCTCTCCCAGAAAAATAAGAGAGCCGTATTCCCAGAATAAATTCCGAAAAGTCTCTAGCAATCTTCTCATCTGTTTTTGCTGATCCAAAATGTAACATGGTCATTTCTGAACCAAACATTGACAAGGAGGATGGAATTTTCTTTAGATTACTTAGGACTGTCCTAGAGCTGGGTGTGGGAAAAGGTGAATTCTTGAATAAAATGTCGGTTTTTCTGGAAGGAGGAATAGATGCTGGGCAGGCAGCCAACCAAGAGCACTGCAGTAGTCCACCCTATCCTTTTTTTTTTTTTTTTTTTTTGAGATGGAGTCTGGCTCTGTCGCCCAGGCTGGAGTGCAGTGGCCGGATCTCAGCTCACTGCAAGCTCCGCCTCCCGGGTTTACGCCATTCTCCTGCCTCAGCCTCCCGAGTAGCTGGGACTACAGGCGCCGCCACCACGCCCGGCTAGTTTTTTGTATTTTTTTAGTAGAGACAGGGTTTCACCGTGTTAGCCAGGATGGTCTCGATCTCCTGACCTTGTGATCTGCCCGTCTCGGCCTCCCAAAGTGCTGGGATTACAGGCTTGAGCCACCGCGCCCGGCCAGTCCACCCTATCCTAATCCTGGGTTTTGCTTTCCGCAGTTTCACTTACCCACAGTACAACACAATAAAATACCCTATTTTGAGAGAAACCACAGTCTTATAACTTTTATTACAGTGTATTGTTATAATTGTTCTATTTTATTAGATTGTTGATAATCTCTTACTGAATCTAATTTATAAATTTAACTTTATTATAGATACATGTGTATAGGAAAAAGCATATATAAGGTTCAATACTATCCATGATTTCAGGCATCCTCTGGGGGTCTATGAATGTATCGCTTGTGGATAACTGGGAGCTACTGTACCTCGTCTTTTTTTTTTTTTTTTTTTTTTTTTTTTTGAGATGGAGTTTTGCTCTTGCTGCCCAGGCAGGAGTGCAATGGCGTGATCTCAGCTCACTCCCAGGTTTAAGCAATTCTCCTGCCTCAGCCTCCCGAGTAGCTGGGATTACAGGCATGCATCACCACACCCGGCAAATTTTGTATTTTTGGTAGAGACGGGGTTTCACCATGTTGGTCAGGCTGGTCTCGAACTCCTGATCTCGTGATCCACCCACCTCAGCCTCCCAAAGTGCTGGGACTACAGGAGTGAACCACCGCGCCCAGCCACTGTACTTTGTTTTCTATAGACCTCGCACTCCAAGGTGCTTTTTCATGTGATCTCCTTATAACAAACTCCCAAAAGAGTTGCCCACCATCAGCTGGGCGCGGTGGCTCACACCTGTAATCCCAGCACTTTGGAAGGCCGAGGCGAGTGAATCACAAGGTCAGGAGTTCGAGAACAGCCTGACCAACATGGTGAAATCCTCTCTCTACTAACAAAACAAAAATTAGCCGGGCGTGGTGACGCATCCCTGTAATCCCAGCTACTCGGGAGACTGAGGCAGGAGAATCGCTTGAACCCGGGAGGCGGAGGTTGCAGTGAGCCGAGATCACACCATTGCACTCCAGCCTGGGCGACAGAGCAAGACTCCGTTTCACACAAAAAAAGAGTTGCCCACCAAGTAAGGGCCTTCAGTACTGCTTTCATCCATCCCCCATACCTTGTGGTCTGAAAAGGCAAACAGCCTAGTGCTTGGGGTTTTCTTTGAATACTTCAAGAGCAATGTTCAGTTTAGACATAGGGCATCATTTTTCAGAAAACTAGAAAATATCGATTCTTAACTAGTATAACTTTTACGAGATGGTAAACTGGTGAACATCCCAATTGCCTAACACTGTCTATACTAGGGTCAATACCACCTTCTGGACACCTCTAAGAAATGCTCAAAACTCTGCTTGGCCTTTAGGAAACAAAGTCCTAGAGAAAGTCCTAAGGCTTAACAGGCCCAGGATTAGATGCCCTAACAGAAAATTTTGAATAAAAGTATGGGAATCCATGAGCAAGTCTTGTGTCTAAGCCTGGTGAGCTGGTAATTCACCTCAAATAGTACTTTTTTTTTTTGAGACAGAGTGCTGCTCTGTCACCCAGGCCAAATTGCAATGACCTGATCTCGGCTCACTGCAACCTCCACCTCCCAGGTTCGAGCAATTTTCCTGTCTCAGGAGTAGCTGGGATTACAGGCACACGCCACCACACCCTGCTAATTTTTGTATTTTTAGTACAGGTGGGGTTTCATCATGTTGGCCAGGCTAGTCTCAAATTCCTAACCTTAGGTGATCCGCCCACCTCGGCCTCCCAAAGTGTTGGGATTACAGGCATGAGCCACCATACCCAGACAGTACATTAAATCTCAATCTAATTGAAAAGCTCTGACAGGGCCATAAGGAGAAAAACTCATTTTCTTTCTTCTTATTTACTTGCTGAGACAGTGTCTTGCTCTGTTGCCCAGTCCAGAGTGCAGTGACATGGCTCACTACAGCCTTAGCCTCCTGGGTTCAGTTAATCCTCACACCTCAGCCTCCCAAGTAGCTGAGTAGCTGGCACCACAGGCATGCACCACCACGACAGGCACGTGCTACCATACCTGGCTAACTTAAACAATTTTTCTGTGGAGACAGGCTTGTTGGAACTCCTGTGCTCACGCAATCCTCTTGCCTCAGCCTCCCAAAGTGCTGGGATTACAGGCGTGAGCCACTGCACCCAGCCTATCTATCTGTCTGTCAATCAATCAATCAATCAATCAATCATCTATCTATTGAGAGTGTCTCACACTGTCACCCAGGCAGGAGTGCAGCGGCACAATCATAGGTCACTGCAGCATCAACCTTCTGGGCTCAAGCAATCCTTCCACCTCAGTCTCTCAAGTAGCTGGGACTATAGGCACACTCCAGCACACCCAGCTAATTTTTAAATTTTTGTAGAGATGGGGTCTTGCTATGTTGCCCATGCTAGTCTTGAACTTCTGGCTTCAAGTGACCTTCCCACCTCAGCGTTCCAAAGTGCTGAGTTTACAGGCGTGAGCCACCACACCCAGATGAACCTGGACATTTTCATGATTTACATTAACTCACATCAAATCAGCTGCTTCTTTCTCAGGCTTTTTTCCAAGTTAACATTTAATTATTGTTTACCAAGCAGTTGAAATTGCTATGGGTCCCTTATTCCTTCTCATTCTCCCACCATTCAATCCAAATCTCTGTCAGATTATGAATGTTAGAATTAGAGGTGCCCACTGAAAATAACTGAGACTCTACGAACTGTGAGCTTTTCTTTAGTCACTGTTGAATTCCCAATGCCAACACATTGCTTGGCGTGCAGCAGGTACCCAATAAAGGCAAGCAGGCAGGGAACAAAATATTGCCTGGGAAGCAGACTTCAAGCAAACATGAAAAGGCTGTCTCTTCTTCCTACTTATTCTGAGTTGGAGTTTCAGAACAAGTTTGGTATAATGATTGGTTTTGGTTCTGTCTTTTTTGGTGATGGTGGTAGGTGTGTGTTAGTTGCAACTACACCCATGTATTTCTCTTCAGGAGTCTAAGGACATGAAAGTAAGAGTGCCCAGAATGTTTTGGGTGGGACTGCACAAGTTACTTCTCTGGCTGACTACATTGATGGGCATGCCTTCCTGGGCAGCAGAGATTTTATGTTGGATTGCAGTGTATTGAGCACTTGGACTCACCCTCATAAAAGCCAGACATTTCTCTGCCTCTGCCCCCTCACCTGCACACTCCTCTGCCAGGAAACTAGGGAAAGCATTTTGTGGGAAATGTTTTGGAGCTAAAGTTTTTCTTCTGGCTCACAGCAAACTGCAATAAACTCTGGCAATAACCAGCTCCAGGAAGGGCAGGAAATGACACATGTCCCCGCTGCAGCAGCTTTTGTTCAAAAACTGAGTGACTTCATGATATGATCACGTGTGCTGTGGAATGTATGCACTGAACCAAAAGCTGCTCATCATGAGTTTTTTTTAAGCAAAGATTATTAAAGCTAAAACATTTCAGTAATTTTGTCTCAAGGCCATGGGTTTTTGTTTTTGTTTTTTGAGACAGAGTCTTGCTCTTGTCGCCCAAGCTGGAGCGCAGTGGCATGATCTCGGCTCACTGCAACCTCCACCTCCCATGTTCAAGCGATTCTCCTGCCTCAGCCTCCCAAGTAGCTGGGATTACAGGCGCCCACCACAAAGCCTGGCTAGTTGTTTTTGTATTTTTAGTAGAGATGGGGTTTCACCATGTTAGTCAGGCTGGTCTTGAACTCCTGGCCTTGTGATCTGCCTGCCTCAGCCTCCCAAAGTGCTGGGATTACAGGTGTGGGCCACCGTGTCCTGCCTATGTTTAAAAGTTGATTGGACAGCTTTGCACAGTGACAGGATCATAGCCAATGAGGCACACTTAGTGCTAACTGAAAACTTTTCCCAATACCCTGGCATTGGCAATTTTTGACAGTCTCTGTGGAGACTGAACTTAAAAAACAAAAGTTGATTGGAAACGTTTTTTTTGTTTTTTTTGTTTTTTTTTTTTTTGAGATGGAGTCTTGCTGTTGCCCAGGCTGGAGTACAGTGGCACAATCTTGGCTCACTGCAACCTCCTCTTCCTGGCTTCAAGCGATTCTCCTGCCTCAACCTCCTGAGTAGCTGTGATTACAGGCGCATGCCACCACACCCGGCTAATGTTGTATTTTTAGTAGACAGGGTTTCGCCATGTTGACCAGGCTGGTCTTGAACTCCTGACCTTAAGTGATCCATCTGCCTCCGCCTCCCAAGTGATGGGATCACAGGCATGAGCCACCACGCCTGGCAATATTTCAAATTTCTATAAGAATTTGGAAAAGGCATAACATTATCAATGACTTACTAGGAGTCTACTAAATTTACTAATTCCTTCCTTTCTGAATTCCTGTAACATTTCCAGTTTGAAGCATATGACTTACTACTTTAAGACTGATCTCTAGTAGTTTTATACAAATTTTATCTAAGCTCCAGAGTAGGGATAATATATATATATTTGTGTATATATGTAATAAACATGTAATAATATATATTGTGTGTATACATATATATATATATATATATATATTTTTTTTTTTTTTTTTTTTTAATAGAGTCTCACCATTGCCCAGGCTGGAGTGCAGTGACACAATCCTGGTTCACTGTAACATCCACCTCCTGGGTTCAAGTGATTCTTGTGCCTCAGCCTCCTGAGTAGCTGGGATTACAGGTGTGGGCCACCATGCACAGCTAATTTTTTTTGTTTTGTTTTGTATTTCAGTAGAGACGGGGGTTTCACCATGTTTCTCAGCCTGGTCTCGAACTCCTGAGCTCAGGCAATCCGCCCGCCTCCACCTCCCAAAGTGCTAGGATTACAGGCCTGAGCCACCATGCCAGCCCATATTCTATATTCCACTGAATCCCTCATAGCTCTTTAAAACAGTGCTTAATGCATGAAAGAGGCTTATAAATACTTCATCTGAAATTCCATTATCTATTCGAACAGAGGTTACATTAGAAAATAGAATGCCATTAAGTATGAGTAATTTAATCAAAGGGAACGATTTTTTGTTTTTTTCTTCGAGATGGATTCTTGCTCTGTCTCCCAGGCTGGAGTGCAATGGCGCAATCTCAGCTTACCGCAACCTCTGCCTCCCGGGTTCAAGCGATTCCAATTCTCTGCCTCAGCCTCCTGAGTAGCTGGGATTACGGGCAACCACCACCACACCCAGCTAATTTTTGTATTTTTAGTAGAGAAGGGGTTTCACCATCTTGGCCAGGCTGGTCTTGAACTCCTGACCTCGTGATCCACCTGCCTTGGCTTCCCAAAGTGCTAGGATTACAGGCGGGAGCCACCACACCCAGCCAGGGGAACGATTTTTTAAATTAAGTAAAATAAAAAAAAGAGAGAGAGAAGGAAAAATGGAATGCCATTCCTCCAGTGTCTGTTTCTAGTGGGCACTGACAGTTACTGACCATTCAAAAATGTTAAATAGGCAGGGTGCAGTGGCTCACACCTGCAATCCCAGCACTTTGGGAGGCCGAGGAAGGCGGATCACTTGAGGCCAGGAGTTTGATACCAGCCCGGCCAACATGGTGTAACCCTGTCTGTATTAAATATACAAAAACTAGCCAGGCGTGGTGGTGCATGCCTGTAATCCCAGCTACTTGGGAGACTGAGGCACAAGGATCACTTGAACCCAGGAGGCAGAGGCTGCACTGAGCTGAGATGGTATCCCTGTACTCCAGCCTGTGACAGTGAGACTCTGTTTCAAAAAAAAAAAAAAAAAACTTAAATAATAATGAAGACATAAAAATCCACTCCTGGGCCAGGTGAGGTGGCTCAAGCCTGTAATCCCAGCACTTTGGAAGGCTGAGGCAGGAGGATCGCTTGAGGTCAGGAGTTCGAGACCCGCCTCTACAAAATATGTAAAAATTTGGCATGGCATGGTGGCATGTGCCGTAGTCCCAGCTACTGAAGAGGCTTAGGCAGGAGGATCACCTTAAACCCAGGCGTTCAAGGTTACAGTGAGCCATGATCACACCACTGCACTGTAGCCTAGCAGACAGAGGAACACTGTCTTTTTTAAACCAAAGACGGGTCAGGTGCAGTGACTCATACCTATAATCCCAGCACTTTGGGATGCCAAGGTGGGTGGATCACTTGAGGTTAGGAGTTCGAGAGGTCAGGAGTTCGAGACCAGCCTGGCCAACATGGCGAAACCGTCTCTAATACAAAAATTATCTGGTCGTGGTAGTGTGCACCTGTAATCCCAGCTACTCAGGAAGCTGAGGTGGGAGAATAACTTGAACCCAGGGGGCAGGGGCTGCAGTGAGCCCAGATCACACCACTGCACTCCAGCCTGGGCGACAGAGTAAGACTGTCTCAAAACAAAAAAATCGTTTTGTTTAACGTCCAAACTAGGCCCTCTCCACTAGTGGCCATTTACAGTAATGGAGATTAAATGACCTTCATGTAAAAAATTATCATTCTTTCACTTCTTAGTGTATTTACTTATAACAACTTTAAGTAATCCCTGATCAGGGAGCAAATGTGCTGTCATTATCCATATGTGTTTTTCCTGTCACCTCCCAAGAGGTAATCTCTTCAAATGAAGGGGGATTCCATGGCATGCTCCCTAGCACTCGACATGGGTGTTTTGTTCATGGTGGGCACTCAAATTTTTTGAATTCATATTTTCCAGAATATCACATCTCATAGTTATGTGTTTCTTAAAACAACTCTTTTGCAATGATTCCAAAAATTCTACCCACTGATAGGTAAGCAAAGGAAAGCCCAAGTTGTTTAAAAGTTTTGTATTATGTCATACAAACTGTCTTCACATACAAGTGCATTAAAAAAAATTTCCCCCTCCTCCTCCCCAAACATCACAGTAGACCAATTCTTGCTAATATATGATGAAGTCAAAACATATGTCCCCTCTGAATTCTAAAGAGCTAATTCTAGATACTAACATCTGGATCTTGTAATTTACTGGTCTGGTATGGGCAGAAACAGTTCCAGTGCCTTTCAACTTACCCCTGAATTTTTCTCTTTTCAAAGTTCTAGGCAGTAATTTTAATGCCCTCAAATTGGATAAAGCTGATTACTTAGAACTTATAAATTAGCTACACTTTATGACACTAAATAGAATAGAGCTATGACTTATGCATATCATACCTGTCAAACTACCTAGCACCGCAAATAGAACTAATATTAATGGATGGACTAATACAAGGATCTAATATATGACAGTGATAGTCTTAAAAACACCAATTTGTTATTTTCCTTATATATAATCCAAATTCCTTTCTATCCTTCTGGCAATGTTTTCTACTGCCTAGACTACCTTAAATAATTATATAGTGCCAATTTCTTGCTTGGGCCAGGTGGTGGCTTATGCCTGTAATCCCAGCATATTGGGAGGACTGCTTGAGCCTAGGAGTTTGAGATCACCCTGGGCAACATAGTGAAACCTCATCTCATTAAAAAAAAGAAAAAACAAACAAACAAAATATATATATACACATATATATATATTGCTTAATGCTAATAATTCCTTCCCCAGGTCACTAGTAATAAGAAGCTATGGGCTTTAAACTTAAAAGGTGCTAAACCAGTTTAAATGTAAAACATTCTCATAATAGAATTACACTGTATTTCTTTTCTACTTTGATGCTTTTCCAAAGTGCTACAGTTCCTGTGAGATTTTTGTCCTGCACAGAATCAAATTCTAGGTCTTTCACTTTTGGATGGCTGAGTACCATAAAACATGATTTATTTGGTAACAAAAATGTTTCCAGGAGTTTAAAAAGAGCTACTCAGAGCTAAAAAAGTTCTAACAGTCACTTTTTAAAAAAATCTAAAATATTTATCATTAGTTTACAAAGAAAAACACAACTCTGTCCAACTTCCTCTAATAAAAATGGAAAATATTAAGATGAGCTGTGTGCTTATAAAGGGGTGCTACACAAGTCATCTTATGTTTCTAGTAGACACAAACATTGCTTCAGTGACATTTAATATTCAATATATGATACATTACTCTTAGCATTTTTGCATTTACTTACCACATATAACAAGGTCAGATATCAAAACAGTCCTGATCTTAAAACAGAGAACTCATTAACAATATTTAACTGTTTCTTCCTCGGACTACAGTTCCTAAACTATGCACAGGGAGCAAAGTGGTATTCCCTTAGGATAAACTTAGTCAAGGCTCAGATAACCCTGAGGTGAACTTAGCAAAGTCCTTGTAAGGAAATCTTCAGATGAGAAACTCCACCTATGTGAATTTTAAAGCTTTAAGACTGACCCATTAAACTCAGAGCACTGAGTCTAGTGATTGTCCACGTAAAGGAGGCACACACACAATTTTACCCAAATCCCTGATGTCTCTTCTGTATGGAAAATGCAATCAGTGATGAAGGGCCGAAAACACATCTTGCCAGCTGTAGTTCTTTTACAGAGCACAACGTAGGAGGAAGCAATTAATATAAATGTGTCGGCGTGTGCATCTATGGGGAAAAAATAAACCTGTACAAGGCAATGGCTGATCCAACTATGAATTCTGATTAAACACATTTAGTAATACAGTTATGATTTCCAAAATGTCTACCTTTGAAGGTAAAAAAGAAAACCCTGAAATGAAGCGTAAAATAAGGTTCCCGGGAGAAACCTTCATCACATTTTATATGCTTCTGGCTGTTCTCACTCATCCTGGTGCATTTGGGCCAAATGTGTACTTCTTAGAAAAGCCAAGCTTGTACTGAGAATACTGTTCTGAACCCACCTTTTTAAGTCCCTGCAAACATATAGTCCAACTTCCCCAAATCTCACCACTCCATAGTCTGCAACAGGTGTCAGCCCCACAGGTATCTGCTGAAATCTGGAATTGATCTCCTTAGCCCCAATTTCCCTACATGATTTTTGTTCAGTCTCTAGGAAGCATAATGTGAATAGAAGAGACTGAGTTCTTTCTCTGGGATAGTCCCAGGAAATTGAAATTGAAGGATAATGTGGAGTGCAGAGCCAAAAACTTCCCTTGTGAACTTAGTCAAATACACATGGTATACATATTCTCCTGGGTATAAACAAATTTACATTAATTAATATCAGCACAACAGAATCCAAAACATTGGTAGATCAAATTCTAATGTGACGATTTAAAAGCAGACAGTGCTCCACTGGGTTAATAAATCATACTTAACTAAGAGACAATACTTCAAATACCACATCACTAAAAACTCCTAGTAGGCATGTCCCTCTTATCAGTTAGGAGAAAGAGCAAGCACCATGCTCAGTACTGCAGGTTACTGGACTGCTTTGATATAGCACTGCAGTTCACAGATAAACACTTCCCATCTTCTCTTCAAGTTACTGAATCTTTCTTCTTCCAGAATGGTGATTTTAGCCTCTTCCATACACTGTTTTTGGGCTTAGATTTTTTTTCCATAGCCAGTACTGCCTCCTTTTCTTTCCTACGTATCTCCCGTACAAGGGCATGGAAAACATCATCAATATAGTAGCGGTATGCAGCAGACGTCTCAAAAAAGGGACAGCTGAATTCTCGGGCCAAGGCCAATCCTTCTTCCTTGGTGACCTTTAAAGGCAAAATGTGAGAAAAAGTAATGATGAAAAACAATTAAATGGTTCAAAAACCTGAATGCACCACCACCTTAACACAAAGAAAGCTTCTCAACTCTGGAGGTGTTCAAGCATATGGCACTAATTTTTGCAATTTTAGGAGGCTAGATTACTTCTAAGGTTTCTTCTTCTGCCTTCAAATGATAAGATTCTATTTCTAGTCTACTTTTTTTTTTTTTTTTTGAGATGGAGTTTCGTTCTTGTTGCCCAGATTGGAGTGCAATGGCGTGATTGTGGCTCACTGCAGCCTTGGCCTTCTGGCTTCAAGCAATTCTCCTGCCTCAGCCTCCTAAGTAGCTGAGATTACAGGCATGCGCCACCACACCTGGCTAATTTTGTATTTTTAGTAGAGATAGGGTTTCTCCATGTTGGTTAGGCTGGTCGCGAACTCCTGATCTCAAGTGATCTGCCCACCTCGGCCTCCCAAAGTACTGGGATTACAGGCATGGGCCACTGCGCCCAATCTCTAGTCTATTTTTTTTATTTTTATTTATTTTTATTTTTTTTATTTTTTTTGAGACGGAGTCTCGCTCTTTCCCCCAGGCTGGAGTGCAGTGGCCGGATCTCAGCTCACTGCAAGCTCCGCCTCCTGGGTTCATGCCATTCTCCTGCCTCAGCCTCCTGAGTAGCTGGGACTACAGGCGCCCGCCACCGCGCCCGGCTAATTTTTGTATTTTTTTAGTAGAGACGGGGTTTCACCGTGTTAGCCAGGATGGTCTTGATCTCCTGACCTCGTGATCCGCCCGTCTTGGCCTCCCAAAGTGCTGGGATTACAGGCTTGAGCCACCGCGCCCGGCCCTATTTTTTTTTTTTTTTGAGACGGAGTCTTGCTCTGTCGCCCAGGCTGGAGTGCAGTGGCCGGATCTCAGTTCACTGCAAGCTCCACCTCCTGGGTTTACGCCATTCTCCTGCCTCAGCCTCCCGAGGAGCTGGGACTACAGGCACCCGCCACCTCGCCCGGCTAGTTTTTTGTATTTTTTAGTAGAGACGGGGTTTCACCGTGTTAGCCAGGATGGTCTCGATCTCCTGACCTCGTGATCCGCCCATCTCGGCCTCCCAAAGTGTAGTCTATTTTTAAGATACTTTTTGGAACAGGGAATAGTTATAGATATCAAACACACAACCTTAGTTTTCCCCATACTTTTTATTTTAAGAAAGATAAATAGGCTGGACTTGGTGGCTCACACCTGTAATTCCAGAAATTTGGGAGGCTGAGGTGGGAGGATTGCTTGAGCCCAGGAGCTTGAGACCAACCTGGGCAATATGGTGAGACCCTGTTTCTACAAAATTTTTAAAAATT
This sequence comes from Chlorocebus sabaeus, assembly GCF_047675955.1. Classification (NCBI taxonomy): domain Eukaryota; kingdom Metazoa; phylum Chordata; class Mammalia; order Primates; family Cercopithecidae; genus Chlorocebus; species Chlorocebus sabaeus. The sequence goes on along the minus strand of NC_132923.1, from coordinate 7,433,486 downwards.
TAGCTGGGGCTGGGTGCAGCGGCTCAGGCCTGTAATCCCAACACCTTGGGAGGCTGAGGCAGGTGGATCACTTGAGGTCTGGGGTTCGAGACTAGCCTGGTCAACATGGCAAAACCCTGTCTCCACTAAAAAAAAAAATTAGCTGGGCATGGTGTTGGGCACCTGTAATCCCAGTTACTCGTGAGGCTGCGGCAGGAGAATCGCTTAAACCTGGGAGGCGGAGGTTACAGTGAGCCGAGATTGCGCCACTGCACTCCAGCCTGGGCAACAGAACCAGACTCCGTCTCAAAAAAAAAAAAGAAAAAACAATTAGTTGGATGTGGTGGTATACACCTGTGGTCCCAGCTACTCAGGAGGCTGAGGTAAGAGGATTGCTTGAGCCCAAGAGGTCAAGGCAAGGCTGCAGTGAGCTGTGTTTGTGCCACTGCACTCCAGCCTCAGTGACAGAGCAAGACCCTGTCTCAAGAAAAAAAAAGTTGGGTGTGGTCGCTCACGCTTGTAATCCCAGCACTTTGGGAGGCTGAGACAGGCAGGCAGATGACCTGAGGTCAGGAGTTCGAGACCAGTCTGGCCAACATGGTGAAACCCCATCTCTACTAAAATAGAAAACTTAGCTGGGTGTGGTGGCAGGTGCCTGCAATCCCAGCTAATTGGGAGGCTGAGGCAGGAGAATCGCTTGAACCCAGGAAGCAGAAGTTGCAGTGAGCCAACATCATGCCACTGCACTTCAGCCTGGGTGGTAAGAGTGAAACTGTCTAAAAAACAAAACAAAACAAAACAAAAAAACACTGGGCACGGTGGCTCACATCTATAATCCCAGCACTTTGGGAGGCCAAGGTGGGTGGATCACATAATGTCAGGATTTCAAGACTAGCCTGGCCAACATGTTGAAACCCCATCTCTACTAAAATACAAAAATTAGCTGGATGTGGTGGCAGGGTGCATGTAATCCTAGCTACTCAGGAGGCTGAAGCAGGAGAATCAGTTGAACTCAGAAGTCAGAGAGGCTGCAGTGAGCCTAGATTGCGCCACTGCACTCCAGCCTGGGCAACAGAGTGAGACTCCGTCTCAAAACAACAAAATTAAAATAAAAATTAAAAAAAAAAAAAAAAAGAAAGAAAGCTGGGCACAGTGGCTCATACCTGTAATCCCAGCACTTTGGGAGACCGAGGTGGGCAGATCATGAGGTCAGGAGTTTGAGACCAGCCTGACCAACATGGTGAAACCCCGTCTCTACTTAAAAATACAAAAATTAGCCAGGCATGGTGGCATGCACCTGTAATCCCAGCTACTAAGGAGGCTAAGGCAGAAGACTCGCTTGAACCCAGAAGGAGGAGGAGGTTGCAGTGAGCCAAGATTGCGCCACTGCACTCCAGCCTGGTCAACAGAGTGAGACTCCGTCTCAAAAAAAAAAAAAAAAAAAAAAAAAAAGAAACACAAAGGAAGGGAAAGAGATATACGCTTACACTAAAATACTGAAAACTATTAGGAGCCCATAATTGATACATCTAGTTAAGGATATGCCATAATTTCTACTTTTGGATGGTTAGACTGTTTCTGCTACCATAAGTAGACTTGCAATGAACATGTTATATACAAATTCCTAAGACTGTTTTCCAATGGAGATTAACAGAGAAGCATTATGAATTTGACAACTATCAAACTACTTCCAGCCAGGTGTGGTGGCTCATACTTGTAATCCCAACACTTTGGGAGGCCAAGGCAGGAAGATCACTTGAGTCCAGGTGTTCAAGATCAGCCTGGGCAACATAGTGAGAGCCTGTCTCCACAAAAAGTAAAAACAATTAGCAGGGAGTAGTGGCACATACCTATGGTCCCAGCTACCCTCAAAGCTGAATTGGGAAGATCGCCTGAGCGGGAAGGTAGAGGCTGCAGTGAGCTGTAGCCCCAACCTCACTGCAACCTCCACCACCCCAGGTCAAGGGATCCTCCCACCTCAGCCTTCCAACTAGCTGGGACCACATGTGCATGCACCACTATGCCCAGCTATGTTTTTTAGTATTTTTTGTAGAGATGGGGTTTCGCCATGTTGCTCAGGCTGGTCTCAAACTCCTGACCTTAAGCAATCTGCCCACGTTGGCCCCACAAAGTGCTGGCGTGAGCCACCTCACCCAGCCTGATTTTCTATTTTAAGGCAAAAAAATCTGTAAGCCAAGTCAAGAATCTGTAAGCCAAGAAACAAAAATGACTGATTGTATAAGATTATAGACACTATTTTCTTCTCTATCCTCACCTGTCTTAGCTGTTTGAGGTCTGACTTGTTTCCCACAAGAACCACAGGTGTATCATCAGTACGTCGAACTCGATAAATAAGCTGTTTAAACTCACGAACTTCATGGAAACTTCGACGATCCGTGATAGAGTAACAGATGATAAACCCTTCTCCCGCCCTCATATACTGGTCCCGCATGGCTGTAAACTCTGCCTAGAGGGAAACAAGGATCATTATGTATTGACGCATTCTAGCGCTACTACACACATAATTAGCTATTTCTTTCAGATTAAAGAAAATGTATGTCCATTACCTGCTATCCTGAGTCAGAGTGCATGAAAAATTAAGAGAGATAAACTAGTGATCTTCTCTGCGTAGGCCTTCCCCTCCCCTTTACTAGAGTAAAAAAGCCTGTAATCATAACATTCTGGGATTTAATACCTGTCCAGCTGTATCCAAAATGTCCAGATTGGCAGGCTCATCATCAATACGGATCCTGATCTTATAAGCATCTTCTACAGGAGGGAAGAAAGGTATACTATAAAGTCATAAATGCAGGAAGAAATGCCTATTTAAAACTCATCTTACAGAGTAGTACATTGCATCCAAATTCGTTAAATGCCCACATTTGCTCAGGAAGCATGCTAAATCCACTGAGATACATAAACTGAGTTTTCAACTGAAGTTTTTTCTTTTCCACATAGGTGATGATGTAGTTTATTCATAGCTGAAGATTTCGCCTACAATTCTAAGCTAAAAAAGGATTCTGAGAAGATGTCTTTCTCAGGCCAGCTGGACACAGTGGTGACTGCCTATAATCCCAGGTACTTGGGAGGCTGAGACAGGAGTATTATTTGAGCCCAGGAGTTCAAGACCAGCCTGGGCAACACAGCAAGAGCTCATTTTTTTTTTTTTTCTTGAGACAGGGTCTCACTGTCACCCAGGCCGGTGCGATCTCGGTTCACTGTAGCCTTGACTTCTCAGGCTCCAGTGATTCTCCCACCTCGGCCTCCCAAGTAGCTGGAACTACAGGCATGCGACCACCATGTTTAGCTAATTTTTTTTTTTTTTTTGAGACAGAGTCTCGCTCTGTCGCCCAGGCTGGAATGCAGTGGTGTGATCTCGGCTCACGGCAAGCTCCGCCTCCAGGGTTCATGCCATTCTCCTGCCTCAGCCTCCCGAGTAGCTGGAACTAAAGGTGCCCGCCACTACGTCCGGCTAATTTTTTTGTATTTTTAGTAGAGATGGGGTTTCACTGTGTTAGCCAGGATGGTCTCGATCTCCTGACCTCGTGATCCGCCCGCCTCGGCCTCCCAAAGTGCTGGGATTACAAGCGTGAGCCACCGCGCCAGGCCCTATGTCTGGTTAATGTTTGTATTTTTGGTAGACATAGGGTTTTGCAATGTTGTCCAGGCTAGTCTCGAACTCCTGGGTTGAAACAATCCTCCTGCCTTGGCCTCCCAAAGTGCTGGTATTACAGGTGTGGGCTACTGCACCCAGCCAAGATCCCGTCTCTTAGGGGGAAAAAAAAAAAAAAAAAAATTTGGCCTGAAAAGCAACCTTATCATTTACTAAATAGTTATTATCGGCCGGGTGCGGTGGCTCAAGCCTGTAATCCCAGCACTTTGGGAGGCCGAGACGGGTGGATCACAAGGTCAGGAGATCGAGACCATCCTGGCTAACACAGTGAAACCCCGTCTCTACTAAAAAATACAAAAAACTAGCCGGGTGAGGTGGCAGGCGCCTGTAGTCCCAGCTACTCAGGAGGCTGAGGCAGAAGAACGGCATAAACCCGGGAGGCGGAGCTTGCAGTGAGCTGAGATCCGGCCACTGCACTCCAGCCTGGGTGATAGAGCGAGACTCCGTCTCAAAAAAAAAAAAAAAAAGTTATTATCTACCATTATACTAAGTAACTTACATATATTAATTCTTCAATAATCACAATAATCCAATGAAGTAGGCCTTATTACCTCCATTTTACAGCTAAAGAAAATTCAACTCGAAAATATTAATGTCTTCTCTAAATTACAGTTAATTAGTGACAGAACGAAGATTAAAACCCAAGATTGCTGAACTGAAAAGCATTATTAACCATGTGTTATACTTCCTCCTCATTACTATAAAAAAAGGAAAAAAATACATAATTCACTATTTTCTTTCTTTTTTTTTTTTTTGAGACAGGGTCTCACTCTATCACCCAGACTGGAGTACAGTAGCATGATCTCGGCTCACCACAACTTCTGCCTCCCAGGCTCAAGGGATTTTCCTGCCTCAGTCTCCTGAGTAGCTGGGATTACAGGCACATGCCACTACTGCCCGGCTAATTTTTGTATTTTTAGTATAGACGGGGTTTCACCATGTTGGCCAGGCTGCTCTTGAACGCCTGACCTCAAATGATCCACCTGCTTTAGCCTCCCAAAGTGTTAGGATTACAGGCATGAGTCACCACACCTGGTCTAATTGACTGTTTTCTAAATAATCCACTGTTTCATAATTTCTCTTTTCTGAAAGCAAATTTCTTTATGCATATTACTAAAGTAACCTTGGAAAATACAGAAAACTAAAAAGAGAAAAAACACTCAATATTTCATTCACTTAACAACTGCTGCTTACATCTCAATGTATTTCCTTTTAACATTATTTCTTGAATTCCTGCTTCAGACTCGTCCTCAGGAAGAGCTCATTAAATCAATGCTTCTCAATTATTCATTAGGATTAGTGAGTTGTGAAATCTACTTAATGGGTTGGGACCAGCATTAAAATAAACAAGCAGAAACCTAAATAAAAATAGAAAATACCAGGCCGGGCGCAGTGGTTCACACCTGTAATCCCAGCACTTTGGGAGGCTGAGGCGGGTGGATCACCTGAGGTCAGGAGTTCAAGACCAGCCTGGCCAATGTGGTGAAACCCCATCTCTACTAAAAATAGAAAAAGTTATCTGGATTTGGTCACGGGCACCTGTAATCCCAGCTAGTTGGGAGGCTAAGGCAGGAGAATCGCTTGAACTGGGAGGTGGAGGTTGCAGTGAGCCAAGCTTGCGCCACTGGACTCCAGCCAGGGCAACAGGAGCGAAACTCTCCGTCTCAAAAAAAAAAAAGAAAGAAAGAAAGAAAAATACCAGAGTGGGTGAGGTACGGTGGCTCTCACACCTGTAATCTCAGCGCTTTGGGAGATCGAGGTGGGATGAACACTTGAGCTCAGGAGTTTGAGACCAGCCTGGGCAATAGAACGAGACTTCATCTCTACTAAAAAAACAAAAATATTAGCTGGGTGTAGTGGCATATGCCTGTAGTCCCAGGTATTTGGTAGGGTGAGGTGGGAGGATCATTTGAACCCAGGAGGTCCAGGCTGCAGTGAGCCAAGATCATAACACTGCACTCCAGCCTGGGCAACAGAGTAAGACCTTGTCTCAAGAAAATATCAGAGTACACCAGATGTAGTGAGGTAAAGTTTCATAATATTTTAGTTACACATACACATGTGCTTGTGTATATAATTTACATATACATATGCACACATTCATATACTTTTTTTTTTTTTGAGGCAAAGTCTCACTCTGTCGCTCAGGCTGGAGTACAGTGGTGCAATCTTGGCTCACTGCAACCTCTGCCCCCTGGGTTCAAAGAATTCCCCCACCTCAGCTTCCTGAGTAGCTGGGATTACAGCAGCATTAACACGCCCAGCTAATTTTTGTATTTTTAGTAGAAATGGGGTTTTACCATGTTGGCCAGGTTGGTCTTGAACTCCTGACCTCAGGTGCCTTGGCCTCCCAAAGTGCTTCAATTACAGGATTACAGGCTCAGGATTACAGGTTCAGGATTACAGGCATGAGCCTCTGCGCCCAGCCTCGTATGCTTTTATCTCTACCAGTTACAATGCAAAGTTTTCTGACTTTACAGTCAGAGCTTGAAACCAAATGCACTAAATTATAAATTCAAGAACAGAAACCTCATCTTTTTGATCACCACTGTACCCTGAGGGTAAGCAGTGCTTGGCACATAATAGAAATTCAGGAGACATAAGTATTTGCTGTTGAATTAGACAATATTGCCAGGAGAGTAGTTAACTGGGGGAAAATTAAAACAGATAACTCTTACAGGAGACGAGTATTTGAATTTTACTTTAAAGAAAGAAAAGATGCTGCCAGGCGTGGTGGCTCACGCCTGTAATCCCAGCACTTTGGGAGGCCAAGGCGGGCACATCACGACGTCAGGAGATGGAGACCATCCTGGCTAACACGGTGAAATCCTGTCTCTACTAAAACTATAAAAAATTAGCCGGGTGTGGTGGTGGGCGCCTGCAGTTCCAGCTGCTCGGGAGGCTGAGGCAGGAGAATGGCATGAACCTGGGAGGCGGAGCTTGCAGGGAGCCGAGATCACACCACTGCACTCCAGCCTGGGTGACAGAGTGAGACTGTGGCGAGAAAAAAAAAAAAAAAAAGAAAGGAAAAGATGCTTCTGGAATTCTCAAGTAAATTATTATAAGCCCTAAATTCATTTTATTCCTAGTACTCCCACTATAATTTGAATCTCTGAACAATGTTTTTTTTTTTTTTTTTTTTTTTTGAGACAAAGTCTCACTCTTATTCCTCAGGGTGGAGTGCGATGGTGTTATCTCGGCTCACTGCAACTTCCGCCTCCTGGGTTCAAGCAATTCTCCTGCCTCAGCCTCCACAGTAGCTGGGATTACAGGCACCCGCCACCACGCCCAGCTAGTTTTGGTATTTTTAGTAGAGATGGGGTTTCACCATGTTGGCCAGGCTGGTCTCGAACTCCTGACCTCAGGTGATCCACCCGCCTCGACCTCCCAAAGTGCTGGGATTATAGGCGTGAGCCACTGCGCCCAGCCTGAATCTCTGAACAATGTTCTAAATTTGATATAGTACATGAAAAAGTCAAGATTTTTTTCTATTTTTCCCATCCCTGGAATCATCTGCTGTATGAAATAACCATACAAAAGCTGGGCCACCACAAAACATTATTGGCTTTGTGGGAAACAGAGCAGCAGATGCTTGACCCAATGGAAATCCTTCCTAGAGAACTAGAATCATGGCAGAGTGTCACATACTGAAAATAACATGGCCGGGCGCAGTGGCTCACGCCTGTAATCCCAGCACTTTGGGAAAAGGCCGAGGCAGGCAGATCACAAGGTCAGGAGAACGAGACCATCCTGGCTAACATGGTGAAACCCCGTCTTTACTGAAAATACAAAAAAAATTAGCCAGGAGTGGTGGTGGGCACCTGTAGTCCCAGATACTCGGGAAGCTGAGGCAGGAGAACAACGTGAACCCAGGAGGCAGAGCTTGTAGTGAGCCGAGATCGTGCCACTGTACTCCAGCCTGGGCAACAGGGCGAGACACCGTCTCCAAAAAAAGAAAATAACAGCAGCACAGCTGACTTCCTGTGTCCTCTCCCATTCCCACATCCATTTTTCTTTCATATTAGGATATAAACCCTTAGAATCAAACCTGCTTCCTTATGGTTTAGGAATGACAGTAATGTTCTTAAGTCTTTGTAGAGACTAGCAATTAAAAAAAAAGTCAAAGCAAACAAAATGACTTTTTTACTCTACTAGCATTCTGCAACAAGAGTTAAAGACTGTAAAAGACATTGGAGGGCTGGGAGCAGTGGCTCACGCCTGTAATCCCAACACTTTGGGAGGCCAAGCCGGATGGATTACTAGAGGTCAGGAGTTCGAGACCAGCCTGGCCAACATAGTGAAATCCCATCTCTACTAAAAATACAAAAATTAGCCGAGTGTGGTGGCAGGCACCTATAATCCCAGCTACGCAGGAGGCTGAGGCAGGAGAATTGCTTGAACCCAGGAGGCGGAGGTTGCAGTGACCAGAGATCACGCCATTGCACTCCAGTCTCAGAGAAAGTGCGAGACTCTAAAAAAAAAAAAAAAGAAAAGAAAAAAAAAAAAGACATGGGAGAAGACATCACTATGTAATCAACTCAAGGTATAAGGAAGTAAATGAAGAGCTCCAAGTGCAAGATGTCCAGGCTTGGCATGTCTGGGTTGTAAGAGTTCAGCAGCCTGGCTCTACTTGTTTTTCTGCTTCCTTTTGTGGAAGTTCAAACCAGCTGACTCACAGTTAAAGAGTGAGTCTCAAGTCATTCCCTTAGAGAAGTGACAGCAAGAAAAGGCTTCGTTAAGTGGCCTGTATGCAACCATAAAAAAATACAACAAGAGAGTAGTCTCATTACTGTTCAGTAAGAGACAAAAGACTAAAGATGGCTTATGACATAAAGTCTGAAAAAAAAAGAAATATTAAGTTGCTTACCAATTGCTGATACCCTTGTCTCTAAATAAATCTGACTGAGACTCCAGGGGCTCAAAATATAAACAGTTAGAAACCATTGATATTCATTAAGATATTTTTATGGGGTATATTTGGAAACATAAGTGATGATCTGGCTTACCAATGGTGGGATCATGATCTTCTGGGAATCGGTGGCTGATGAACTGCATGGTCATGGCTTCAAAAGAAGAAATAAAAGTCAAATCCTCACAAAGGTGACCCACAGAGAGAATTTTAAGTATTAACATTGCAAGATAGCAAGTATCCCATCTGATCACTTAAGTACTTTTCATCCATGCTTTCTGTCAAATGGAAAATGTTACCTACCACTCTTCCCTACACCACCAGCACCCAGCATCACTAGTTTGTACTCCCGTGAGAGCCCAGCGGGGCTGCTACAGCAGCTACCAACTGGGCGAGTTCCAGAATCCATTGTCCTCTTGGGGCCTTCCTGGGCTGCCCCGAGGAAAAGCCACCTAGAAAAGGAGGAGGAAATGCTTAATCCAGGATGGAGACACCACGGCGACAGCCCTCAAGCCAGTGCCTTACCTTTCCATACATACTCTGGCCTGTCCCTCTTGCTCACCACTGCACCCCTTCTGGTGGCCCTAAGAAACCCCCCATATCGTCACCCTCCCTCCGAGACAGTTCAGTCACATGACAGACACATCACAGGTTTTACTTTTTCCAAAGAGAAAAATTAAAAGATACAAATAAATTTAGGTCCTGGCACAGTAGGGACAAGAAAGTTTTGGGAAGTAAGGGATGCGACCCCTTAGGCCGCAGGGGTCCCCTCACGCCTGCGGTACCCGGAGGTTCCGCCCCCTCCCCATTCTCCTCCAAGACCCCTCCCGGCCCCCAGCTGCTCCTCCGGGACTCCCCACCCATCTGCCTCACAAGCCGACGCCCTGCTGCTCCTACCGGTCAGTGGGGACTGGACCACCACGGCCGGTCGGATCACCCACTTGTCTTCCTTCACCCGCAGAGGCTCCGTCACTGACCTGTGACCCCTCCCGCAGCCGGGTAAGATGGCGCCACCGGCTCCCCAGTCGCGGAAGGAGGGGCGGGACCACTCTGTGACGCCCACAGCCTGCCCCGCCCTCTTCCCTCCCCTCCCAGGTCCCTAAACCCAGTTCCGGGACTCACCGCTGAAGGCCCTCCGGTCACCTACCCAACGTAGGGTGTATGCACTCACAGACAAGGGTATTTAATCAGGAGTAGAAAGTAAATTATTTACACAAAAGGGGAGTACGTGGTAAGAGACATGCAGGGACACTTAAAAACATTAACAACTTACCCAGGGCTGTTTGCTGCTTGTGGAAAAAAAAAAACACAAAAACCGAAAACTAATTTGACCCAATGCAATGAGAGGAAGTGAGGACAGGGGCACCCCCCAAATCCTCCTAAAACACAGGATTTCAATAAAGTCTACCGGGGATGACTGCTTCACAGCAGAAAAATGACTTTCCTAAAGGAGTGGTCACAATGACTTTGGCTATTGAAACCCAGATTCATTCTCAAAAACCAGATGTTCACAACACTCCCTAATCAGAGTTCTGTGTATGTTTTTTAAACATGTATAAGACACACAAAAACTTGTTTTAAATAAATGTACCACACTCTGGCAGGAAAGAGAGCTTGTTAAGCGGCCTTGAGTTAAATACAGAACTGAAGCCACTATAACCATATTCCCCTCTAGGTAGCAGAGGTGCTAGAAAAAACTGACACTGGAAAATTGTTCTGAGGTAGCTCTGCCCACCACTGTTATTTTTAAATGTCTTTCTGGGCCAGGCGCGGTGGCTCACACCTGTAATCCCAGCACTTTGGGAGGCCGAGGCGGGCAAGTCAGGAGGTCAAGAAATCGAGACAATCCTAGCCAACATGTAAAACCGTCTCTACTAAAAATTCAAAATAATTAGCTGGATTTGGTGGCGTGCGCCTGTAAGTCCCAGCTACTCGGGAGGCTAAGGCAGAAGAATCACTTGAATCTGGGAGGTGGAGATTGCAGAGCTGCCTGGGACGGTGCCACTGCACTCCAGCCTGGCAAGAAAGCAAAACTCTGTCTCAAAAAAAAAAAAGTCTTTCTGGCCAGGCATGGTGGCTCACGCCTGTAATCCCAGCACTTTGGGAGGCTGAAGTGGGCAGATCACTTGAGTATCAGGAGTTCAAGACCAGCCTGGCCAAAATGGTGAAACCCTGTCTCTACTAAAAATACAAAATTTAGTTGGGTATGGTGGTAGGTGCCTGTAATCATCCCAGTTACTCAGGAGGCTGAGGCTGGAGAATCACTTGAACCCAGGAGGTGGAGGATGCACTGAGCCAAGATTGCACCATTGCACTCCAGCCTGGGCGACAGAGCGAGACTCCATCTCAAAAAAATAAAATAAAATGTCTTTCCAAGAAGAACATATTTCCTTTAAAATCTGCTTCAGTCATGAAGTCCTTTTAATACCCTGTTAAATAAAGGAGGGCTAAAATATGAAAATGGATAATATCCAGCATAATAATCCTTAACATTTTCATTTGAACTTTAAGGGTACATTTTGCAGTTACGTAACTCTCGGAACTATATGCAAACCTTGGGGTCTGTATATGTATTTTTCTGGTAATATTATAGTTGCATTCTGCTATGAGTACAAAAGTTTATTAATTTTAGTGTATGGATAGGTTGTGGAAGAAAACAGAGAAACCACAAGCAGAATATTTATACATTTATTTATAATGAAATTATGGTCTACATATTTACAACGTATAGGAAACCAGAGGATAAGTTTATACAAAGCCAGCCTGCAAAGTATTCAAATGTGCAAAAATGACAGTTCAATATCTCAAACTATTCCTGGTTCAGCAGACTAGCTCCTTCACTTTCACACATCAATATTTGATACAAAAAAAGTTCTTTTGGCAAAACCTATAATGCCAAGAAAAAGGACAAGTTGCAATTTCAGTCATTAAGTCCAAAATCCTATAGCCAGCAGTCAGATCTCTCTATTTTAGCTGCAACCAGTTCTGAGAGAGACAGACCACTGTGTTTCATTTCTGTGATGAGTTCTGACCAGTTTTAGTCAGGAAGTTTTCTCTGACCCAGCTGAAGACAGGATCTTAGAAGGGCAATAAAAACAGTAATGGCTATGAGACCAATGTGCCTGAAGGTGCCAGCTCTGGATCACCCCAATTAAAAAACACAATGAAAAAATAACTTCATTTTCCTATCCAGGATACAGCTATATCCAACAGTTTTAAATGAGACAGCATTTTCCAAAACAGAAAGAATCCAAAATGAAACAGGGATGCAGATCTGTCAGAATTAAATACTGAAAAGGACGGTCTTAAAATAATTTCCCCACTAATAAATAGTAAGGCTCTGTTTGTAACCAGTTATGTATCAAAATTGACCAAACAGTAGTAAAATACAAATAAAACTTTATGTCAGAATTGGGTCTATTCATTTGGAAAAGGCTGGACCAGGTCAAATGTGTATGGGAACGACCCTGTTAGGATGCTTTGTTGGACAAGCACATTTCACAAACTGTTAAAAAGCTTCTGAGATAAGTTTGTGATTCTAATTAAATTTTAACAGATTCTATGCCACTGCAGAAATAAGAATTTTTGTTGTTGTTGTTGTTGTTAAGGAACCCCTTTAAGAAAGGGCGGCACTGAATCTCAAACTTCTGCAAAGTCCAAGTTGGTTCCCAGCACAGGCCCCAGAGTCTTGTTAAATCAAATGCATGCATTATTGCTAAGAAGAGTCACTGAGGGTCAAAACTCTGTTCCACTGTTTCCTAGGGAGCCATCCAGAATGGCATCTGTTGTTTAGCTCGTGGTTGTGATGAAGGATATTGGTATCCCAAACTCCAGCCCTGTGGAAAACTACTTGCATTTTTATGACCTCCATGTTCCTCCTCTTCATCAGATGAATCTGCGGCATAAGCCACCAAGCCAAATCCCTTCTCTGTAGTTTTCATCTTCTTAGCTGGATAATCTAGAATAGAGAAAAACAACCCCAACCCCATCCCCACCAAGGGAAAAAAAAAAATACCATAAATTCGTTAATTAAAAAAAAAGATGTTAATTTTAAGTGGTTAGTTGGACACCATTTTGAGGTCACAGGGTCAGTGGTCACCCAAAAACGTTGAAGATCACAGGAAAAACAGCACCAGCATCAGCAAATGTGAATCCACCAGAACCATGTAAGAAAACAGAGAAAGAAAAAAGAAACACAAAAAAAAGAAAAAAAAAGAAAAAAAGGAAAGTTAGCAAGTGAGTCTCTTGAGGGATGATATTTCACCTTTTAAAGAGTTAAAAGAAAAGAAGTTAAGAAAAGAAAAAAACGTCTTTTCTTCTGTTCATTTTTATGAGTACAAGCAAAGAAATATCCCATGTACCTCTACAGGATTTAGAGTTCTGGGATGCTAAAAAGCAACATTTTCCTAACAGCCACAAACTGACCATTACTGACCAATAGAGCTATAAGGGGAGATGTGTGGCTTAGCTCCCAATACAAAGCAAAATCAACCTTTATTAAGTCCGTATCAGATGACCTCCTGGTATTCACACAATATAGGCAACAGGATTTTTAAATGATCTACTAATACTACTCATTGAAATTCACTGATGCTATGTATAAAATAAGTCGACTAACTCTTTTCTAGATACACGTTGGTTGGAAATAAAAGGTTGTCTGTATATAATTTTTTTAAACTATTTTTTCTCTGTCTCAAAACACATTGGTTGGAAATCAAAGGTTATCTGTATACAATTTTTTAAAAACTATTTTCTCTTTCTCTTTCTTTTTTTTGAGACAAAGTCTCACTCTATTGCCCAGGCTGGAATGCAGTGGTGTGACCTCAGCTCACTGCAACCTCCACCTCCCAAGCTCAAGCGATTCTCCTGCCTCAGCCTTCCAAGTCGCTGGGATTACAGGCATGCACTACCATGTCCAGCTTAATTTTTCTATTTTTAATAGAGATGGGTTTTCACCGTGTTAGCCACGCTGGTCTCAAACTCCTGACCTCAGCTGATCCGCCCACCTTGGCCTCCCAAAGTGCTGGGATTACAGGCATGAGCCACCGTGCCCGGCCCAAAAGTATTTTCACTGGCTAATAGAATAGAGGTTGGATTAAACACCTGAATGAACATCAGGTTAGAAAACTAATAGCTTTATTTATGTATGTATGTATTTATTTATGATGGAGTCTTGCTCTATTGCCCAGGCTGGAGGGCAGTGGTCTGATCTTGGCTCACTGCAACCTCTGCCTCCCAGGCTGAAGCGATTCTCCTGCCTCAACCCCCCAAGTAGCTGGGATTACAGGCGCCCACCACCATGCCCACTAGTTTTTGTATTTTTAGTATAGATGGGGTTTCACTATATTGGCCAAGCTGGTCTTGAACTCCTGACCTTAGGTGATCCACCCATCTTGGCCTCCCAAAGTGCTGGGATTACAGGCGTGACCCACCGCGCCTGGCTCAGAAAACTAATAGCTCTAGACCAGTCTTAGTCACTCCCCTGTTCCCCCAGCTATACCACACTCACCATGGCTCCCTGTTAAGGTCCCAGACCCATTCCTTTCATCGGACTCTGTTTTTATTCCAGTCACTGGAAAGGCTGGTGGAGGCATCAACTGCCTATTGAAAGACAAAATGAAACTTTCTTTCAGACAATTTAAATTTTCTTAACTTATCCAGTGGATTAGAAGTGCAATTAAATCTGCAGACAATCCTTCAAATTCATTTTAACCATTAATTTCAACTGCTTCCACCTTCCCCCAGCCCCTTTATAAAAGTATAAGGCCCATCTACACAGCAATTGCCATGACAAAAATCGAATGAACTGTTATGAAAGGATATCAGCTCCTTTCTTATGAAGGTTAATATACTAATGTAAGAAAGGTAAATTCAAGCACTGTGTGGCAGGCTGAACTCCCATATTCATGTACTTCCATCCATGATATTCTAATAATTCTAAAGTAGCAAAAATAGCTGAATTATATAACATTTCTGTTACTGTCTATCCTTAGGAAAATGGCCAAGATGCGGACAATGGAAGTCAAGAAAGATGTCTGAACAAGTAATAAATTATTCAAAGTCAAGTATAACTGCTTCTAAGTCTGTAAAAGGCCTATCATTATATTTTCCTTCACTGCATCAATTACAACAAACAGACGCATATTTGATTCAAAGATTTCATTTCAGTTTCAGAATACTTAAGCTCATAGCAATGATCACTACTCTGACTAATGGTGCAAACAAATGACATCTGAATACATTTGCATAATTATTCCAACTTACCTGTCCCTCTCTCTCTCTTTGCCTGAGGAACTTGCTGGCTTCGATCCTGCACCTTCAATCTCATTCTGACTGGAGAAGCCTGTACCTAAATTAGTCATATGAATGGGTCCATGCTATGAGCAGAAAAATACAGTGGCATTAGCAAATCTACAACTGCTGTATTGACTTTAGCTCCTTAATGTAACTGTCAAGTGCCTCATCTTTCTGATAAGTTGTAGTAAGTTAAACTACTACAAAGCTCTTTGGGATTTGCTGTGTAACTGTAGTCAAAAGTAGGGATTTTTTCTTCTCTGTAGGACTTGGACAGGGGTGTTATAATTCATTATGCTATCTATAGCCTGTTTTTAACTGACTGCCCATAGCTCAACTAGTTTCTATAAACCTAGCTAGAAACCATAAAAAAATGTTTTGGTTTAAAGAATGATTCAAGGATTCTGACAAAATGGAAAGGTACTTCTCATAAAATTGCACCAAAACTACAAATTAAGAATCTTTTTAACTTTAGTGGCTAACTTTACAATTACATGTACAGAATCACTCCTTTTCTAGCAGTCTTGCGGGGTGGGGAGACTGGAGGGAGATTATCACTCTCTTTTTTAGGTGGAGGGTAAAAGAGCACCACTGAAAGCCAAGGTTTTAAATACAAGCCACATATTGGTAGATCAATAGCTTTGAGTGAGACGTATAAGAAAGTAAGAACTCTCAGAGGCTTTCAAGAGTCTGTTGAATAGGATAAAAAACCTAACCAAAATAAATTCCAGAAAGCAGAAATCCTAGTGCTGGGAGAATGATGTGAATTTATCTTTTTTAAAGGGAGAATATAGTAGGAGAATAAGATGAAGATAGGAAAACAGGGTATTTTATTTAACCTGGTATCCAAGCAGTCCAGATTCCCGCTCATCTGGTAGCTCCTCTGTGAATCGTCTCTTCTGTGCCTGGGGCTGACTTGGGAGTGGGGGCTGGGGCTGGGGCTGGGGCTGGGGGCCAGCAGGCAAGGCAGTTTTGACAGGAGCAGCAGGAATAAAAGGACCACCCATCGGACTCTGGGACCAAAACAAACCAAGGAAGAAAAAAAGTGTGAGAATGCCCAAGAAATAAGTAAACAATGATTACAATATACTTTAAGAATCAATAAATATCTCATGAATTTTGCATCTTCAGGTCCTTAGTTTCCTTCATGTATAATTTGGTAACAGTATCACCTAGCCTTCTCACCTTCATCCTCAGGAAACATGAAATTGACAACCTATATACAGTGCTTTGAACTTTTTTTTTTTGAGACTGGAGTCTCGCTCTGTTGCCCAGGTTGGAGTGCAGTGGCGCAATCTCAGCTCACTGCAACCTCTGCCTCCCGGACTCATGCCATTCTCCTGCCTCAGTCTCCCGAGCAGCTGGGACTACAGGCGCCCACCACGATGCCTGGCTAGTTTTCTTTTGCATTTTTAGTAGAGACGGGGTTTCACTGTGTTTGCCAGGATGGTCTCCATCTCCTGACCTCGTGATCCACCCGCCTCAGCCTCCCCAAGTGCTGGGATTACAGGCTTGAGCCACCGCACCCAGCCCAGTGCTTTGAACTTTTAAGAAAACTCTGTTGTGCATTTGGGCTACTAGGAGCAAACATGACCATTAACAAACAGAACTCCAACCACTGACAGTCAACGTGATTAGCTTTCTGTAATAAGCTTTCTATAATTTACAAATGCTGCTAATGCTTGTGGAAGAAGCAATTTCATCTTCCACTCCCTTAGTTATTAGTAAGTTACTATGTCAAGATTAAGTCTAATGTTTGAAGATGTTGTTCCAAAAAGGAATAAGGGGTATCAAAAGACAATATATATTACAGAAAAACAGGCAGGTCTGAAGAGAAAACTCTATACAGCCATGCGTTGCTTAGCAATGGTAATATGTGTTTTGTTTTGTTTTTGAGACAGAGTCTCAGTCTTGCTCTGTCTCCCAGGCTCGCATGCAATGGTGCGATCTCGGCTCACTACAACCTCTGCCTACTAGGTTCAAGCGCTTCTCTTGCCTCAGCCTGCCAAGGGACACTACAACCTCTGCCTACCAGGTTCAAGCGCTTCTCTTGCCTCAGCCTGCCGAGGGACACTACAACCTCTGCCTACCAGGTTCAAGCGCTTCTCTTGCCTCAGCCTGCCGAGGGACACTACAACCTCTGCCTACCAGGGTCAAGCGCTTCTCTTGCCTCAGCCTGCCGAGGGACTACACACACGTGCCACCATGCACAACTAATTTTTTTAGTACTTGTGATCCACCTGTCTCAGCTTCCCAAAATACTGGGATTACAGGTGTGAGCCACTACGCCGAGTGTGAGCCACTACGCCAGTGCGAATGTTTTGGTAAATGCACTGCAAGGCGATTTTGTCATTGAACAAATGTGTACTTACACAAACTTAAGATGAAAATAGCCTACTACACACATAGGCTATATGGTATGGCCTACTGTTTCTAGGCTACAATCCTGTATAGCATGTTACTGTACTGAATGCTGTAACACAATGGTAAGTATTTGTGTATCTAAATGTAGAAAAGGTACAGTAAAAATATGCTACTACAATTTTACAGAACAAGCATCATATATGCAGTCTATCACTGACTAAAACGTTGTAAGGTGGCTGACTGTATTAATAACACAGCTAACATTTATTGACAGATTGGATCATCTTACTTAATCCTCGTAAACCTCTTAGATTTTTATCACTGCGCCCATTTTACATCTAAGGAAAACCAAACCCCAGACAAGTCAAGTTACATCCCAGTATCACACAGCTCAAAAATGGGAAAGCATGATGAACCCTGTCAATCTAATTCTAACTCCCAGCTTTTTTTTTCTGAGTTTTGCTTGTCACCTAGGCTGCAGCGCAGTGATGCGATCTTGGATCTTGGCTCACTGCAACCTCTGCCTCCTGGGTTCAAACAATTCTCCTGCCTCGGCCTCTCAAGTAGCTAGGATTATAGGTGCCCACCACCACGCCCAACTAATTTTCATATTTTTAGTAGAGACAGGGTTTCACCATGTTGACCAGGCTGGTCTTGAACTCCCGACCTCAAGTGATCCATCCGCCTCGACCTCCCAAAGTGCTGGGATTACAGGTACATGAGCCAACACGGCCACCTTAACTCCCTGCTTTTAACCACTCTGCTGTATTGCTTCCCAATTACAAAGGACTGACACTCAAAAGTGGGGACCTACAGAGCTGTCTAAATATAAAAATTAAAATAATTTCGGCCGGGCATGGTGGCTCATGCCTGTAATACTAGCACCGTAATCCTAGCATTTTGGAAGGCCAAGGCCACAGATCACCTGAGGTCAGGAGTTCATGACCAGCCTGGCCAAAATGGTAAAACCTCATCTCTACTAAAAATACAAAAATTAGCTGGGCGTGGTGGCATGTGCCTGTAATCCTAGCTACTCAGGAGGCTGAGGCAGGATAATCACTTGAACCCAGGAGGCGGAGGTTGCAGTGAGCCAAGATCACACCACTGTACTCCAGCCTTAGCATCAGAGTGAGATTCTTCTCAAAATAAAGTAAGTAAGGCCAGGCACGGTGGCTCACGCCTGTAATCCCAGCACTTTGGGAGTCCGAGGTGGGTGGATCACGGGGTCAGGAGATCGAGACCATCCTGGCTAACAAGGTGAAACCCCGTCTCCACTAAAAATACAAAACAATCAGCCAGGCGTGGTGGAGGGCGCTTGTAGTCCCGGCTACTTCGGAGGTCGAGGCAGGAGAATGGCATGAACCTGGGAGGCGGAGCTTGCAGTGAGCCGAGATGGTACCACTGCACTCTAGCCTGGGCGACAGAGCAAGACTCCGTCTCAAAAAATAATAATAATAAAAATAAATAAAAATAAAATAAATAAATTTTACCAGGGACCACAAATAAAATTTAGTTCATAGTTTTTCTGTTATACACTGTGCAACCCCCTTCAGTGCTCACAGCCCACAGGTAAGGGGGCTGGGCAATGGTTTGAGGCTGCCATTTACTCTGGCATGGGTACACTATGAGAGGCCCACAGCGAAGGACCCACCATAAATCCATTACCATGCTCTCATGAAGTCTCTCCCCTGCCTCTAAGACCAGTATATAAACCATCCAGATTATCATCCAGACATGTACTCTTTTCCTACAATTCTACTTTCACGATTTAAGAAATTGTGGCCAGGTACGGTGGCTCACATCCGTAATCCCACGACTTGGGGAGGCCAAGGCAGTCAGATAATGAGGTCAGGAGATCGAGACCATCCTGGCTAACACAGTGAAACCCCATCTCTACTAAAAATACAAAAAAATTAGCCAGGTGTGGTGGCGGGTGCCTATAGTCCCAGCTACTCAGGAGGCTGAGGAAGGAGAATGGCGTGAACCTGGGAGGTGGAGCTTGCAGTGAGCCGAGAGGTGCCATTGCACTCCAGCCTGGGTGACAGGGCGACATTCCATCTCAAAAAAAAAAAAAAAAAAAAAAAGGTAAGTATACATTTCTTAAGTTATAAAAGAAACACACCAGCATTTATAATTCTTACATTTGAAAAGTTTATAAATCTCTTACATAATGTTTATTTTTTTTGAGACACGGTATCTCACTCTGTCACTGAGGCTGGAGTGCACTGGCACCATCTTGGTTCACTGCATCCGTGACCTCCTAGGCTCAAGGGACCCTCCTACCTCAGCCTCTTAAGTAGCTGAAATACAGGTATGTGCCACCATGTCCAGCTAATTTTTTTGTAGAGATGGGGTCTCCTGCACTAAAGCAGTCCTCCTGCCTCGGCCTCCCCAAATGCTGAGATTATGTTTCCTCCTAAGATGTGAAATTGTAACTCAGTTCCAATCACTGAGAGGTGTGGTGAAGGTAGCCCCATTCTCCTTGAGGACTTTGTTAACATTGCAAAGGCAAGGTTAGGCAAACAATGGCCAAGGGTATAGCAAACTATGATTGTGGCCTGCCACCTGTTTTGTAAATAAAGTTCTACTGGAGTAGAGCTATGCTTATTCATTGAGGTATTATCCATGGGCTGCTTCTGCACTACAACCACCGAGTGTGATAGTTGTGACAGAGAATGTATGGCCCTTAAAGCCTAAAATATTTGCTATCTGACCCTTTATAGCAAGTGTGCCCACCAGCCCCACTTTAAAAAGTTATTTGGTGTGCAAGACTGTGAAAATATAAACTTTAGGATGACATACACACATACACGCTAATCCAAAATATTCAGGTAGGTTGGTGGTAGGAACACAGAAGACAGTAGGAAAAAAGCATTCCACATTACATGATTTATTTCTGGAATACCACTACTTCCCCTCTTTCCCCAGTTT
This sequence comes from Chlorocebus sabaeus, assembly GCF_047675955.1. NCBI lineage: Eukaryota > Metazoa > Chordata > Mammalia > Primates > Cercopithecidae > Chlorocebus > Chlorocebus sabaeus. The sequence goes on along the minus strand of NC_132923.1, from coordinate 7,413,336 downwards.
TTCCTAAATTCAGTAGTATCTTGTTGCATATCCTGACATCCTACCTGTCCAGTGCTAGCTGGAGGCTGCACTTGTGTTATCGGGTATTGTGTTGGCACAGGTGGAACTCCAGTAGGTAATGCCGGCAAGACTCCAGGTGCTAATGAAACAGCTGGTGGCACTATGCTTGGTACTCCGTAGGGAGGTTGAACTGGCTGCTGAGGAGGGGGAACAACAGGGTAACCAGACTGATAGCCATTGGATGGATAATATGGTGGTTGAGGAGGGACACTACTTATAGCAGAGGGTTGTGTATAGCCTGAGGGGGAAGAAAAAAAGTGTTTAATCAGCTGCAGCAGAATGAGACAATTTAGCTGAATATTAAACTTAATATCTAGGGAAGAAAAATACTGAGGCATGAATGGCTTTCCAAATTACCCTAAATTAAAGGGAACATTAATAGTGCCCTGGCACAGTCTAGCCTCCAGTATCATAATTACACATAACTATCACTAGCAAAATATTTTTTAAACACTTCAAGATGTACACACCTGGTAAAGGTACAGCAGTATTAATCTGATTCACAAATCTAGAATATTCAGCATGAACCTGAAAGAGAGGGGGAAACAAATTAACATGGGACAGCCCAAGCTGTGTATTTACAAGGGTCTGATTATATAATTCTAGGACCAAAGCCATTAGCAATTAAAATATATCTACCGATATTCCAATCAAATTTAAACTGGTTTAACCTACTTTTTTTTTTTTATACATAAGTCTCGCTCTGTCACCCAAGCTGGAGAGCAGTGGTGCGATCTCGTATCACTGCAACCTTTTTTTTTTGAGACAGTCTCACTCTGTCACCCAGGCTACAATGTAATGGCAAGGTCTCAGCTCAATCAAACCTCCACCTCCAAGGTTTAAGTGATTCTCCTGCCTCAGCCTCCCAAGTAGCTGGAACTACAGGTGCGTGCCACCACACACAGCTAGTTTTTGTATTTTTAGTAGACATGGGGGTTTCACTATGTTGGCCAGGCTGGTCTCCAACTCCTGACCTCATTATCCACCCGCCTTGGCCTCCCAAAGTGCTGGGATTACAGGCATAAGCCACCGCATCCAGTCCACCTCAACATTTTAATAAGGCAGATCTATAAATTATTAAGCCAATTTTGGGCATTAGGAGCATGAATAATCCTGAATCCCCTAAAGTATACTCAATTCTGGGGTACAAAATCATTTAGAAAGCCACAGAAATTAAGTAACTAGGAAATTTCCAAGTTGTTAGTATAACTGATGAGACTTCATTCATTCACATTTACTGGGTGACTTTTCCTCAAGGTTTACTCACAGTTTACTAAGGGTTCAGTATTTTCCTCATACTTCCTTCCTATATGTTATTAAGTCCATAACCTCAAGTACCAACAAAAAGATGGGAAATGGTCAAGAAAATTATCTGGTACAAGGGTTGGTAAATCAGGTGATATGTAAAAAAACAAAAGAAGTAAAAAAACAAAACAAAGTAAAAAAACAAACAAACAAGGCCAGACGCAGTGGCTCATGCCTGCAATCCCAGCACTGTGGGAGGCCGAGGCCGGCAGATCACGAGGTCAGGAGATCGAGACCATCCTGGCTAACACAGTGAAACCCCGTCTCTCCTAAAAATACAAAAAACTTAGCCGAGCATGGTGGTGGGCATCTGTAGTCCCAGCTACTCAGGAGGCTGAGGCAGGAGAATGACGTGAACCTGGGAGATGGAGGTTGCAGTGAGCTGATATTGCGCCATGGCACTCCAGCCTGGGCGACAGAGTGAGACTCTGTCTCAAAAAAAAACCAAAAACACCACCACCATAAGCTACCCAATAAGGTATCAGAGAACACAAGATTGAACATATTCAGTCCAAAACCTGATTTCCTTTAAGTGCTATAAAGACAGTCCTAAGGTTTAACTTTTGGTTGTTTACAGAAAAAAAGAATGCATAACCAAATGAGCAATCATCCCCCAAACATGTCTAACTGGTTTCAAATTATTATAGCTCTACCCTTACTTCAGACTGGAGCTATGCTAATATAAGCCAAAACCAACACAATGGGCCGGGCACGGTGGTTCATGCCTGTAATCCCAGTACTTTGGCAGGCCGAGGTGGGCGAATCACAAGGTCAGGAGATCGAGACCATCCTGGCTAACATGGTGAAACTCCTTCTCTACTAAAAATACAAAAAATTAGCCGGCTGTGGTGGCAGGCGCCTGTGGTCCCAGCTACTCGGGAGGCTGAGGCAGGAGAATGGCGTGAACCTGGGAGGTGGAGCTTACAGTGAGACGAGATAGCGCCACTGCACTCCAGCCTGGGTGACAGAGCGAGACTCCATCTCAAAACAAAACAAAACAAAACAAAACAAAACAAAACAAAAAAATAGAAAACCAACACAATGACCAGGTGCTAGGAGGAGAGGCATGGGATGATTTCTCTCTCAGACTCCAGAAGGAACCAATTCTGCCAGCACCTTGATTTCAGACTGCTTCCTGAACTGTGATAGAATACATTTGTGTTATTTTAAGCCACCCAACTGCAGTAACTTGTTATAGCAGTACTAGGAAACTAAACAGGTAAAAGAAACAGTTAAGACATACTCCAAAACGGCAACTGCTTTTCTGAATGAGTACCAGACAAATACAACTCACTGTTTGCAAAAGATTCTCACAAAGCTTCTTGGCAGCAGCCAGGCCTTCTGGTTTGGGGTGACTGCAAAGAAATAACCAGGAATTCAAAGGAGAGAAAAATAAATAAAAGATGCAGAATTCTGCTTTCATTTTTCAGGCTATTTTACAAATCTACATTAACACATTCACTGTAGCTCAAAATCTAGGCCTCTGAAAATCACAAAACAGAAACACAAAATAACATAAGTCTTTTAAGATATAACTATTATCATTACCACAAATATTTTATTAGTCTTTCTCTGAGTAATGGTACTTCTTGATATAAAAATATTTTAAAGTTCATAAAATTACTATAAAATGTATTAATATTGATACAGGTTTAAATGAAAATTATTTCAGGCTTATCACAGCTCACTTTAAGATTCACTTTTTTTGGCCAGGTGTGGTGGCTCACGCCTGTAATCCCAGTACTTTTGGAGGCCGAGACGGGCAGATTGCGAGGTCAGAAGATCGAAACCATCCTGACTAACACGGTGAAACCCCACCTCTACTAAAAATACAAAAAATTAGCCGGGCGTGTTGGCGGGCACCTGTAGTCCCAGCTACTCTTAGAAGGAGTCTCGCTCTGTCGCCCAGGCTGGAGTGCAGTGGCGCCATCTTGGCTCGCTGCAAGCTCTACCTCCTGGGTTCATGCCATTCTCCTGCCTCTCAGCCTCCCGAGTTGCTGGCACTACAAGTGCCTGCCACCATGCATGGCTAATTATTTTTGTTCTATTTTTAGTAGAGACAGGATTTCACCATGTTAACCAGGATGGTCTCGATCTCCTGACCTTGTGATCCGCCTGCCTAGGCCTCTGAAAGTGCTGGGATTACAGGCCAAGATTCACTTTTGTACAGACTTGTAAAAAACCAAAAGACTTGAATACTAAAAAGACAATTCCGTCTCCTAATTCAGTAATTTCTCTTTTTTTTTTTTGCGACGGAGTCTTGCTCTGTCGCCCAGGTTGGAGTGCAATGGCGCAGTCTCAGCTCACTGCAACCTCCACCTCTGGGGTTCAAGCACTTCTCCTACCTCAGCCTCCTGAGTTGCTGGAATTACAGGTGCCTGCCACCACACCTGGCTAATTTTTTTTTTTGAGACGGAGTTTCACTCTTGTTGCCCGGGCTGGAGTGCAATGGCATGATCTCGGCTCACCGCAACCTCTGCCTCCCAGGTTCAAGCAATTCTCCTGCCTCAGCCTCCGTAGTAGCTGGGATTATAGGCATGTGCCACCACGCCCGGCTAATTTTGTATTTTTAGTAGAGACAGGGTTTCTCCATGTTGGTCAGGCTGGTCTCGACTCCCAACCTCAGGTGATCCACCCACCTCAGCCTCCCAGTGCTGGGATTACAGGCGTGAGCCACTGCACACACCTGGCTAATTTTTGTACTTTTAGTAGAGACAGGGTTTCACCATGTTGGCCAGGGTGGTCTCGAACTCCTGACCTCAACGGATCCATCTACCTTGGTCTTCCAAAGTGCTGGGATTACAGGTGTGAGCCACCACACCTGGTTTAAGACAGGGTCTCACTCAGTCACCCAATCTGGAGTGCAGTGGTGCAAACACAGCTACCTGCAGCCTTAACCTCCTGGGCTCAAGCCATCCTCCTGCCTCAGCTTCCTGAGCAGCTGGGATTATAGGTGTGCACCACCACATCTGGCTTTTTTTTTTTGAGATGGAGTCTCGCTCTGTTGCCCAGGCTTGAGTGCAGTGGCACCATCTTGGCTCACTGCAAGCTCCATCTCCCGGGTTCACGCCATTCTCCTGCCTCAGCCTCCTGAGTAGCTGGGACTACAGGCGCCTGCCACCTCACCCAGCTAATATTTTGTATTTTTAGTAGAGACAGGGTTTCACCTTGTTAGCCAGGATGGTTTCAATCTCCTGATCTCATGATCTGCCCGCCTCGGCCTCCCAAAGTGCTGGGATTACAGGTGTGAGCCACCGCGCCTGGCCTAATTTCTTTAATTTTTTTGTAGAGATAGGGTTTCGCTATGTTGCCCAGGCTGGCCTCAAACTCCTGGGCTTAAGTGGTCCTACACCTTGGCCTCCAGAAGTGTTGGGATTACAGGCATGAGCCACCGTGCCCCAATTCTACAATTTATTTAACTAATTATAATTACTCCTAGCATTTACCTAAATCCCTCATGTTACTATTAATTACACCCGGTTTTCTCTTGCTCCTTCTGAATCACTCCTGACTGTACCAACAAGTTGACAAGAATTCACATGTCCCCTGCCCTATGCATCCATACCTGATGTAAATATACATAGGCTCAAAAGCTTCGCGGCCAGATGCTGGCTCAATGCAGCCTGAACCTTTGCCCCGCAGGAAGACTTTGGCACCTGTTTCAATCTGAATGTGCTGCAAATAGGAGCAGCCTGGACCTTCCACCTTCTCCTTGACATTAAAAGTGGGCACAGCATGTTCTAGACCCACAAATAATTTATCTTGAACATAATGCATCTGTAGGAAAAAAAGAATACTTCGTATTAAACAGAGAATATATAATTATATAATTAAATCCTCAATCTTTGAAATAAGTCAATAAGAAATTATAGCAAAGACAGTCTCCTGTAAAACTGGGATAGAGTGTTGGGTAGTACAGTCAGCCCTGTGATACTCTTCAGTGAAGGCTGCTCTCTCCAACCCTTTTTTCTAGGAGGAATGTATCAGCAAAGTCTTGCTTCATCAGACTCAGCCTTCTTAGTCCTCCAGTTATCATCAAGTTTACAAATACAAACTAAAAGCAGTAACTTCAAAATGTACAATACCTTCTGCTCTATCAATCTCCTTTCTAGAACATATCAATATGAAGAGATATATGCTCAGGTGTTCATTATATTGTGGAGAGCTACATAACACACTAACAGAATACCTATAGCAGGTAACTTTCGGGATTGGAATTTGACGATTTTTTGAGATGGAGTCTTGCTCTGTAGCCCAGGCTGGAGTGTAGTGGCATGGTCTCGGCTCACTGCAACCTCCACCTCCCAGGTTCAACCAATTCTCCTGCCTGAGCCTCCCGAGTAGCTGGGGTTACAGGCGCCTGCCACCATGCCCAGGTAATGTTTGTATTTTTAGTAGAGATGGGGTTTCACCATGCTGGTCAGGCTGGTCTCGAGTTCCTGACCTCAAATGATCCACCCACCTCAGCCTCCCAAAGTGCTGGGATTACAGGAATGAGCCACTGCACCTGGACGGCACATATCATTTTTATAGAAATGATAAAGCTATTAATGATCCCTCCCCAAAACATACCCCTGACTGGAAGGGAGGCTTCTGGCTAACAGCTGGAGACAACTGAGCGATAGGTGCTGGCTGGTGATAGACAGTTACTGTTGCACCATTAAAAGTCGGACTTGTTCCTGTGGCAGCTTTTACCACTCCATTGGTGATAATTTCTTTGATCCGGTTTACAGCTCCTTGGAAAAACACAAACAGTAAAACCGAATGGAATGAACTGACTAGTGCCCAGGCAGGCCAGTGTTCAATCACTCACATGTAAATCCGCTTTATACATTACCCAAGTATGCGGCTGTCAACCCCTCTAAACTCCCATACAAATTTGTGTACAGTTCATGAACAAGGGCTAGAACAGCCATCAGGGACAGTTTGCCAACTTGCTATACAGACCCCTGTACTTTGTTCTTCACAAAAAGTGCTACGTGAGCCAAAAACATTACTTACTGTCCACTAATTCCCGTGTCTGGCCCTGAACATGAAGATATAATGGACGATCCCTATAAAGAGAAACAAAAAAGGATGATCTCAACGTGGTCAAAACCAAAAAAGGAGTCAAATGGGTCACCAGATCTAATTTGTAATGTTTCAAGTTTCCAAATAACCAAAAGGGACTATATACATTAGAAGGGTTTTTGCTAGCTAATGTCTGAGAACATGCCTTAACAGTTGGGGAACAAATAAACTTCTTGATCTTAAAAGTCAACTGGCCAACAGATTTCAGATCAAATCTGTTCTTATAGATTCACTACCATTATTTTCCAGTCTATGGAGATAACCCAATATTTAAGAACAGAATTCCTTTTTGCTGGCTGTCTAATAGGTTATAAACAAATGTGGTCTTGTCTGTCTAAATCAATGGGGCAAGTCAGGTGCTGTGGTTCATGCCTGTAATCCCAGCACTTTGGGAGGCTGAGGTAGGCAGATCACATGAGGCCAAGAGTTTGAGACCAGCCTGGCCAACATAGCAAAACTCCATCTCTACTGAAATTACAAAAATTAGCCGGCATGGTGGCATGCCTGTAGTCCAAGCTACTGAGGAGGCTGAGGCACAAGAATCACTTGAACCCAGGAGGTGGAAGTTGCAGTGACCCAAGATCATGCCACTGCACTCCTGCTCGGGCAACAGAGCCAGACTCTGTCTCAAAAAAAAAAACAACACACACACACAAAAAATTAATGGGGAAAGACTGATCATGCATATAGAGAAATCTCTTAAGGCCCACATCAACTGATAATTTAGATTCTAAATGTGAAGATGACTTAAATTATAATAAAGTGATCAATAACCATATACAGTTAATAAAAAGTGGCAGGTAAAAATAACTCTTTAAAGACAAAGTTCAAAACAGCAACCAACACATATAGAAAGTTTAAATGGCCGGGCGCGGTGGCTCAAGCCTGTAATCCCAGCACTTTGGGAGGCCGAGACGGGCGGATCACGAGGTCAGCAGATCGAGACCATCCTGGCTAACACGGTGAAACCCCGTCTCTACTAAAAAGTACAAAAAACTAGCCGGGCGAGGTGGCGGGCGCCTGTAGTCCCAGCTACTCCGGAGGCTGAGGCAGGAGAATGGCGTAAACCCGGGAGGAGGAGCTTGCGGTGAGCAGAGATCCGGCCACTGCACTCCAGCCTGGGTGACAGAGCCAGACTCCGTCTCAAAAAAAAAAAAAAAAAAAAAAAAGAAAGTTTAAATATATTCTTGGGGCCAGGCACAGTGGCTCACGCCTGTAATCCCAGCACTTTGGGAGGCCGAGGCGGGGGGACCACCCAAGGTCAGGAGTCAAGACAATATTGCCAATATTGTGAAACCCCATCTCTACTAAAAATACAAAATGTAGCTGGGTGTGGTGGCGCACGCTTGTAATCCCAGCTACGTGGGAGGCTGAGGCCAGAGAATTGCTTGAACCCAGGAGGCAGAAGTTGCAGTGGGCCGAGATGGCGCCACTGCACTCCAGCCCGGGTGACAAGACCAAACACTCCATCTCTAAATAAATAAATAAATTCTTGGCTTGGGGTAGGAAGTAAATTTTGTTACTTATTTTGTGTAGTTTAAGCTAATGTTAAAAATGTTGCATTTCCTAAGTACCTATCAACCGACAGTGAAGAGAAACTCAAACACTGAATGATGGAAGGAATGAAATGAAACAGATTAAGTCTTTACCTGAATAATCACAACATATAACCATCATAAAGACAAAAAAAATATATATGAGCCCATTTGTGAGGGTAATTATTTCCACAGAAAAAAGTTAAGAAGTATATACATGGCCGGGCGCAGTGGCTCACGCCTGTAATCCCAGCACTTTGGGAGGCCGAGGTGGGTGGATCACAAGGTCAGGAGATTGAGAACATCCTGGTTAACATGGTGAAGCCGCATCTCTACTAAAAATACAAAAAATTAGCCGGGTGTGGTGGCAGGTGCCTGTAGTCCCACCTAGTCGGGAGACTGAGGCAGGAGAATGGCGTGAATTCGGAAGGCAGAGCTTGAAGTGAGTCAAGATCGTGCCACTGCAATCCAGCCTGGGTGACAGAGCAAGACTCCATTTCAAATTAAAAAAAAAAAAAAAAAAGGAAGTATATATATTATTTCTGCAGATCATATGGCACAGAAAAAAGAAAAAAAAAGTATATACATTAAATGTTAGTGGTATCTTCTTTTACACTTTCCTATAATTTGTTTCCTCCAATAAAAACATTAAATGTGAAATAAAAGTCCAAAAACAGCTCCCAACAGCTTGTATCTGTTTGATAGCCAGAATTCTGCTATACAGTGTGCACACACATACCCCTCAAACCTCGAATCAAATATGTACACGTATTACCTACGGATGAAAAACATGAGGCTAATGTAAGTCATACACCCAACCCTTCCATAAACAAGAGAATACGTACCCTGGTCCCACTTTGGCTTTTTCCTCAGCTGTCATGAACCTCCCTCGAGTTGATACTGCAGCCCCACTAAGGCGGCTGATCTAAAAAAGGAAATGTTCAATTAAGAAGATGTGGCAATTGGTTGATTTCAATGGCAGACAGATTTTCTTCCCATTCATTCATTCGACCAACTAAGGAGGAATGAATTCTCTCCTGTATCTGAAATTTTTATTCCATGGTTTCTTACTCAAACCAACGCAGAGAATTCATTTATATCCATTTCATTATCCTCCTCTGAAGTTAAATTAAACCCAGTCCTGACTTCAGAGACTATGACCCAAACTCACTAATAAATATCTAACACCTGTCTATTTAGAGGTCTTCTTTATCTGAATCCACTCACCACCTTCCCCAAAGAGTCCCAATGCCTCCTCACCTCATCTTGAGTCTGTCCTCGAGTCAGCAAGTTCCTACATGTGAGAGGCACATCATTAATTTCTACTTCAGCTACCACCAGGTCATCCTTGCTTTTATTGCTAGTTAGGCCTTTGCCAGGAGCCTGAAGCTAGAAAAAAGAGAAATTAGATTAAAAAGTTTTTATGGTGAGATAAAGTCTTCTTTTTTTAATTTTATTTATTTATTTACTTGAGACGGAGTCTCTTTCTGTCGCCCAGGATGGAGTGCAGTGGCATGATCCCAGCTCACTGCAACCTCCGCCTCCCGGGTTCAAGCGATTCTCCCACCTCAACCTCCTGAGTAGCTGGGATTACAGGTGGGCACCACCATGCCTGGCTAATTTTTCTACTTACAGTAGAGATGGGGTTTTGCCATATTGGTCAGGCTGGTCTCAAACTCCTGACCTCATGATCCACCCACCTTAGCCTGCCAAACTGCTGGGATTACAGGCATGAGCCACCACGCCTGGCCTATTTTTTTATTTTTATTTTTTCTTGAGATGAAGTCTCACTCTATCACCCAGGCTGGAATGCAGTGGCACAATCCCAGCTGACTGCAATCTCCGCCTCCCAAGTTCAAATGATTCTCCTGCCTCAGCCTCCTGAGTAGCTAGGATTACAGGTATGAGCCAATAAACCCAGTTCGTTTTTGTATTTTTAGTAGAGATGGGGTTTCACCATGCTGGCCAGGCTGGTCTCGAGCTCCTGACCTCAGGTGATCCACCCACCTTAGCCTCCCAAAGTGCTGGGATTACAGGCATGAGCCACTGTGCCCAGCCTAGATAAAGCCTTTTAGTCGTCCAAAATACAACTATCCTTTCCCAAATCCCGCACCTCCCTACCCTTCCCTTCATCTGCCTGTAAACACAGTTGGTCTTTCTTCATAAACGAATTAACAAGCAAACAAAAACCTCACTAAACAAAGTCAATCTGCTTGAAGGCCACAATCAAGATTTCTCTGTGACCTTAGCCCTATGTGCATTTTTATGACCACCTAATTATAGAAGCTCTAGGGACCAGAAGCTACAGCCTTCAAAAAGAAAATTAAAGAGCAAAGTTATGATACTCTATAGCTCAGTTAGCTGGCTGTACATGGAGTAAAACATAATAGAAGGTAGAGAAGCAATGCACACAACACATATACCTCAAGCATATAATAGGAAGTTGTTTTTGTGCCACTCCCACAATCATAACATAAAATCCAACTAATTCCATCCTTGTAAAGTTCTCAAAAGCCCTTAAATTGTATCTAACTAATCATTCCTCACTCTATTACGGAAGAACAAAGAAGAATGAAAAGCCAGTAAGATGGTAAAACCTGATCTAGTTTCTTTCAATTTAAACTACAGGGAGTTCGTGACCAGCCTGGTCAACATGGTGAAACCCCAACTCTAGTAAAAATATAAAATTAGCCAGGTGTGGTGGTTCGTGCCTGTAGTCCCAGCTACTCTGGAGGCTGAGGCAGGAGAATCGCTTGAAGCCGGGAGGCACAGGTTGCAATGAGCCGAGATCACGCCATTGCACTCCAGCCTGGGCAACAAGAGTGACACTCCATCTCAAAAATAAATAAATAAATTACAAAAAAAAAAAGGCTGGGCCGGGTGGCTCACTTGAGCCCAAGAGTTTCAGACCAGCCTGGGCAACATGGCAAAACCACATCTCTACAAAAAATACAAAACATTAGCTGGGCATGGTGGCATGAGACTGTAGTCCCAGCTACTCAAGAGGCTGAGGCAGCAGTAAGCAGTGATTGCGCCACTGAACTCCAGCCTGGGCAACAGAGCAAGACTCTATCACACGAAAAACCAGAAAGACAGAAAGAAAGAACAGAAAGAAAGAAAGAAAGACAGAAAGACGGAAAGAACGAATGAATGAACCAACCAAACAGGCTCATGCCTGTAATCCCAGCACTTTGGGAGGCTGAAGCAGTCTGAGCAACATGGCAAACCCATCTCTTCCAAAAAAAAAAAAAAAAAAAAATTAGCTGGGCACGGTGGCATGCGACTGTAGCCCTACTACTTGGGAGTACCTACTACTTGACTGTGCCACTGCAGTCACTGCCTGGGCAATCAAGCCAGACCCTGGGACCACAGGCATGCACCACACCTAGTTAATTGTTTTTGTCTTTTCTGTAGAGACAGGGTTTCAGCATGTTGCCCAGGCTGGTCTTGAACTCCTGGCCTCAAGTGAACCACTCACCTGCCTTAACCTCCTGAGTAGCTGGGACTACAGGGGCCTATCTCCCCAATCTATGTCTAGAAGGTAAGATATTGTTTACTTTGTGCATTAAATACATTTTTTAAATGTGGAGGCAAAACTAAATACAAACTCAACAATATCACCTTACCTTTATTTAACCCCCTATAGTATTCATTTACATTATCATCTCAGTGAATCCTTATGACCGCCTTTAATAGTACTTATCAATGTTGTCTAAGAGAACTTTTGGTGACAGGTGTTCTAGTCCATCACTCCAATATGGTAACCATTTAGCCACATGCGTCTGTTGAGCACCTGACACGTGGCTAATGTGACTAAAGGTCTAAATTTTAAATTGTATTTTGTTTGGTTTTGCTTTGCTTTTTGCTTTAACAACAGGAATTTATTTCTCACAGTTATGGAGGCTGATAATGTATTTAAATTATTTTTATTATTTAGACAAGGTCTCACTCTGATGCTCAGGCTGGAGTGCAATGGCAAAATGACAGCTCAATGCAGCCTCAAGCTCCTAGGCTCAGGTGATCGTTCCACCTCAGCCTTCCAAGAATCCAAGAAGAATTACAGAGGAGCTGGGACTACAGGTGTGAGCCACCACACCCAGCCCCTTAATTTTAACTTAAATTGCCACATGAGGCTAGTGACTACTGCACTACACAATGCAGGTATATATTACCAACGAGAAAGCTGAGTTTCGTTATGCCAAAGCCATGAAACCAGTAACTGTGGATTCTGGGTTTCAAATTGTGGATTCTGGGTTTTCAGGTTTTATGATTCTAAATCCAGTGTTTATGTATCCTGCTGAGGTCAACTACCTAAAGATTATTATTTTAAGGGAAAAAGAAAGCTTAAACAATTAACATCAGTATTAAGAATCTTAATATATAAGAAGCATTACATCTTTGTCAAGACGCTTTTAATTTTTCCTCATAAAACAATCTTTGCAAACAATAGGCTGCACATGGTGGCTCATACATGTAATCCCAGCACTTTGGGAGGCCAAAATGAGCCTGATCAACATAGTGAGACCCTGTCTACTAAAAACACACAAAAAAATTAGCCGGGCATGGTGGCATGCACCTGTAATCCCAGCTACTTGGGAGGCTAAGGCAGCAGAATCACTTGAACCCAGGAGACAGAGGTTGTAGTGAGCCGAGATCACCCCACTACTGCACTTCAGGCTGGGCGACAGAGTGAGACTCTGTCAAAAAATAAATAAATAAATAAAACCCTACAGGTTCTAATTACAGATGACACTATGGGGCTCACTTGATTCACCTGAACTTCTCTTTTGAGTTCAGGGAAAAAGCACATATATTAAAAACATGTTATGTTGCTTTAAATGACTATGGAAATAGAACTTAAGTTGAACTAAGTGGACAAGGACAAGACAAGGTATTTGGTCCACAAATGTAATCAGCCCAATCAAAAATGCCTCGTAAGTATGTATTTGTAACAAAATGTCTTCTGGAACATTCCAAAACTAAATGATCTCTCAACTACTATATCCATTTTATCCTTTACTAACACAAATTATTATGTGATTACAGGATTACAAACAACTTTTTTTTTTTTAAAAGACGGAGTCTCATTGGGTCACCCAGGCTGGAGTGCAGTGGCATAATCTCAGCTCACCACAACCTCCGCCTGCTGGGTTCAAGCAGTTCTCCTGCCTCAGCCTCCTAACTAGCTGATTACAGGCGCGCGCCACCATACCCGACTAATTTTTGTACATTTAGTAGAGACGGGGTTTCAACATGTTGGTCAGGCTGGTCTCGAACTCCTGACCTCGTGATCCACCCGCCTCAGCCTCCCAAAAGTGCTGGATTATAGCGTGAGACACCGCGCCCGGCAAAACCACCACTAAATTCGCAATTAGTGGAGACCCTTCAACTTCAAATACCTTCTCAGAAGCATTCTGTGTTGGTTTCAGCTTCCCTTTTGCCATGAGCATGGCATTGATCTTGGCAGCCACAGCAGCAGCAGCATCCAAAGCACCTGAAGGAGCAGCTGTGGTGCCCCCAGGACTTCCCCCACTGCTGGTGACCTCCCCACCTGGGGCTGCTGGCGGGAGGAAGAGAAGTGGGGCTGGAGCTGGTTGGTCCCATTTGCTGCGTCGCCTACACGTAGAAAAAGGAAAACATTAGGCCCCAAAGCTCTCATGTATGTTATTCTTTCCTTACTTACTACGCCTTAGCACCCCATTTTCCCTCTATTATATTCCACTTACACTTCCGAATCACCTTTTAAATCTAAAACTCCCCTCTCCTTAAACAATTATTGCTATATTTAACAAACCCCCACTTTCCACCCTTCCCCAAAATCTTTCCTTTCTACTCTCCCCTCTATCAAAAGACTCCACTCTATCCTGCACGCTCTCGTTTACGCCTTCCCCTTGGCTCGCCCTTCCAAAAGTCCCCGTTTCCCTCCTCCCTCGGAACCCAGCCAGCCCTTTAAGGGCCCCAGGCCTGCTCAAGATCCTTCTCCCCAAACGTCCAACCCTTTACTTCCTACTTAAGGGGCCCTCCACCCTATACGCAGCTTCTCAGGGTGCCTCCGCCTCTCCCGCGCCCCAGTGCTCGCTCCGATGCCCTCGCCCCTGAAGCCGTACCCGCCAGCTCCAGGATGTGTCGCGCTCCCCGCGGACATGGCGACCGGTTCTACTCAACCACCCGCCAACTACCCGACTACCACCTTCTCGTCACTTCCGCCCCCAACGCTCTTACGCACAGCCTTTTCCGGTCGTGAGGCCGAGCGGTTCCGGTGAAAATGTCGATTCCGATTGGACTCTTGACGACTTAAAGGCGTCTGGCGTGTCTGAAACAGGTAGGGTGTGATCTTCCGGGTTGCGCCTTACCCTTAAGAAAGATGGCTGCTATGCCTACTATAGATGCGGAATCGGGCCTAGCTGAATCCATCTTTATCGTGGGCATGTTGTGAGACTCGAAGACAATACGCATGAGTCAGTAGATTAAACAGGTTTCTCCTCAAATTCCGCTACGTTTGTGTTGAGTCCTAGTTTCTGTCTGGGGAGACAACCTTCCCGCGGCTTTTGCACGTTTTACGTTTCTGTTACTTAGGAAAAGGAAAAGGATTCGTTGCAAAGATCATTTCAAGAATTTCTCTGTCTGTTTGGTCCATTTCTGTGCACCAAGCAGGGAATATAAAGATAAAAAGATGAATAAGCCGCAGGCCCTGCCATTCTGGTACTCTCAGTGTGGCAAGGCAGATACGCAGGCAAATATGTGTGATAGAGTTGTGTATTAAGCAAAGGTCGAAGAAGATAAGCTGCACATCTTGCTGGAGCGTGTAAGAATGGGACGCTAAAAAGCCGGTAGAGTGCTGGAGAAGCGATCAAGCGTAGGTTATGGAGCACCCTGTTCTGGCATCTGTGTACTTAACGGTTGAGCTGGCTGGAGTGCGGGAGGCCAGGAGTTGAAAGGCCTTGAATGAGTTGATTCTGTAGGCTAAAGATTTCTTTTTTTGAGACCGAGTTTCGCTCCGTCACCCAGGCTGGAGTGCAATGGCGCGATCTCGGCTAACTGCACTCTCCGCCTCCCGGGTTCAAGCGATTCTCCTGCCTCAGCCTCCCAAGTAGCTGGGATTACAGGCGCCCGTCACCACGCCCAGCTAATTTTTGTTTTGTTTTGTATTTTTAGTAGAGACGGGGTTTGGCTATGTTGGCCAGCCTGGTCTCAAACTCCTGACCTCAGGTGATCCACCCGCCTCGGCCTCCTGAAGTGGTGGGATTACAGGCGTGAGCCATCGCACCCGGCCGAAGCTAAAGGTTTTTAACCTTTGGGATGTCTTGGAACTTCACTGGGTTTCCAGATCCTCCCACCTCAGCCTCTGAAGTAGCTGGGACTACAAGCACGCGCCACCACACCTGGCTTTTTTTTTTTTTTTTTTTTTTTTTTTTTAGAGACCGGGGTGGCAGGGGATGCGGAGGTGGGGGGTTACTATGTTGCCTAGGCTGGTCTCAAACTCCTGGGCTCAACGGATCCTACCACCTCGGCCTCCCCAAAGTGCCCTTTTTCCTCTTCTCCCCGAAACACAATGCTGTTGGGATTCTGATTGAAATTACATTGTTTATTATATTTGTCATTTTAAAAAATTTGAGATATACCATAAATTTACCCTTTTTAAAAAGAGTAAATTTAAGTGCACAATTCATTGTTTTTTAGTGTGTCCACAAGATTGTGCGACAATCACCATTATCTAATTCCAGATTTTTTTTTCCAGATTATTTTTGTCACCCCAAAAAGAAACCCCTCACCTGTTAACAGTCACTTCACATTTCTTTCGCCCCACAAGACATGGGCTACCACTAATCTACTGTTTCTCTGGATTTACCTATTCTACATGTTTTATATAAATGGAATTATACAATGTGTGACCTTTTGTATCTGGCTTCTTTCACTTACAGTGTTTTCAAAGTTTATTCATGTTGTAGCATATGTCAGAACTCCATTCTTTTTTTTTTTTATCACTGAATAAACTTCATTCTTTTTTATCACTGAATTTCTTTTCCATTGGATGTATAGACCACAATTACCCATTCATCCATTGATGAACGTTTGAGTTGTTTCCACCTCTTGGCTATTGTAAGTAGTGCTGCTGTGAACATTCACAAGTATTTAAGTATCTGTTTTTAATTTTTTTTTTTTTTTTTTTTTTTTTTGAGATGGGGTCACGCTCTGTCGCCCAGGCTGGAGTGCAGTGGCTGGATCTCAGCTCACTGCAAGCTCCGCCTCCCGGGTTTAGGCCATTCTCCTGCCTCAGCCTCCGGAGTAGCTGGGACTACAGACGCCAGCCACCTCTCCCGGCTAGTTTTTTGTATTTTTTAGTAGAGACGGGGTTTCACCGTGTTAGCCAGGATGGTCTCGATCTCCTGACCTCGTGATCCGCCTGTCTCGGCCTCCCAAAGTGCTGGGATTACAGGCTTGAGCCACCGCGCCCGGCCTCTGTTTTTAATTCTTTAGGGTTTATATTGTAGGAGCAGAATTGCTAGGTCACATGGACATCTTGTTTAACTTTTGTGGAACTGCCAAACCAACTGGCTACACTATTTTACATGCCCACCAGCAATGTACCAGGGTTCCTATTACTCCACATCATCCCCAACCCTTGGTATTTTCAACTTTTAAAAAATATTTTTTCTTTTTACTTTCCTTAATCTTGCCAGTGTCTTATCTCTTTTTGCCTTTTTAAAGAACCTAGCTTTTAGTTTTATTCATCAATTCCATGTTAATTTTTTTTTTTTTTTTTTTTTTTTGAGACAAAATTTCGCTCTTATTGCCCAGGCTGGAGTGCAGTGGTGTGATCTTGTCTCACTGCAACCTCCGCCTCCCTGGTTCAAGTGATTCTCCTGCCTCAGCCTCCTGAGTAGCTGGGATTACAGGCGCACACCAGCACACCAGCTAATTATTTGTATTTTTAGTAGATACGGGGTTTCGCCATGTTGGCCAGGCTAGTCTCGAACTCCTGACCTCAGATGATTCATCAGCCTTGGCCTCCCAAAGTGCTGGGATTGAGTGTGTGGGTATGAGTCACCACGCCTGGCCTTCCTTTTGGGAAGATTTATATTGTTTTTCCCCGCTTAATTTTTTTTTGAGACAGAGTCTTGCTCTGTCACCCAGGCTGGAGTGCAATGGCGCCATCTCAGCTCACTGCAAGCTCCACCTCCTAGGTTCACACCATTCTCCTGCCTCAGCCTCCCAAGCACAACCACACCCAGCTAATTTTTTGTATTTTTAGTAGAGACGGGTTTCACCATGTTAGCCAGGATGGTCTTGATCTCCTGACCTCATGATCTGCCTGCCTCAGGCTCCCAAAGTGCTGGGAATATAGGCATGAGCCACTGCTCCTGGCCCCCCTTACTTTCTTAAGTTAAATGTTTAGTTCATTTATTTATAATTCTTTTTTTTTTTTTTTTTTTTTTTTTGAGGTAGAGTTTCACTCTGGTTGCCCAGGCTTGAGTGCAATGATGCTATCTCAGCTGTCTGCAACCTTCACCTGTCGGGTTCAAGTGATTCTCCTGCCTCAGTTTCCTGAGTAGTTGGGATTACAGGTGCCGGCCACCATGCCCAGGGTTTCACCATGCTGACCAGGGTGGTCTTGTACTTCTGACCTCTAGTGATCCACCTGCCTCAGCCTCCCAAAGTGTTGGGATTCCAGGTATGAGTCCTGCTCCCAGCCTTATAATTCTCATAAAAGTCTTAATTTCACCAATAACATTTTTTTTTTTTTTTTTTTGAGACGGGGTCTTGCTCTGTCGCCCAGGCTGGAGTGCAGTGGCGCGATCTTGGCTCCCTGCAAGCTCCGCCTCCCGGGTTCTCGCCATTCTCCTGCCTCAGCCTCCCGAGTAGCTGGAACTACAGGCGTCCGCCATCTCGCCCGGCTAATTTTTTGTATTTTCAGTAGAGACGGGGTTTCACCGTGTTAGCCAGGATGGTCTCGATCTCCTGACCTCGTGATCCGCCCGCCTCGGCCTCCCAAAGTGCTGGGATTACAGGCGTGAGCCACCGCGCCCGGCTCACCAATAACATTTATCTTTTGATGGCCAAGTGAGGTGGCTCATGCCTATAATCCCAGCACTTTGGGATTCTGAGGCTGGTGGATCACTTGAGGCCAGGGCAACATAGTGAGACCCCATCTCCACAAAAAATAAAAATTAGCCGGGCGCGGTGGCTCAAGCCTGTAATCCCAGCACTTTGGGAGGCCAAGACGGGCGGATCACGAGGTCAGGAGATCAAGACTATCCTGGCTAACATGGTGAAACCCTGTCTCTACTAAAAAGTACAAAAAACTTGGCCGGGCGCGGTGGCTCAAGCCTGTAATCCCAGCACTTTGGGAGGCCGAGGCGGGCGGATCACAAGGTCAGGAGATCGAGACCATCCTGGCTAACACCGTGAAACCCCGTCTCTACTAAAAAAATACGAAAAACCAGCCGGGCGAGGTGGCAGCGCCTGTAGTCCCGGCTACTCGGGAGGCTGAGGCAGGAGAATAGCGTGAACCCGGGGGGCGGAGCTTGCAGTGAGCCGAGATAGCGCCACTGCACTCCAGCCTGGGGCACAGAGCAAGACTCCGTCTCAAAAAAAAAAAAAAAAAAAAAAAAAACTAGCCGGGCGAGGTGGCGGCGCCTGTAGTCCCAGCTACTCCGGAGGCTGAGGCAGGAGAATGGCCTAAACCCGGGAGGCGGAGCTTGCAGTGAGCTGAGATCCGGCCACTGCACTCCAGCCTGGGCGACAGAGCCAGACTCCATCTGAAAATAAATAAATAAATAAATAAATAAATAAATAAAAATAAAAAATAAAAATAAAAATAAAAATTAGCCCGTGTGGTGGCACACCTGTAGTCTCAGCTACTCAGGAGGCTGAGGTGGGAAAATCACTTGAACCAAGAAGTTTGAGGCTACAGTGACACATGATCACACCACTGCACTCCAGCCTGGGTGACAGAGCAACAAAAACATAAAATAATAAAACATTTCTCTATTGATACAACCGAATCTGATTTTCTAAACTCAATTCAATAGCACCTTGTTCTACTGCTAATTGAAAAAGTCTCTCTAAAGTGAGATAGGTTAGGCTGAGGTCATTTTTCCTTTCTGTTGGGTGCATGGTCAAAAAATTGACATATGAATTTCATTTATTCTTGCCTAGTGGTCATTTAGGTATTATTAGGTCATTTACTACCAACTCTAAGGTAGTGACACCTTGGGGAGCCATAAAATCCATAGAGCTAGGCCCCATAATCTCTCTGTCAGTCTCCTCTCCTTGCTACTCCCCCTTTGTTTCAGTGGCACTTTCTAGCTAAGATTCAGTCCCCTTTTCTCCAGATGGTGGTGCTGCATTCCCATACCTGTCTCCAGAGGATCTCCCCCAACTTCATTTAGATCAGCCCAGCCTTGGAAAATGCCAAACTGGGTCATGCTCTTTTGGCCTAATATTCTTTCCCACAGCAGTAGGAGTTGTGATGGGAAAAGAAGAAAAGATGGAGGGTAGGCTTTCTCAATGTCTCCAGTATTCACCACATCACCCCTAGGGGTGCTACCTCAAGCATTTATTGAATAATTTTTCCAAACAAGGAGATTTCCTGTGAGGGATTCTGATGTCACCCCTAAAAATAATTTTAGAAATATGTTTCCACTTTGTTACAAGGGGAAATCTATCAAAAAGAATAATGGAGCAGCTATTCAAAAAGAATGAGAGTATATAACCCCATTTCTAGCCCCTGTGACACCTGGCTATACTTTGTGCCATGTGCTTGGATTGCCATGAAGTTACCCAGTGTTTGTTTTTTGTTTTTTGTTTTTTTGTTTTTTTTTTGAGATGGAGTCTGGCTCTGTCTCCCAGGCTGGAGTGCAGTGGCCGGATCTCAGCTCACTGCAAGCTCCGCCTCCCGGGTTTACGCCATTCTCCCGCCTCAGCCTCCCGAGTAGCTGGGACTACAGGCGCCCGCCACCTCGCCCGGCTAGTTTTTTGTATTTTTTTAGTAGAGACAGGGTTTCACCGTGTTCGCCAGGATGGTCTCGATCTCCTGACCTCGTGATCCGCCCGTCTCGGCCTCCCAAAGTGCTGGGATTACAGGCTTGAGCCACCGCGCCCGGCCAAGGTTTTTTTTTTTTTTTTTTGAGACGGGGTCTCACTCTGTCACCCAGGCTGGAGTGTCTCAAAACAAAACAAAAAATCGATTTTACTATTTTATAAAATTGGATATTTGCTTTTTTTTTTTTTTTTTTTTTGAGATGGAGTTTTGGTCTTCTTGCCCAGGCTGGAGTGCAATAGTGAGATCTCAATTCACTGCAACCTCCGCCTCCCAGGTTCAAGTGATTCTCATGCCTCAGTCTCCTGAGTAGCTGGGATTACAGGCATGCGCTACCACGCCTAGTTAATTTTGTATTTTTAGTAGAGACAGGGTTTCTCCACATTGGTCAGGCTGGCCTTGAACTCCCGACCTCAGGTGATCCACTCACCTCGGCCTCCCAAAGTGCTGGGATTACAGGCGTGAGCCACTGCGCTCAGCCAGGTATTTGTATTTTCACATGGATTTTAGAATCAGTTTGTCAATTTTATACATGCTTTTTTTTTTTTTTTTTTTTTTTTGAGACGGAGTCTTGCTCTGTCGCCCAGGCTGGAGTGCAGTGGCGTGATCTCGGCTCACTGCAAGCTCCGCCTCCCAGGTTCACGCCATTCTCCTGCCTCAGCCTCCCGAGGGGCTGGGACTACAGGCGCCCCCCACCACGCCCGGCTAGTTTTTTGTATTTTTTAGTAGAGACGGAGTTTCACCGTGTTAGCCAGGATGGTCTCGATCTCCTGACCTCATGATCCGCCCGTCTCGGCCTCCCACAGTGCTGGGATTACAGGCATGAGCCACCGCGCCCAGCCTATACATGCTTTTAAAAGCCTGCTAGAATTTTGATTAGAACTGTGTTGAGGTTGGGCACTGTGGCTTAAATCCCAGCACTTTGGGAGGCCAAGGCAGAGGTCAGGAGTTCAAGACCAGCCTGGCCAACATGGTGAAACCCTGTCTCCACTAAAAAATACAAAAATTAGCCAGGTATGGTGGCAGGTGCCTGTAATCCCAGCTACTCGGGAGGCTTAAGGCAGGAGAATCGCTTGAACCCGGGAGGCGGAGGTTGCAGTGAGCCCAGATCACCCCACTGCACTCCAGCCTGGGTGACAAGAGTGAAACTCTGTCTCAAAAAAAAAAAAACAAACTGTGTTGAATCTACAGATCAATTGACATTTCAAGAGTGCTTTTGATGCTGGGCATGGTGGCTCATGGCTGAGGTGAGAGGGTTGCTTGAGCCCAGGAGTTCAAGACAATCCTGGGTAACATGGGGACACCCTGTCTCTACTAAAAATACAAAAATTAGCCTGTGTGGTAGCACATTCCTGTGGCTGGGGTAGGAGGATCACCTGAGCCTGGGGAGGTCGAGGCACTGAGCCGAGATTGTGCCACTGCACTCCAGCCTGGGTGACAGAGTGAGACCCCTTCTCAACCAAAAAAGAAAAAAAGAAAAAAAAAAGAAAAAAATTTTTTTTTTTTTTTTTTGAGACGGAGTCTAGTTCTGTCGCCCAGGCTGGAGTGCAGTGGCGCGATCTCGGCTCACTGCAAGCTCTACCTCCCGGGTTCACGCCATTCTCCTGGCTCAGCCTCCCGAGTAGCTGGGACTACAGGCGCCCACCACCGCGCCCGGCTCATTTTTTGTATTTTTAGTAGAGACAGGGTTTCACCGTGATCTCGATCTCCTGACCTCGTGATCCGCCCGCCTCGGCCTCCCAAAGTGCTGGGATTACAGGCGTGAGCCACCGCGCCCAGCTTTTTTTTTTTTTTTTTTTTTTTTTTTTTTTTTTTTTTTTTGAGACAGAGTCTTGCTCTGTTGCTCAGGCTGGAGTCCAGTGACGCGATCTCGGCTCTATGCAAGCTCCACCTCCCAGGTTCACGCCATTCTCCTGCCTCAGACTCCCTAGTAGCTGGGACTACAGGCGCCCACCACCATGCCCGGCTAATTTTTTGTCTTTTTAGTAGAGATGGAGTTTCACTGTGTTAGCCAGGATGGTCTCAATCTCCTGACCTCGTGATCCGCCCGCCTCGGCCTCCCAAAGTGCTGGGATTACAGGCGTGAGCCACCGCGCCCGGCCAAAAAAAAATTGTTTTTAAGTCTTCCAACCCATGAACACAGTATGCCATTTATTTGAGCCTTATTTAATTTCCCTCTGCAATGTTTTGTCATTTCAGTTTACTGGGACTGCACATCTTTTATATTTTTCTTTTTTTTTGTAGTGCTCTGCCAGTTTTACTTTGGAAAATAAATGAGATGTATAATTCTTACTGCCTTTGCCATTTCTCTGTGAATCTAAAACTATTCCAAAACATAAAGTTAGAAGGTGGTGGGGGGAGAGAGAGACTGATTTATTTTATTTTATTTTATTTTATTTTATTTTATTGAGACGGAGCCTTGCTGTGTCGCCCAGGCTGAAGTGCAGTGGCGCAATCTCGGCTCACTGCAAGCTCCGCCTCCCGGGTTCACGCCATTCTCTTGCCTCAGCCTCCTGAGTAGCTGGGACTACAGTCGTCCGCCCCCGCGCCTGGCTAATTTTTTGTATTTTTAGTAGAGACAGGGTTTCACCGTGGTCTCGATCTCCTGAGCTTGTGATCTGCCCGCCTCAGCCTCCCAGAGTGCTGGGATTACAGGCGTGAGCCACCGCGCCC
Organism: Chlorocebus sabaeus; assembly: GCF_047675955.1. Lineage (NCBI taxonomy): Eukaryota > Metazoa > Chordata > Mammalia > Primates > Cercopithecidae > Chlorocebus > Chlorocebus sabaeus. The sequence continues at coordinate 7,390,650 of NC_132923.1, read as the reverse complement.
GGCTGAGAGACTGATTTAGAACCTGCCCCATAGCATTGGAGCTGCCCATACCCCTTACCAATACTGGAGATTTTCCCCCAGTGAACCTTGGCAGACGTATGACAGAATAGAGATGGTGGCTGCTTGGGTTGATGTGAGCTTAGGGATTTGGATTAGGGGTAGGTTTCCTATTCTCACCATTTGTAGTACCCCCAAGGGTTTAGTTTCTGTCCCCTCTACTACAAATGTAAATGCAAAGCTCCCTCCTCTCTGTGCTCTGTAGAGTGATAACTCAGTCCCTTCTGCCTCCTCTCCAATTCCTTTTCGGAGACGCCATAGCCTGGGCTGTGAAGGGCAGGGACAGGGATGTGGGGCTGGAGAGAGATGCCGGCTGAGGGAGGTGTGGCTATTCAGGTGACTGAGGGGACGGTTTGGCCCCTAGAGGTCCTTTTTATGGAAGGCAGACACCATAATGTACCACTACCTGTCCTTGGACTCTGAGATGGAAGATGGCACTGGTGGCTGACTGAGCGCACTGCCTATGAGTTAGTAAAAACAAACAGACAAGAAAATGGCACTGGCAAAGTCTGGCTCTACAGGGTAATATGAAGGTGGGGGACAGCACAAGCATTTTTGCTGAATCTAGTTCCTCCTCATCTCCCAGCAGCTGTGAGTGAAGAATCATCTCGAAAGGTGTTGTCACTGTCCCTCCATCCACGTCCTGGCACGGTGTCCCTCAGGGTTCGTGATAGTGGCAAAGACTCCTAGGAGTCAAGAGACTTTTGTCTCAAACCCTGACTCTACCGTCACCTCCCTGGTGGTCTTGGGCAAATCACTCTCATTCTACATAAAATAAGAAGTTGAACGAGATGGTCTGAAAGATCCCTTCGATCTAAAAAGTTTATTATTTTCTATGAAGAGTGTGACTATACTTTTTGTTTTTGTCTCCCAGCATCAAGCACAGTGCCTGGCACACAGTAAGGGTTCAGGGAATGCCGTGATTAGTGAACGAACGAACGAAATACTAGACAAATGAAGTTCTTAGACACGGCCAGCTGGTGGCAACACCTCTCTACATAACCACAAGCGGGTGTTGCTAGTCTCAGACTAAGGGAAAGGCTTAGGACTAGAAACGATAAAAAGGTAAAGAAATGATTGGAGGACCAGATGTTTGAAATGAATAGCACAACCCTGGAATTCTGGTCTACTTTCTTTTCTCTAAGTCAATAAAGAAAGTAAGTCCAAAGCATTAAGCAGTTTTTGTTGTTGTTTTTTATTTATTTTTGGGGGGGAGACAGAGTCTCACTCTGTCGCCCAGGCTGGAGTGCAGCGGCATGATCTCAGCTCACCAAAATTTCCACCTCCCGGTTCAAGTGATTCTCCCGCCTCAGCCTCCTGAGTAGCTGAGATTACAGGCACCTGCCACCACGCCTGGCCAATTTTGTATTTTTAGTAGAGACAGGCTTTCTCTATGTTGGTCAGGCTGGTCTTGAACTCCCAACCTCAGGTGATTCACTCACCTCAGCCTCCCAAAGTGCTGGGATTACAGGTGTGAGCCACCTTGCCCGGCCAAGCAGTTATCTTAACTGCCAGATTAGCAAGATAATTCTGGGTGGGCAGAGGAGTAGACATGGCCACGAGAGACAGTGACAATACAGTCACACAGGAGCAGCCACGAGGCCAGGAGGTAGCCTGTGGGGCTCACCTGACCTCAGGCTGGGCACTCCCCTTCTGCCACCCCCTTTATAATCATCCCTGGTTCGAAAGCCCCAATATGTTGGCACCCAGCCTGGATCACTCTCACCTCTGGGTTTCTCCTATGTGTTCACAAAGCCCACTGCTGATTTATTGTTGCAAAGGGCCCCTCTCTTCCCTCCGCACTCCAAGGGAACTGAACATCGAACGTTATCTTAATTAGCTGGCAGAGGACAAGAAGGAGCTGAATATATTGGAACCCTTGAGAAAGCCTTACTCTTTTACCTACCCGCCTCCTGCCATCTCTTTGTCCCCATCACAGCTCCTTCTGCAGTAGGTAGAGATGTAGGCAATGAAAGGGGAGGGCCCAGTGAAGCATTTTTTTTTTTTTCCAGTTATGATTGAGATCATGGGGAGACAGGATGAGGTGTGGTGAGGGCGTATCTCAGGATCCTTAGCTCTGACATGGGGTTTGCAGGAGAAAGTAGGGGGACCGCTGAGCTCTGTCCACAGACTAGAGCAGGAAAGGAGGAAAGGGCGGCGATAGAGGTTAGCAGGAATATTTAATTATCAGGAGCAGGAACAGAACTGAGGGCATGCCCAGGTCCATGCAGGCCCTCACAGGCCCAGTGTTCCCAGTGGGGAGGAAACAGGAAGCTGTGACTTCCTCTCTCTTTTCCCTCCCTGCTGTTAGCCTCAAGGTTACTGCTGCTGAGATGAATTCCAACCTGTTTTAGTTGGCACTGTTCCCTGGGCACGGTAATAGCCTCTCAGTACCCTTCTGCCACAAACACCTCAAACTTCTCCTCTGAAATAATATTCATACAAATTGTTATTTCACACGTATTCTCTCATTTCATTATGCCACTCCTGTGAAGCACTTACCTGAAAATTTTAAGCAAGAAAATAGGTTTATGGGAGTAAAGTAACTCTCCCGTCACATGGCTAGTGAGTAGCAGGTCTGGGACTCTGTAGCCTCTGCTCTTTCCTCTCTTGGACACCCATGCTGATTCCCTGCCTCTATGCCACCTCCCAGGCCCCTTCCTTTGGGCCTCAAGGGAACACTTTCTGCAGAGGAGGGAGGCCTCTGCACGCTGTTAGGAACAGAGGCAGCTCTAGTTTGGTTCCTGTTATCTCTGGGACAGGGAACCTCCAGCTCTCTCCCTGGGGTGGAGGATTGGGGCTGCCCTCCATAGTGAGGTAACTCTCCCTTCTCCCCTCCCTCTCTGCCATTTAGAGTCCCTCTTACAGGCAGGCGCATGCGCATATGCCCAGGCTCTGCCTCGCCCTGCCCCACCCACCACCAATCTTGACCAACAGGGAGGTGGTGGGTTGTCCTTTCCACACCCCTCCCTCTGAGGTGTGGGCGTGGGCCAGGGCTCACCAGAGGCCCCAGAGGACTTAGTTCTAGAGCCTTCTGCCTAGAGCCTTCAGTGGCCTCTGCCAGTCTGGCAGATACTTGCAGACCTCTCTTCTCAGCGCCACCAATCTCTGATGCCCTGCGATGCCCACAGTCAATACTTCTGCCTCTCCACCCACGTTCTGGGCCAATGCCTCTGGAGGCAGTGTGCTGAGTGCTGATGATGCTCCGATGCCTGTCAAATTCCTAGCCCTGAGGCTCATGGTTGCCCTGGCCTATGGGCTTGTGGGGGCCGTTGGCTTGCTGGGAAATTTGGCGGTGCTGTGGGTACTGAGTAACTGTGCCCGGAGAGCCCCTGGCCCACCTTCAGACACCTTCGTCTTCAACCTGGCTCTGGCGGACCTGGGACTGGCACTCACTCTCCCCTTTTGGGCAGCTGAGTCGGCACTGGACTTTCACTGGCCCTTCGGAGGTGCCCTCTGCAAGATGGTTCTGACGGCCACTGTCCTCAACGTCTATGCCAGCATCTTCCTCATCACAGCGCTGAGCGTTGCTCGCTACTGGGTGGTGGCCATGGCTGCGGGGCCAGGCACCCACCTCTCACTCTTCTGGGCCCGAATAGCCACTCTAGCAGTGTGGGTGGCGGCTGCCCTGGTGACGGTGCCCACAGCTGTCTTCGGGGTGGAGGGTGAGGTGTGTGGTGTGCGCCTTTGCCTACTGCGTTTCCCCAGCAGGTACTGGCTGGGGGCCTACCAGCTGCAGAGGGTGGTGCTGGCTTTCATGGTGCCCTTGGGCGTCATCACCACCAGCTACCTGCTGCTGCTGGCCTTCCTGCAGCAGCGGCAACGGCGGCAGCAGGACAGCAGGGTCGTGGCCCGCTCTGTCCGCATCCTGGTGGCTTCCTTCTTCCTCTGCTGGTTTCCCAACCATGTGGTCACTCTCTGGGGTGTCCTGGTGAAGTTTGACCTAGTGCCCTGGAACAGTACTTTCTATACTATCCAGACGTATGTCTTCCCTGTCACTACTTGCTTGGCACACAGCAATAGCTGCCTCAATCCTGTGCTGTACTGTCTCCTGAGGCGGGAGCCTCGGCAGGCTCTGGCAGACACCTTCAGGGATCTGCGGTCGAGGCTGTGGCCCCAGGGCGGAGGCTGGGTGCAACAGGTGGCCCTAAAGCAGGTAGGCAGGCGGTGGGTCGCGAGCAACCCCCCGGAGAGCCGCCCTTCTACCCTGCTCACCAACCTGGACAGAGGGACACCCGGGTAAAGGGCGCAAGCTGAACACGCTCCTCTTTCTGAGATCCACCAAGTGTAGGATCGTCGAGTCCTGGGGAGAAGCTGCCCTCTCTGCCAGGCTGCAGCGCCCGCAGGGAAAAGTCTGATCTTTGATCCCCAACTCTGGGTGTGGTGAATGGGGGAGGCGGGGGCCCAGATCAGAGCTGGGTGTGACAAAGCTTTAAGTCTTTATTTGGAGATGGGAAAGAAGAGGATCTGAGAATAAACCTCTGGATTATCCACAAATTGTCTTGACCTTTTATCCCAGTTCCACCTCCAGTGCAGTATGGAACAAAAGGATTTGTTGCTCCATTTCTGCCTTCTGCAAAAATATCTAGAAACACTTCCCTAAGGCTTCTAGGCTAATGAATCAGAGGTCAGTGCCCCTGTCCCTCTGTACCCACTCCCCACCTCAAAACAGGGTATCCCTTGTCTTTCTCCAGTATCAAGGCCAAAAATGTCTGCATCCCCTGTCCCCACTTTACCATCTCAGTGGTGACCACAGAAACTTGCTGCCCACAGAGACCTCAGCTGCAAAAGCTGTAGTTCCCCTGAAGGGATGCCAGGTGTGGGGTACTGCTGGAATTCCCAGCACCTGCCAGGCCCTGGGTGTAAAACCCTGGTGCTGACAGAGTGCCTGTGTGTCTCCCCTTGTATCAGGATTTGAAAGAAGTGAAGATAATGACAAATCAAAGATGTGGGGGGCATGGGGTGAAGGGAGGTGAGAGATTAAAAAGGGGAGGGGGCTGGGAGAACAGGCTGCAGGTAGAACCAGAAAAGCGGAGACCTCAGAAAGTGGTGCTACTCTTCCTCCCTGCCCCAAATGCAAAGCCCAGAGTATCAATTTGAGTATCAGAGCACCTGGATTCACACCTTTACCTCCAGCACAGTACTTTACCTTTTTGTACCTTACTGTTCTCAACTGTAAAATGGGCTACTGAAGATTCAACAGTGAAATACACTGTTAGCTATTATTTATTTATTTATTTATTTATTTATTTTATTTTATTTTTTTGAGACAGAGTCTCGCTCTGTCGCCCAGGCTGAAGTGCAGTGGCGTGATCTCAGCTCACAGCAACCTCCGCTTCCCGGGTTCAAGTGATTCTCCTGCCTCAGCCTCCCGAGTAGCTGGGACTACAGGCTCCCACTACCACGCCCGGCCGATTTTTTTGTATTTTTAATAGAGACAGGATTTCACCATATTGGCCAAGCTGGTCTGGAACTCCTGACCTCTAGTGATCCACCCGCCTCGGCCTCCCAAAGTGCTGGGATTACAGGCTTGAGCTACCGCGCCCGGTTGAGCTATTATTCTTACACCCTGTGTAAAATGGAGACAGAGAGAAAGGAGGAAATAAGCGCACAGCTGGGAGATGGGGATGGGGAACCATGTCTCATCTGGAATGGTTGTATATGCTCTGAAGTGGGGTATAATGAAAGTCTCACATAAAGAACTCAGAGGTTGACCCCTAAGCCCCTCTTGAAGGTGTGTTCTTCAGGACAGGGGCTCCTCTTTGGTTCCTGTATTGAGATGCATCAATGATAAAGGTTAGCCATTAGAAGCATTTTCTGGGAGGCAGACCCTAGAAAGGAGGGAGGCAGAGGGAAGATGAGGTAGAGCTCCCACTTCCACTGCCCCACCCCCAGGCTCTCTGGCATGACTTGTAACCTATGAGGACACAGGCTGCTCAGGCTCCTGGGGCAGCAGCTGGGAGCATTGCCACCTTATTAAGTGCAGAGCCCCCTGTGAAGGGAAAAGCCACAGTGCCTCCAGGTGCCCCCTGTCCCACTTCCTTTAATTGCTGGGCAGAGGCGGCTCCAAAGAGGCACCCAATTCACAACAGATTAAGCAATGTGAAAGGAACTTAATTAGCCTCTTGTTTAATTTCCTCTTTTTGATGATGTTTAAACTAGTTCCAAAACTCCTAGCCCATGCAGGCAATGGAAAATCCCTCCCCACCTAAGCACCCATCTTCCCACCCCAGCAGCTCCCTCTGACGGCTTTGCTGGGCTCCGGATATTGGCTCCTCTGGGGGCATCTCTGCTTTACGGGCCCCAGAGGTAAATATTGACAAAGTGTACACAGGTCCAAGTTAGAGATGAACGCATGCACAAAGACCTACTCTTGTGGGGGAGTGGAAGGAGGACGGTGCAGCTGGAGGATGGAGAAGGGAGGGCTGGGCAGAGCAGGCAGCCTGGAGCTTCTCTTGGAATGGAAGGAAGGCAATGTTTTGGTGAGAACCTGGTCCCTGGCTCCCTGGAACACAAAGCCAGATGGCTTTGAAACTTCAGCAGGAGGGACAGAGGTTAAGGCTGTGGGTTCCCAAAAGTGGGTTAGGGAGGGGACAGGGGACACAATGGTCAAAGATGTGAGGAAGGGGCCTAGCTCTCAGGAGTAACCACATCAGACAAATGCTTGTGCCCCATGTTCTAGGGCTGAAGATTGTGTGTGTGTGCGCGTGCGTGCGCATGTGTGTAGGAGGGGGTTGGTGCACGGTGGCAGAAGGGACAGCACTGCTTGGAAGAAAGCAGCGGGGGACTTCACACCCACTCTGGGCTGTCTCCAGGTTTCCGTGTTCTGTCCTGTCCTGACCAGCATCTCTCACTGGATCTGTCGGGGATTCTAGGAGAGCCTGCATTCCCCTTTCTTGGTGGTCTCTGCATGCTATCTAATATCCTCACCCCACCCCCACCTACCTTCCTTTCCCACCTAAAGGTGCCACCCTCACACCTTTGGGTCTGAGCTGCTTCCAGCTGACCTGGCAGACAGCTGCTGAGCCCTGTGTCCCTGTGTATGAAATCTGAAGCCCTAGTGTTTGTTTTTTTTCCAGGCAGGGTCTTGCTCTGTTGCCCAGGCTGGAGTGCTGGAGTGCAGTGGCATAATCTCGGCTCACTGCAACCTCTGCCTCCCGGGTTCAAGCAATTCTCCCACCTCAGCCTCCCAGGTAGCTGGGACCACAGGTGCCCACCATCATGCCTGGCTGATTTTTGTATTTTTAGTAGAGATGGGGTTTCACCATGTTGGCCAGGCTGGTCTCAAACTCCTGACCTAAGTGATCCACCCAACTCAGCCTCCCAAAGTGCTGGGATTACAGACGTGAGTCACTGCACCCAGCCAGCCCTGGTATGTTTAGGCAGAGTAGCCAAAGGAGAAAAGTGGTGGACTGGAACTAAGAAGGCCAGCCCTCTCCTGGCCTAGCAAGCTTTGTGCACCCGGGTTTCCCTGCCCGTAAAATGAGAACAATTCCCCATTCTTAGGATCCCCTTAATGGCTGAGAAAGCACCTTGTAAAGGCTTGATGTTGGTGGATGAAAGTTACAGAAGGGGAGGGTGCTGGCTGCTCACGCAGCCTGCTCCCTACGTGACTTCAATTCCTTTATCTAGCTGAGGGCCTGAGCCCCCTTCTGCTAATCTGACCCCACAGGCTCCAGCGGGGATGTGAATTCATACCAGCATTTATACAACCCTAGACTCTCACCTCCTCCCCTCCCCCCACAGCCCCAAAGTAAGTACCAACCAGAAAACAGGAAGTAAAACCAACTAAAACCAAGAACTGAAACCAGCTCATCTCTCACTGCCTCTCAAAGAGGGACAGTATATGAGCAGCTCCTGTGACGGGTAACCCCAGGGCCCGACATCATGGAGATGAACAAGGGCCCTATGGGGGCTAGATCTGACAATGAATGACACTGGGGATGGGGACAATAGGTGGAGGTGATTGCTGAGCATGGCATACAAATACGATGAACACACGTTTCCTGATACTGGAATTCCCAGCATTGGAACCTGTGTGCCCCCTTTGTTTCTATCCTTGTGTTTGTGAATTAAAAAAAAAAAAAAAAAAAAAAAGATTTGCATTGGTTACTTTTGTCAGTGCCCCCTCTCTTCAGTGAGGCAGAGGCTGTCCTTGTGGTGAGAGGAAAAGGCCCCTTTCAGAGGAACTTAGGTCATTGCCTGGTTCTCTCCTACCATCCTCCTCAGAATTGGCAGACATTATGGGAGACAGTACCTTATGGAGTTCCAGGTTTTTAATTTTCCCTGATATATTTTTTTTAAAACAACAAAATTGGCAGAAAAAAAAAAAAAACAAACTGGGGCTGGTCGACATTTGGGGGCAGGGGTTCCATTGAAAAATCCCCCAAATTCACGCTGAGGTTTCAGGTCATGGTTGCTGAGGTGGAAGATGAGGTCAGGGCTCCTGGAGATTTCCCAACCCACCCTAGAATTTGTTTCCAAATGGCTGGGGAATAGGTCAGTATAGGTCCCCTCGTTACTGCAGATGAAGGTAGAAGTCATTGTCTCCCCTACCCCTCAACTTCTTCAGAGATGTGGAGATAGGAGGCTTCGATTTCTAATTGCCTACGATCTCTTAAAAATATAAAACACGTGCAGTTGACTTTGGTACAAAAAAGAAAACAAAACAACAAGAAAACATTCTGGTCCCTGTGGGTTTTTTCCCTTACCCCCAACAAACCATTATGGCCACCCCAACCTCTATTCCATCAACTCCAAGAAGCCAGGTTATCTCCCAGGGCTTCCATGAAGGACAGAGAAAGGGAGAACAGCAGTAAGAGGTTGAGGGGAGAGGAGAAAGGGACATGGCCCTGCCCAGAGCCCTCCTTTATTTAAAGGGCAGTTAGGGTTCTGTGGCTGCAGCCTCTCCTCCAAGACGGATGTTGCAGGGGAGGGTTGTTAGGGCAAGAACCCAGCAGTTGCGTGGATGAGCCTGAATATACCCCAGTAGTGTTCAAGGACAAGGCCCTCTGATCCCTATGGCTTGGTTCCCATGTCCCTGGTCCTTTAAATCTCCCCTCTCCCCCCATAACTAATAAACAATAAATAAATAAATTTTCCTAAAGTGGAGGGAAGAAGGCATGAACCACTGGCATCTGTGGTGTAGCTTTCGGATGCCCCAGGGGGTGTTGTGGCCTAATTCCCCCAGCTTCTTAAATGGCCCCAGGTATCTAAGGATCCCAAGAGCTGGCAAGGACAATCTGCAGTTCTTTCAAATGTTCCCTCATCATTGGCAAATTGGAGTCCCCAAGGTTAGCCCCCCTCAGTAATGTTCTTCAGTGGGGCACAGGGCAGGGGTGAGGGGCCCCCTTAGCTCTCGGAGGCTACAGCCTCCCCGTCGCGGCTCTCCGTCTCCTCCGGGATGTCCTGCATTCTGGTAAAGTCTGAAGGGGGACAGGACAAAGCCAGTGAGTGAGCAGAGACTCCCATGAGGAACTGTACCCCTATACTAATGCCTCCCCATCTGCAGGCTCAGGGGGCTCTGGGGCTGTGAAGGGATGACAGGGTTCTGTAAATTCTTGGGTGAGAGGAAAACCTCTGGCAACACAGTAAGTGAGGTATCCACATCTAGGAACCAGATACACTTTTACAGTATCCAAAGATACAATCTGATTAGGAAAGTACAAAATACTTTAAGGTTAGAGCTTTTTGTAATTTTTTATTTCATGAACCAACTATAAAAACTTGAAGGTCTTTGAAACTTTTTTTACTTTAAAAACTGGCCTGGTGGCTCATGATTGTAATCCCAACACTTTGGGAGGCCAAGGTGGGAGAAGCACTTAAGGCCGGGAGTTGGAGACCAGCCTGGCCAACATGGTGAAACCCCATCTCTAGTAAAAGTGCCAAAAATTAGCTGTATGTGGTGGCACGTGCCTGTAATCCCAGCTACTCGGGAGACTGAGGAACAAGAATTGCTTGAACCTGGGAGGTGGAGGTAGCAGTGAGCTGAGATTGTGCTACTACACTCCAGCCTGGGTGACAGAGCAAAACTCTATCTCAAAAAAAAAAAACACAAAAACTATATCTTCCCAGGCACAGTGACATGCACTTGTAGCCCCAGCTACTTGGGAGGATCACTTAAGCCCAGGAGTTTGAGTCCAGCCTCGGCAACAGCACGACACCCTGTCTCTAAAATAAAAAATTTCAGAGCGAGATCCTGCGTCTGGGTCTCCTGGTCTCTTTCTGTCGCCCAGGCTGGCGCAATCACAGAGTACTGTCAACTCAATCTGCTGGGCTCAAGCGATCCTCTCACCTCACTCTCACTGTCTGTAGCTAGGACTACAGGCGCACGCCACCACACCTGGCTAATTAAAAAAATTTTGGGGGGCCAGGCACGGTGGCTCACGCCTGTAATCCCAGCACTCTGGGAGGCCAAGGTGGATGAATCACCTGAGGTCAGGAGTTCGAGACCAGCCTGGCCAACATAGTGAAACTCCATCTCTACTAAAAAATACAAAAAAAAATTAGCCAGGTGTGGTGGCGCATGCCTGTAATCCCAACTACTCGAGAGGCTGAAGCAGGAGAATCACTTGAACCCAGGAGGTGGAGGTTGCAGTGAGCTGAGATCACACCACTGCACTCCAGCCTGGGTGAGAGTGAGACTCCATTTTAAAAAAATAAAAATAAAAAATAAAATAGGCCAGGCGCAATGGCTCACGTCTGTAATCCCAGCACTTTGGGAGGCCAAGGTGGGCAGATCATGAGGTCAAGAAATAGAGACCAGCCTGGGCAACATGGTGAAACCCTCTCTCTTCTAAAAATACAAAAATTAGCTGGGCATGGAGGCATGTGCCTGTAGTCCCAGCTACTCGGGAGTCTGAGGCAGGAGAATCATTTGAACCTGGGAGGCAGAGGTTGCAGTGAGCCGAGATTTCACCACTGTACTCCAGCCTGGTGACAGAGCGAGAATTCCATCTCAAAAAAAAAAAAAAAAAATTTAGTCTGGCATGGTAGCTCATGCCTGTAATCCCAACCTGTTGGGAGGCCAAAACAGGTAGATCATGAGGTCAGGCGTTCAAGAACAGCCTGGCCAACATAGTGAAACCCTGTTTCTACTAAAAATACAAAAATTAGCCGGGCATGGTGGTGGGTGCCTGTAATCCCAGCTACTCGGGAGGCTGAGGCAGGAGAACTGCTTGAACCTGGAAGGCAGAGGTTGCAGTGAGCCAAGATCACACTACTGCACTCCAGCCCAGGCAACAGTGTAAGACTCCGTCTCAAAAAATAATAATAAAAAAATAAGTAATTAAATTAAATAAAAAAATAAAATAAAATAAATGAATATATTTTTTTTTTTTGGTAGAGGAGGTGGGTCTCACTATGTTGCCCAGGCTGGCCTCAAAATTCTGAGCTTAAGCGATCCTCCTGCCTTGGCCCCTCAAAGTGTTAGGATTACAGGCCTGAGCCACCATACCTCTTCTAAAAAAAATCTATTTTTACTTCTAAAGGTTGGGAATCACTAACCAGTTGGAGGAGAGAGGCCCCTCCTGCTTCTTAGAGTTCCACCAACCATTCATCATCAGACAAAACAGGAAGTCCCTCCCTAGAGTTACTATAAGCCTCACAGGTCAGTTAGGGCCCATTTGGAAGCCACAGCCCAAAGGCCTGTACGCAGGCTGCACTCTACCTCTGGTCCATGTCTCCGCCAGGGTCTCACCTCGTGGACTGTGGGGCGGAGACAGACGGCTGCTACCTTCCTCCTCGCTGCCAGTGTCAGGGTCACTGCTATCTTGCAGCCGCTCTTCAGGGCTCCCCAGTTCCTGCCTCTCTCGGTCCTCAAAGTGTCGATGGACAGAGCGAGTAGTGACAGGCAGATCCAGGCGGTCTGTGCCTCGGTTGGGCTGTGGACAGTGGGCAGGAAGAACAGCAGGCCAGGGACTGAGTAGTGTGAAGACTGGAGGTTCTGTTTGGCTGAAGGCAGCAGCTCTCCCCACTGGGGCTCACCCATGACTCCCCTTCAGGAGATCCACCACCAACTGGCCTCTTTCAGCACCACCACCCGAGTTAGTTTCCTCCACCCCTGCACCCATCTACATTTCTTTTCAGTTCTCCAACTAATATCTCAATATCCTTCAAGTCGGTTGCCTGATTGCATTTGGGCTCAAATCCCCAACGGCCCAATTTCTTTTGGGCTCCACGGACCCTTATGTCCACCCCAGGTCCGTTCACCACTGCAGGCCACCTTACCTGTGGGGGGTTGAAACTCAAGTACAGGGCATCGCCTGCAGGGAGGCTGCGCCGCCGAGGATCCACAGGTCTGCGGGCCCAGGGGGCCTCGGCTGGGAGTGGCTCGGTCTGGCCCAGGGCGGCCAGCTGCCTTCGAGCCTCTTCAGCCTCCCGCTCCAGCAGCGCCCGGGCCTGCTCACTCTCCCGGAGCCGGGCCTCCAGGCTGCCAGCTTCGGTTGCCCGTTCTTCACCTAGCCGCCGGCAGCGCCGTAGCTCCTCTTGCAGCAGCGCATGTTGCCGCTGCAGTAATGCCAGTTCTGTGGCCTGCTTTTCAGGGGCCACAGGGGCAGCCCCAGCCCTGCCAGCCTCCCCATCCCGAGAGTTGGCTCGGCACAGCTTCTCCCGCCGCTCAGGGCCCTCAGGGAACCGGGCTTCCATCAAAGTGTCCTGCTGGGCCACAGCTGCCTGGGGGTAGAATGTGGGCAGAAGGGTTTATCAAAAGCCCCTGTGCCTCTTCTACCCCTTGCCCTCACCCTCCAAGGCCCAGGTCATCGCCCCTCCAAGGCCCAGGTCATCGCTCCTGGAGAGCTTGGGTTGGGAGGGTATTTAGAAAGGCCTGTTGGGATGACCATGCTCTACCTAAACAGGCATCTCTAGCCTGGCTCCTCCCCTTCCCCATTCAAGCCCTTGCCCTACTGACCTGTAGGCCATGTAGAAGTCCATAGAGATTGACCAATCGCTGCAACGCCTCCTGAGGACAGACGGGGTGGGAACAGGGCCCCAGCTTTAGGATGGGAGAACTGCCCAAAAGTTGAACAAGGGTAGGTGTGGGGACAGTAGGATCTGGAGACATACTTGGATGTAGACACTTTCCCCACCCTACTCCAAACTGGGTTCTAACTTCTCAGACTAAGAACACCCTCCCTTTAGTCTCCTATACTATCAATTCCCTTCTCACCTCTTGGGGTGATCTCAGCTGATTTCCATTTCGATCCTGCAGAAATGGGCAAGAATGGGGAGTCAGCAGGCACACAAATCCTGGGTGCCTGCCCCTGACAGCTTTGTGTTGAGGATCCAGAGGCTAGCTGTCCCTCTCCCACCCTCTTGCCAAGTCCCAGAACCTCTTGAGGACCTACCCTCTGGCTGGAGTCTGAGTCAGCTCTGCACAGTTCAATGGAGCCATTGAAGGTTCTGGCCTCACCATCTGTTGAGAAGGAGAAAAGGATGGCTGAGCTCACTTCCCTGAGGCCCTGATACCACTCGATCCCTGGTACCACTCCACTTGCTTTGGCCCCTCCCACCTACTACCTTGGTCCCCTGCCCTGGCACTCACTGGCAGTGACCCCAGGACTCGTGTTACCACCGCTGTCTGGTTCCAAGGGCAGGGCTGGTTCTCGGGGTGTCAAGAGCAGTTCCACTCCCGGCCCCACCAGCAGGTCTTTCAGACCCTCCACTGTGGGGAAAGAGGAAGAGGTGAGAGCAGGAATGATACAGGACCCTGAGGGGAATACCATTCACCCCTACATGTGGGGCACTCGGGCATCCAGGGGAATGCCCCCTGCACTGGCAGTGGGGTTTCACTCACACGACCACTGATGAAGTAAAGGGCAGTAAATGCCTATGAGGCAGCAGGAGTCCATGCAGCATGGACGATATGGAGCAGCAGTAAGGACCACACCTCCTCCCCTGCCTTTCCCAGGAACTGGCCCAGAAGAGGCACTCAGGGCTGTTTATGGTTCATGGGGTTGGCATCCCACTTGTCTGTGTTTGTCCATGTCTATTCACATGTCCATATTCTGTGACAGTGAGTGCTTGAGCCTAGACTCTTCCCTGGGAGCTCCCTCACCCTCACGGATGGCATCCTGCAGCAGCCGCTCGCCACGAGGGGACTCAAGGGACTCGGAGCGGAAAAGGCCCCTGGGCAGGGTGGGCAGGGCCATCCCACTGCCACCATCCTCTTCGGCCTGGAAATGGGTCATCTCAGCAAACAGCCCAACCTTCTCTCGCAGCAGCTCCACCAGTGCCCGGTCCTTCTGCTGCAACTCCACTGCAGATAAGGAACAAGTGAGCCTATGAGAGGGCCTAGGGGATATGCAGGAGCGCCAGCAGAGGACAGCCCTAGGGGAAACGGGGTAGTGCGGGGCAGTGTGGCAAGACTTCGTTTTGTTATTTTGGCATTTATTAAAAAAGAAAAAGGTTTCTATGAGCCAGGCGCGGTGGCTCATGCCTGTAATCCCAGCACTTTGGGAGGCCGAGGCAGGCAGATCACAAGGTCAGGAGATCGAGACCATCCTGGCTAACACAGTGAAATCCCGTCTCTACTAAAAATACAAAAAATTAGCAACTCAGGAGGCTGAGGCAGGAGAATGGCATGAACCCAGGAGGCGGAGCTTGCAGTGAGCTGAGATCTCACCACTGCACTCCAGCCTGGGCAATAGAGCGAGACTCCATCTCAAAAAAAAAAAAAAAAAAAAAGATTGTGGCAGGGGTTGCAAGGGGTTGCAGGTTGTCCAACAGTGTTCATTCTTCCCATCTTCCTTTAATGAGAAAATGCATAGAAGTTTCATCTGGGCACACATGGCTGCTCAGTTAACAACCATGTTTTCCTGCCTGACTTGCACGTGACTATATTGCTACGTGACTACATTCTGGCCAATGGATATGAGCGTCTTCCAGATCTGCTCTTAAAATAAATGGGTATAGGCCAGGCATGGTGGGTGGAGCACTTGAGGCCAGGAGTTCGAGACCAGCCTGGCCAACATGGTGAAACCCTATCTCTACTAAAAATACAAAAATTAGCCAGGAGTGGTGGTGGGTGCCTGTAATCCCAGCTCCTTGGGAAGCTGAGGCAGGAGAATCGCTTGAACCTGGGAGGTGGAGGTTGCAGTGAGCTGAGATGGCACCACTGCACTCCACCCTGGGTGACAGAGTGAGACCCTGTCTCAAAAAAAAAAAAAAAAGAAAAGAAAAGAAAAGAAAAAGAAAAAAAGGGTGTAAACTCTATTCCTTTACGCTTCATTGCTAGGTGTGATACAGGTGTGAAAGTGGGAGCTGGAGCAGCCACTTCAGACATGACATAGAGATGAAAACTTCACGTTAAAGATGGCAGAGCTGCACCACTACTCTGCACTTCCCACTTTGAACTGTTACGTTGACAGCAATAATATTCTACCTTTTTGGGTTGTTTTTTTTTTGTTACCTAGACTGGAGTGCAGTGGTGCAATTATAGTGCATTGCAGCCTTGAACTCCTGGGCTCAAACAATCCTCCCACCTCAGCCTCCCAAGTAGCCAGGACTATGGGGTCTTGCTATGTATGTTTTGTTGCTATGTATGTTTCTCGAACTCCTGACCTCAAGAGATCCTCCCTCTCCCAAATCCTGCTGGAATTAAAGGCATGAGCTACTGCACCAGCCAATCTACCTTTTTTTTTTTTTTTTGAGATGGAGTCTCGCTATGTCGTCCAGGCTGGAGTGCAGTAGCTCAATCTCAGCTCACTGCAAGCTCCGCCTCCTGGGTTCATGCCATTCTCCTGCCTCAGCCTCCTGAGGAGCTGGGACTACAGGCACCCACCACCACGCCTGGCTAATTTTTTTTTTTTTGTATTTTTTAGTAGAGACAGGGTGTCACTATGTTATCCAGGATGGTCTCAATCTCCTGACCTTGTGATCTGCCCACCTTGGCCTCCCAAAGTGCTGGGATTACAGGCATGAGCCACCGCGCCCGGCCAATCTACTTCCTTTTTTAAGGAAGAAGATTTTTGTTGGTCTTTTTTTGTACAGCAGTTTAATCATACCCTAACTAATATGAGGCCTTACAGTGAAAAAGTAAGTTACTCATCCAACCTTGGTTTTCCATATTATTTTTACACACATGGTAGTATACACTTTACATTGTTTTAAACCTTGCTTTTTTCACTTAATATGTTTCAGCTGTGGATCTATACCAGCCCTCACAGAGCCATCTCATCTTTTTAACAGTTGCATAATATTCCATTGTGTGAATGTATTATAAATTACTAAGGAGCTCCTTGTGGGTGGACTTACTCTTAATTCGCCGCAGGTAAGCCTCATCCTCTGTCTCAATCAGGGGGAAGTCCTCCCTGGATGGGCATCTGGAGGGGTAACAAGTTGCATGCCATTGGGAGACAGAAGCTAGGTTATAGATCAGAATCAGCCTTCCCTCCTTCCCAAACATGCCTTATGCTTCCCTCTTCTAAGACTCCTCAGCCTCACACCCTAGCTTTAATTCAGTCTTGACCTTCTCCCTTTTCTTTCTTTTTTTTTTTTTTTTTTTTGAGACAGAGTCTTGCTCTGTCGCCCAGGCTGGAGTGCAAGTGCGCTATCTCAGTTCACTACAACCTCCTCCTGGGTTCAAGTGATTCTCCTGCCTCAGCCTCCCGAGTAGCTGGGATTATAGGTGTGCACCACCATGCCTGGATAATTTTTGTATTTTTAGTAGAGATGGGGTTTTGTCACATTGGCCAGGCTGGTCTCGAACTTCTGACCTCAGGTGATCCGCCGGCCTTGGCCTCCCAAAGTGCTGGGATTACAGGTGTGAGCCACTGCACCTGGCTGACCTCTCATTTCTTAGCACTGATTATCTGCGTTTACTGAAATGTATCTCTCCCAAGGTCTCTTGGAAAGGCAGCACAGTGCAGAGGGTCAAGTACAGGCTTTGGCATCAAGCAAACAGGATTCAAATCCTGGCTCCACTGTTTACCAGGTGGTAACCTCTCTATTTCCTCATTTGAAAAATAAAGGTGAGAATGGCGTGAACCCGGGAGGCGGAGCTTGCAGTGAGCTGAGATCCAGCCACTGCACTCCAGCCTGGGTGACAGAGCAAGACTCCGTCTCAAAAAAAAAAAAAAAAAGAAAAAGAAAGGTAATATCTTCCTCATAGGTTTTTCATTAGGATTAAATGAAATGTTAAAGTGCTTTGAACATTTAACAGAAGCTCATTAAATCGATTACA
This sequence comes from Chlorocebus sabaeus, assembly GCF_047675955.1. Lineage (NCBI taxonomy): Eukaryota > Metazoa > Chordata > Mammalia > Primates > Cercopithecidae > Chlorocebus > Chlorocebus sabaeus. Next base: position 7,373,414 of record NC_132923.1, on the reverse strand, counting down.
ATTAATATTATTAATTTCCACAATTACGATTTTTTTTTTTTTTTGAGACAGTCTTGCTCTCTCGCCCAGGCTGGAGTGCAGTGATGCAATCTTGGCTCACTGCAACCTCTGCCTCCCAGGTTCAAGTGATTCTCCTCCCTCAGTTTCCCAAGCAGCTGGGACTACAGGCACACACCACCATGCCTGGCTAAGTTTTATATTTTTGGTAGAGACAGGGTTTCGCCATGTTGGCCAGGCTGGTCTCGAACTCCGGTGATCCATCTGTCTCAGCCTCCCAAGGTGCTGGGATTACAGGTGTGAGCCACAGCGCCTGGCCATAAGTACAAATATTAATACTATTCATAAAGAAGCCACTACAGATCTACTGTTAACAGGACAAATTATTTTGAACTGCTTTCCTGGAATAGGCAATTTCATAATTTTTTTTTGGAGATGGAGTCTCACTCTGTTGCCCAGGCTGGAGTGTAGTGGCACAATCCTGACTCACTGCAACCGCCATCCCTGGGTTCAAGCGATTCTCCTGCCTCAGCTTCCCGAGTAACTGGGATTACAGGCTTATGCCACCACGCCCAGCTAATTTTTGTATTTTTAGTAGAGACGAGGTTTCACCATATTGGCCGGCTGGTCTTGAACTCCTGACCTTAAGTGATCCACCCGCCTTAGCCTCTCAAAGTGCTGGGATTATAGGCATGAGCCACTGTGCCCGGCCTGCAATTTCGTACTTTAATATGCATTTCTAAAAATCTTTTTCAAAATTCCACCGTGCAGAAGTTGAAAAAAAAAAAAAAAAAAGGTTTACAAATTATAAAGTTGAGGAGAACTGATTCCCTCAAAGCTAAAGAAAAATTATAAAAATCTTGGCTGGGCGTGGTGGCTCATGCCTGTAATCTCAGCTCTTTTGGAGGCTGAGGTGGGCAGATAATCTGAGGTCAAGAGTTTGAGACCAGTCTGGCCAACATGGTGAAACCCCGTGTCTACAAAATACAAAAATTTGGCTGGGTGCAGTGGCTCACGCCTGTAATCCCAGGACTTTGAGAGGCCGAGGTGGGTCAATCACGAGGTCAAGAGATCAAGACCATCCTGGCCAACATGGTGAAACCCCATCTCTACTAAAAATACAAAAATTAGCTGGCATGGTGGCACGAGCCTGTAATCCCAGCTACTCGGGAGGCTGAGGCAGGAGAATCACTTGAACCCAGGAGGCGGAGGTTGCAGTGAGCCAAGATCATGCCACTGCACTCCAGCCTGGCAACAGAGACTCTATATTTAAAAAAAAAAAAAAAAAAATTTGCCTGGGGTGGTGGTGGGTGCCTATTGTCCCAGCTATTCAGGAGGCCGAGGCAGGAGAATCACTTGAATCCAGGAGGTGGAGGTTGCAGTGAGCTGAGATTGTGCTACTGCACTCCAGCCTGGGCAATAGAGTGAGACTGTCTCAAAAAAATAAAAAAATTTAAAAAAGAAAGAAAAACTATAAAAATCTGAATTAAAATTAGGGCCGGGTGTGGTGGCTCACACCTGTAATCCTAGCACTTTGGGAAGCCACAGTGGGCGGATCACGAGGTCAGGAGTTCAAGACCAGCCTGACCAACATGGTGAAACCCTGTCTTTACTAAAAATACAAAAAAAAAAAAAAAAAAAAAAAAAAAAATCTGAATTAGAATTATACTTTATTCTTTAGGCATAATCTTCCAGAATTCATTTTAAACATCTTACCTGTCCTTTATTTGATGTTTTTTCCCATTACAATTAGACACATAGTTGACTGCCTCAAATCTAATGTGTGTCCAATAGAAGCTAAAGATTTGCTGCTTTGACACACCGATTTCCTTCTTGCTTCTATTGTGTTGAGTTTGCTTATGAGACTTGTTCCTCTCTAGCATTGATGCTTTCATTATCCTCTTTTTCATTCATTTTTAGAAAAATAAACGTAAAATGCAATACAATCCAAATAACAGCCCTCTGCCTACAGATGAAGATGTGAATGTAGCTGAAACTGTACTGTCGGCTGGCAGGTATGCCACCATGTGATAGCTCAAAGTATTCCTTTGCTTGTCAGCTCATGCTGTACTTGAAAGGGAGTTGAGGTTGGCAATGTATAAAATGTGACTTTATAGGACATAAGAACATAGGTAACCTTTCCAGTATTGGGCAATTTTGTCTCTCCCTCAACCTCTTCCCCCACATGTCTGAATGCTGGATTCTGTTCCCAGGGAGTGCTATGGTTGGGATCTAATGCTGCAGGTACCCTGAGGTCACAGGCACATGCAGGTGGCAGGCAGACACTCACATGCGCACGCTCTGCTGAATGACCCGGATCCAGGTGCTCCGGTCATCCCGGGATGCTGTGTGCACCTCGTACATCTCAGGTGGGGCTGCGCTAATCAGAAACATCCCTTTCTCCTGGTTGGCGATGTCCCGTACGATTAGATTCTGCAGCGATACCACTGAGGGCTTGTCCTGCCAGTCAGGGGAGAGGAAGGATTAAGCCTGGGAATCCTGTCTCTTGGCATATTTAGGCCTTCAATCCTTCTGGACAAGGACTGAAAGAACTGAAGAGTCATCTTACAATACCAGTTAAGAGCCAGGCACTGGTGCCAGCCAGAAGGGACTCAGAAATGTGTGCAACCCTTGACAAATTATTTAACTGACTTGAAGCTTTACTTTCATCATCTATAAAATGAGGACGAAAAGAATCTTTTCCCACAGGTGTAAAAGTGCCTGTGCACAGTAACAATACCTGTGAGCTGCTCTTATTTTTTATTATTACAGTAATAGTAACAATTATAGCTGTTTGACTCTGGGGGATTCCAGAGCTCTCATGGGCTTGGGCAGGAAAGCAAGAAGAGCTTAAACACTTGTCTGTGCTGAGAAAGGTGAAGAATGAATGTCTCACCAGGGTAGGAAAGATGTACTTCTGGTCCTTTTCCTGGAGAAACACCAGTACATCTGTCATCAGCAGCATTAGCACATCTGGCAGGGAATGAAGGTGGGAGGACAGTCAGCACTAGACAGTCTGAGCAGCTGTTTCCCTCTTTCCCAAGGACCAGGTTTATCCCGTCAGGTTAGAGCTCCCAATTTCCCTCTTCCTGGCCTCTCTTCCCTCTGGCTGCTTCCACTTTTTCAGACCTCTCACCCCTCACCTATTTATTTATTTATTTTTTTGATACAGAGTTTCCCTCTTGTTGCCCAGGCTGGAGTGCAATGGCGCGATCTTGACTCGCTGCAACCTCCGCTTCCTGGGTTCAAGCGATTCTCCTGCCTCAGCCTCCCAAGGAGCTAGGACTACTACAGGCATGCACCACCACGCCCGGCTAATTCTGTATTTTTAGTAGAGATGGGGTTTCACCATGTTGGTCAGGCTGGTCTCAAACTCCTGACCTCAGGTTTATCCACCAGTTTTGGCCTCCCAAAGTGCTGGGATTACAGGTGTGAGCCACTGCACCTGGTCACACATTCTTACAGCTTAAAAACGGTGTAGGGGAGCGGGCAGGGCAGAGAAAGATTCATGTGCTATCAGACAAAACAGCATCGTGGGCTAGCGGGAACCACAGGGATCACTCAGTATCTTTACGGAAAACCCTTTCTACCCAACTGACTCAGATTTCTTAACCTAGGGCCTACAGACCCCCTGGGACACTGTAAACCTTCTGAAGGTGTGTAAACAGTTTTACATATCAACATAACTCGTGTGTATTTTTTTGGGTGACACGGTCCAAGATTTTTGTGAGATTCATAAGGATTCCCAGAGCAAGAGGAACCATACTCTTATTTTTTATTTATTTTTAATTTAATTTAATTTAATTTAAATTTTTTTTTTTTTTTTTTTGAGGCGGAGTCTCGCTCTGTCACCCAGGCTGGAGTGCAGCGGCACCATCTTGGCTCACTGCAACTTCCGCCTCCCAGGTAAAAGCGATTCTCCTGCCTCAGCCTCCTGAGCAGCTGCGATTAAGGCGTGTGCCCTAACACCTGGCTAATTTTTTGCATTTTTGTAGAGACGGAGTTTCACTACGTTGGCCAGGCTGGTCTCAAACTCCTGACCTCAAGTAATCTGCCTGCCTTGGCCTGCCAAAGTGCTGGGATTACAGGCATGAGCCACTGTGCCTGGCCTAGTTTTTATTTTTTGGGACCAAGTCTCGCTCTGTCGCCCAGGCTGGAGGGCAATGGCATGATCTCTGCTCACTGTGACCTCTGCGTCCTGAGTTCAAGTGATTCTCATCCCTCAGCCTCCCAAGTAGCTGTGACTACAGGTGAGCACTGCCACATCCAGCTAATTTTTGTATTTTTAGTAGAGACGGGGTTTCACCATCTTGGCCAGGCTAGTCTCGAATTCCGGACCTCAAGTGATCCACCCGCCTCAGCCTCCCAAAGTGCTGGAATTACAGGCATGAGCCACCGTGCCCAGCCTGGACCACACTTTTTAGCCTTTAAATTCCATTTCTAATATCTAACTAGTGGAAGACCTTTATGGCTATCTGACCTAAATTCTCCCTGTCCTGACATATTCCCACTTCTAATTTTGAGCTTGGTAGGGAGGGAGAAAGTTTCCTTCCTCTCATAGAGGACTGAAAGATCATCCCTCACCCATCCGTCTCCTTCAACCCCAGCAGGCCCCTGCTTCAATTTCCTTCTCTGCTGCACACTCCAAGCTCTCAGATCCTATGGGATCAGCACTCCAAGACTGAGGGAGGAAACAGAAATCAATTCCATAAAACTTGAATGTCACAATCAAGAAAACACACAGGGCCAGGCACAGTGGCTCGCATTTACAATCCCAGCACTTTGGGAGGCTGAGGCAGGACAATCAGGAGGCCAGGAGTTTGAGCAAGACTAGCCTGGGCAACATAGCAAGATCTTGTCTCTACAAAAAATTTTAAAATGTGCTGGGTGTGGTGGTGCAGGTCTGTAGTCCCAGTTACTCAGGAGTCTAAGTAAGGCAGAAGAATCACTTGAGCCCAGGAGTTTTGAGTTACAGTGAGCTATGACTGCACCACTGCATCCCAGCCTGAGCAACAAAGCGAGACCCTGTTTCTAAAAAAAAAAAAAAAAAAAGAGAGAAAACATACACTCCCCCTTTGCCCTTGGGGATTTTACTAAACTGTGGGCACACAGAAGGGGAGGGCTTTTGCTAAATGCTTCAGAAATAACGCTCTCCAGCCTTGCTATTTTTAATCCCCTATGGTTTATATTCTTAGCTGCTGCGTGGGAGGGATGGGAAGGAGAGAAAGGGATAAAGGAAAGAGACTGGTGAAGACTGACAATATCCAAACCCAGGGAGCAGGGATTTCATGACATAGGTCCAGAGGCTCAGGCAGGCTCTGGCCTCAGGAGCCTCAGGTATTACAGTTTCCTATTGTCCCTCACATCTCATCCCCAAAGCCAAGGCCTGCTATTCTCTTGCTTTGATTTAGGTGAGAAAGACTTTACCAGTGCAGACAAATTCTGGAAAGAGAACCTGGGAAAGTGTGCCCTGGCCCCTGATCTGCCCCCTCTGCCCCGCTGTCTCTTCTCCTCCCTGCCTGTCCTTCACCGGCTCAGTCCCCTCCTCTGGGCCTCCTCTGGCTGCACTCCCCAAAGCTCCTGCTTAGTCCCATCCCTGGTAGCTGGGATTCCAGGCGGGGGTAACAGCTGATCCTGTCCTCCAGTCTGAGAGCTTCTTTGTCTTCCTCAGTAAAACTAGTAGCTCTCTGGGCATTCAAGGACCAAAGAGATGATAAAATACTGATAGGGAAGGCCCTGTATGGTCCACAAAGTTAACTACAGAATTCAGGCTTTTGCTGCCACAGAGACCCCATTTTTCTCTCCCACTGAGTCTCACTGTCGTATGGGCTGCATAAAAAGAGGTTGATTCTAAGGCCTGAAGGCATCTCCCACTCTCCATCTGACTTTGAACTCCTGCCTAGTCTGCCAAGCAGGTCTGACCTTTGAAGCGCCCCGTTGCTGTCTTCCAGAGCAGGCAGCCATCGTGGATGAGTTTGCGCCGCAGAAGTTCCTCTCGGCCAAAGGGGCCCTTGCCAGGCACTGGGGTTTGGGCCCGAGGGTCCATGCGGTTGTAGATCTCCTGCAGACGGGCCCCTTTCTCCAGCTCATAAATATCCTGGTCCACATTGGACAGCAGCTCCTTCACTAGCCCCAGTGCTGTGGTCAGGTCCTGGCGTTCCTCCTCCATCCCTGGCACCGGGGGTTGGCATGGGGGACGGCTCAACCAGCTTCACTCACACCCCCGTTTCGTTCCCATCGTGTCTTGATTCCACTTTAGGGGCTGCCCAGGGTTTCACACCTGACCCCACCCTTCCTGTGGTCATCCCGAGCCTTTCCTCACCCCAGGTGGCTGTCTCCCAGCGGCCCTCTCCTGGGCCTGCCTACTCACCGTGGGAATGCTGCAGGATGCGGCCGATGAGTACTGGGTACTTGGTGATGCGCTGAGTCACCAGCAGGATGCACTCCTGTACCCCGTGCCGCTTGAGCACAGCAGAGCGGGTCACTTTCTACGAGGGAGGAGGCAGGGCTCAGGGCCAGAGGGGAGGGCAACGGAAAGGCCTGGTGCCTGAGCTCTGGTGCTGGCCCTGCTGTGGCCATTTACCTCTCACTGGCCTAAGTGACACATCTGGAAAATGGGGATAACAACGCCACAGGTTTGTTGTGAGGACCAACTGAAGGAGCAAAAAGTACTTGGGAAACTACCACAGCGTGCTCTAGCATTCTGAGGGGTTCCTGCTGACAGGATCCACATGTGGATGGTCCGCACGGGTGGCGAATGCCTGACCTCCATGTGGGTGCAGCTCACAGGCACAACCTCCGTGAGTCGGGGGTGTGGGTTTGAGTCATGAGTATGGGATCTGGAGAGGTCTGCTCACCCGGATGAATTGCTGGAAGCGTTTGTCTCGGGCATACAGCTCCTTATAGAGCTTTAAGGCCTTGGTGTGGCGGCTGCAGAACTCCGAGTAGGTCTTACGCATCTGCTCCGCGCTAGGACCTGAGAACTAGAAGTTGGTGGAGCAAGGCTAGGTCAGCATTCCCCCAAAGCCACACTTTACCCACTGGACACACCTCTGGCCTCCTGCCAAACAGGTTGGCTTCCTATTTCTCCAGCTCTCCCTGGCTCCCCTCCAACCCCTAGAGTTTAGACCCAAGAAATGCCCAACCCAGTCACACCTCCTTCCACGAATGTCACCCAGGAGTCCTGCCTTTTCCCACCTGGCTGATAAGCAGATCACCCAAGCGATGAATGACAAAGTTCCGGGTACTGCCAGGGCACAGGGCCTGGCGTCGGCGTTCTAATAGCTGGCTGAGGAAGCGTGTGTGGATGTCACTGAGCTCGTCCACGCAGGGGAACAGGCCCTGGACCACTCCCGGCTCCAACTGTAGCTCTTCCAGCATCCCCGTGCGGAAGAGGCGGGTCATGATCTTCAGTGTCCTCACGTGGTGCAGCTCTGTCTGGATTAGCTCTGTGGGGGACAATGGGACATTTGGCCTCTACCCTGACTTGGCTAAAACTGGTGGGGCCCTAGGATAAGGACCTCACAGTTCGCGTGAGGTTTTCAAGGTACCTTCCAGGTTAATATTCTGCATTATTATGATCTAAGATCATTTTCTAATCATTTTTATCTTTTAAAAAATTTATTATTTTTTTTTTTCCCAGAAATGAGGTCTTGCTCTGGTGCCCAGGCTGGAGTGTAGTGGCACAATGAGAACTCATTGCAGCCTCGAACTCCTGGGCTCAAGAGTTCAGCCTTCCAAGTAGCTGGGACTGTCTCAGCCTTCCAAGTAGCTGGGACTATAGGCACATGCCACCACACCTGACTAGTTCTTAAAAATATTTTTGAGAGAATAGAGGTCTTGCTTTATGGCCCAGGTTGGTCTCAAAATCCTGGCGTCAAGTGATCCTCCCACCTCGGCCTCCCAAATCGCTGAGATTATAGGCATGAGCCACCACGCCCAGTTCCATTTTTTATCTTTACACCTTATCATCTCAAGCTGTGAGCTATTTTAGGGTAAGAACCATATGTCTTCTACATGTCAAGGCTTCCCACAGTCTCCAGCACGGTGTTAAGCATGGAATAAGCACAGAGTAAAGACTGAAGATTGAGATAAAGAAGGGATAAAGAGAGGGTGTTGGAGACCAACAGCATCAAGAGGTGGGGACCTAGTGGGCAACCTGTGGGATACCAGGCAGGGTCTTGTAGGCCAAGAGGATATAAGGGAAAGGGTTTTGAGAGGTAGGTGCTGGTAGAAAGAAGGACACAGCCAAGTGCGGTGGCTCAGGTCTGTAATCCCAGCACTTTGGGAGGCTGAGGCGGGTGGATCATCTGAAGTCAGGAGTTTGAGACCAGCAGGGCTAACATGATGAAACCCCTGTCTCTACTAAAAATGCAAAAATTAGCCGGCATGGTGGCAGGCACCTGTAATGAGAATCGCTTGAACCTGGGAGGTGGAGGTTGCAGTGAGCCGAGATCATGCCACTGCACTTCAGCCTGGTTGAGAGAGTGAGACTCTATCTCAAAAAAACAAAAAACAAAAAAAAACCCAAGAAGGACGTAAACAGGACCTGGTGAAGGAAGAGGAAGACTTGGGTGGTCTTGGCTCACCATAGATGACATCCTGCTGCTTCATCACCTCCTTTTTATGCTGCTGCAGGAAGCTGCTGTCCACAGCAAGGCTCCAGGAGTCAGCTGCAAAGTCCTTCTCATCCATCTCAAAGTCACTCATCAGCTCATTGTAGATTACCTCTGCTGGACATTTGCAGGGCAAGCAACTCAGAGGTCTTGAGTTCCCTTTCCCGGGTCCCTGGCCCTTCTCTAGATCCCTTCCCTCCTTGCCCTTCCAGGCTACTCCTACCAGCCCCTCATCCCCAGCCCCTCTTCATCTTCCTCAGGGCTCCCCTGGGCCCAGGCCTGCTCACCTTCGTCAATGAGGGATTCCACTGATAGGGTTCGGTTCCGCATGTTGAGCGAGTCTGTGGACTGTGAGAGGATCCGGCGCAGCCCCAGGGGAGACTCATCATTGAAATGTCTGAAGAAAGTGGAGGCTGTCTGCATCACCCGCAGATGGGCAAGAGACCCCTTCCCAGGTAGGGAACGAAAGCCAGGATCCAAGAGGCAGCCCCCTTAAGTTCTCCTTATTTGTCTATCTACAGTTCTGAACTCAGGGATGGAAAGGGACCTCTCGGCACGCCCCTGGTCTCCACTGCCACACTGTCTCGCTGCCCCTTTCCCCAAACAGAGGCTCACCCAGCAATGTTGGTGGTGGAAACACTCTTGGCTAAAGACAAGGAGGAGCGGCCACGGCGGGAGCCTAGGAGGGACTGCCGGAAGCTGTCGGAGGGGTAGATGGCCGAGCTTGGCCGCTCCCGGATGGTTGCTGTGGGGGAGAGATGCCCAGCAGGCAAACATCAGACTCTGGTGCTTTCCAGGATTGAGGCCTCCCAGGCTCCTCAATGAGGAATGAGGCATCCTCTCACTCCACCTCAGCCCCCTCTAGTCAAGAAAGATGATAATGAGAATGCCACCTTACATTTGTGTAACACGCTAATGTTCACCAAGAGCTTTTTCTTACTTATCTCCTCCCTGACATAAGCCTATGAACAAACAGGAGCTCAGAAAGGCAAAAAGACTTGTCCAGGGTGACTTGGGTAATGGCTAGGTAGGGACTGAGGCTCTGCTCTTTATACCTAAGGACCATGCTCTTTCTGTTACATCAAAGCTGTCTGAACTGACACTTGACAGCTGCTACCAACACTCCCAAAATGCAGTGTAAATAACTGATAAAAATACAGGCTGTGGCCAGGCTCAGGCGACCACCCATCCCCAGCCCTCATGCCCATTTGGACTCTCCCTCCTGTCCCTAAGTCCAAGAGTCTGAACCATCTCCTAGGCCCCCACTATCTGCTTCCAATTGAGAAGAGGAAGGCGCTGTGCCTGGGAACAACCTTAGTGGGGCAGCAGAGTCCATGGGTTGAGCAGCCTGGGGTCCAGGGTCTTAGGGGACCTCCTCCACTCCCCAACTACTCACTCTTACTTCGAAGGGAGACGGACTGCAAGGCAGTGTTGTTCTTCAGCAGGGCTGCTTTCTGTTGCTGTGAGACAGAGAGCAGGAGAGAGATACCAAGAATGGCTATCACCCAAGGATCACCCAAAGAGGCATGGGGCAGGAGCTAGGTGGCCAGCCCCCTTAGGAGAAAGCTGGCACTGTAGTTAAGGGGATCAGGGTGGTTGAGCCCAGTGCTGCGGGGACATGTCTGCAGCAACAGGCCCGGCCTACTTGGGGCCCGAGGCCTGGGGTTGAGGGTCTGGGCTGCCCCTTGGTGAGGAGGTGGGGTGGTGAGAAACACAGGGTAGGGAATGAATGGAAAAGGCATGAGGGTACCACACACTCACTACCCTCTCCCCCAGCCCTCTGCCCTCCCTGCCGTCTCACCTTCTGCTTGACCTTGGTACAGTTGGCGAGGGTGTCTTTACAGCGGTTGTGGATAGTCACATTGCAGGCTGGGAGGGTGGGGTAGAGAGGGTGAAGGGAGGGCCGGGTGGTACAGGAGGGGACACACCCACATGCAGACACCCATCTCCTCCTGGCCACACAGTCCTCAGGGACTCTCCCCACTACCCCGACTTCTGGGCCATTACCACACCCCAGTCCCTCTCCTCCCACCTCCCTCTTCCTTCAAGCAGGAAATGAAGTGAGGGGGTATAGGTGCTGAATGAAATTAATCAATCAAGTGGGATGGGCAATCCTGACCCCAAGGTGGCCTGAAGGGTGGACCAGAGGGGAGCAGGGGTCACTGGCTGCCAGAGATGAGCTCAAGAAGCACGAAGGTGGTTGCGAATGGCAGATGGAAGAGAGGACTCCCACAGAACAGAAGATGGCACAGAGGCAGCCGGGATGGGGGCTAGGGGCAGAGGGGAAATTTACATTCCCTGAACTTTTATAATAGCAAATGTTCCACATTTACTTAATCCTAACCACCCATGGAGGGAGATTCAGTTATCCTCGTTTCACGTATGAGGAACCTGTCCTGAGTGGTTGAACCATCCGTCAGAGGTCACATGGCCAGTGGGAGAGCTGGGGTTTACACTGCGGTGGCCTGAATCCAAAGGCTGTGCTCCCTCACTTGCACCGCATGCCCTGCACTTTGGCTGGGCCTCAACAGCTCCAAGGCTGGTGGCTCCAGTGGTAAAGAAGGGACAGGCGCCTCCCCACCAAGCCTGGCCTTCTCCCTTCCAGGCCCAGGGAGTCCTGTTCCCCCAACTCAGGCAAATCCACAGCTCCCACACTCCATCTGCTTCTTCGCCATCCTCCACCCCACCTTGCCATGGGGTAGGAGAAAAGAAGAAAGGAGGATTCGCTGAGCCTAGGCACTGCGACCCTGGGCCGTGCCCTTCCCAGACATGCCCTCAGCTCCTGGCCCTCTCCAGCTTCCCCTTCCCCATCCAACGACACCGGAAACTCTGCTAACTCTTTCAGACAATACCCAGCACCACGCTCACTTCCACAAATACAAGGCAAACTGGGTGGAGCAGAGGGGGCAGACAGAAGTGGGGGTTGCAGCTGCCCCCACCCCCCTGAAGCTCCCTTCTCCTCCCCCCAACACTCAGCTCTCTGGATCGAACCTCCGCTTTCCACCTGCTCTCAAAATAGTGCTGCCCACCTCCCCTGTTCCCCTGGCAACAAGCTT